>NC_041384.1:484157399-484217678 GCF_002162155.2 Triticum dicoccoides | reverse complement strand
ATCAACTGACCCAAAAGTCAGTTCAGTGGACTGAGGTGTAGCTAAATCAGAGCAGCATCACAAGAGCAAGAGCAGCAGTGCGAGCAAGAGCAAGAGCAATAGCAAGAGCAGGCCAAGCAGGGGACCGAGAGCAAGAGCATAGCAGCAGCGTGAGAGAGAGCTAAAGTAGCAGAATCTCCTACTGATGTGGATGTCACTACCGAGGGAGCGATGCCGTGGAGAAAGTGGACGCCGACGCCGCCGTGGATGGAGCCGTGCCGTGTTGGCTGGGGACCGAGCGCCGGCAGCACCGTGAGATCGAATCAATAAGAAAATATGGCAATTAGTGTACAACCTCTTTGGTGGCACCGATTAGGCCTCAGCTCCATCCGAGGAAACGGTGATGATGATGCTCTTTCGGTGGTGCAGGTGAAGACGATGGTGTGGGAATGGAGGTGGCGCGAAAGACAAGGGGAACATTGGGGCAGCTCCTTGGAGGTGGAGGACGGGGTGGCTGAACCGGCAAGACGACGAGATCGACGACGGATCCTCATCTGGTACGGTGGATGAGGGACGTCGAGGTGTTGCTGTGGACGACTTCGTCGGGGAAGAGGCTCCGGCTGCGTGGCGGACGGAGGAGGGTGTGGGGCTTCGTGGGTTTTCACGGCCTCGGTGTAGGAATGGGTGGGCGGATGGGATGGGAGTGGGCAACCATGGCTTAGGAACGCGCTTGTCCGAAATGTGGGGTAAGTTACGAAAGTACCCCCACCAATTTGAGCTAGGCAGTTCTTTCAGTTCAGGGGTATCACGGGCATTTCACGTGTCGGGATTTCACAGGAGGTGGGAGTTTTCACGCGCGTTGTAATTTTGGAATAGCAAGGCGCGGGTTGAGATGGAGGGAGTTGTCGGAGCACAACGAGACAAATATATATCTTAAATATTTTGGGGTAACAAGGCGCGGGTTGAAGAGGCGGGAGTTTCGCAGTAGGATAGACAGAGACGCTAGCTTGAAATTTCGGCATAACAAGGCGCGGCTTGAAATGTCGGGAGAACAAGCTTAACGTGTACCAAGAAAAAAGACAATTCACACCTCATCACTAGAGAGAGCCATGTCTCATTTTACTATATTACTAAAAATGCATTCAAATACAACAAAAAACTAAAAAATTGGGACAACAAACATAACGTGTACAGTACCAGAACAATTTGCACTTCCCTCAACAATAAAAAACAATGTGTGTTGTCTAGCATATGGACTAAATTTTAGTTCATTTTCCCTGTTTGAATGGGATTGTACTCAGGTTAGTTATACAACCATCTAAATATTATGTTCACAAAACATGACATGAATATAGGATAAGTAAAGATTTGGTGCTGGTCACACTCATCTGCAATGAAGTCGGTGAGACCGGCATTGGCAATGAATTGCGTGAACTCCTCATGAATTCCAGCTTCTTGCAGGAACGGGATGTGCGGCCATTTGCATGGTCGTACCTCCGCCAACCTCCGAGGGTGGAGATCATAGTCAGAAGACTCCCCAATAACACCCTTGGAGTTCTTCCTTGAGCCATATTTCTTGAAGATATTCATGTCCACGTACAATTTTTCCTATAAACAAAAATCTGAATTTTTAGTTCACGAAATTTTTCCAACAAAACTTCACAAAACTAGTAGCAACTACTCATAGGGATGCATATTGTGAGGATTATCATTTTCATTAAACTTCATAATAGAATTTACCTCTACCACCTTAGGCATTGGTGGTGTATTAAGCCCATGTATTTCTTCAATAGGAGGTAAATTTTTAACATCCTCAGCATTAATACATTTTTCCTTCATAGATTTCTTTGCCTCTTGCATATCTTCGGGAATGAGATATAATATACCCCTCTTCTTTGGAGTGGGTTAGGTGGTGGTTTAGGAATCATCATAATTTTTCAATATGTTATTCAATAATTCTTCAGTTTGAGCAATAGTCCGTTCCCTGAAAACATAGCCAACACAACTATCTAGGAAGTCCCTAGAAGCATCGATTAGTCCATTATAGAAGATATCAAGTATTTCATTTTTCTTAAGAGGATGATCAAGCAAAGAATTAAGTAATTGGCAAAGCCTCCCCCAAGCTTATGGGAGACTCTCTTCTTTAGTTTGCACAAAGTTAAATATTTCCTGTAAGTCAGCTTGTTTCATATGAGTAGGAAAATATTTTTCAGAGAAGTAATAAACCATATCCTGGGTACTATGCACACAACCAGGAGCAAGAGTATTGTACCAAGCTTTAGCATCACCCTTTAATGAGAAAGGAAATAATTTGAGAATAAAGTAATAGCGAGTTTTCTCATCATGAGTAAAAAGGGTGGCTATATCATTCAACTTAGTAAGATGTGTCACAACAGTTTCGGTTTCATAACTATGGAAAGGATCAGATTCAACCAGAGTTATTGGCTCTGGGTCGACAGAGAATTCATAATCCTTATCATCAATAAAGATAGGTGAAGTAGTAAACTTAGGATCACATTTCATTCTAGCATTCAAAGATTTTTCTTTATACTTTCGTAGTAATTTCTCTAGATCATCTCTATCATTACAAGAAAGAATATCTCTAGTTGCTTCTTCACTCATAACATAACTTCCGGTATCTTAGGCAATTCATATCTAGGAAGGATAGTTCTAGCAGGTGTTTCGGGAGTTTCAGCTTCAAGCTCATCATCAGATTCAAAAACATCATGTTGTATAACTCTAGCAATTTGTTTATCAAGAAATTCACCAAGTGGCACATCATCACTATCAAGCAAGGTACTAGCATTATCATAAGCATCGTTCATAGTAGAAGTATCATCATCAATAACTTGCAACATATCATAATTAATAGAATGTGGTGGTGTTGCAAATTTACTCATAACAGAAGGTGAATCTAAAGCAGAATTGGATGGCAGTTCCTTAGCTCCCCTTGTCTTAGAGGGATAAATCTTAGTCTTTGGATCCTTCAGATTCTTCATAGTGATAATATGATAATAAGCCCAAGTGATTCAACAAATATAGCTATGCTCCCTGGCAAAAGCGCCAGAAAAAGGTCTTGATAACACACAAGTATAGGGGATCGCAACAGTTTTCGAGGGTAGAGTATTCAACCCAAATTTATAGATTCGACACAAGGGGAGCCAAAGAATATTTGAAGGTATTAGCAGCTGAGTTGTCAATTCAACCACACATGGAGATTAATTATTTGCAGCAATATGATCAGTAGCAAAGTAGTTTGATAGTTTTGATAGTAGCAACAGTAGCAACGGTAACAGTAACAATGATAGCAGTAGTTTGTAACAAGTGTAACAGTGATGATAGCAGTAGTAACTTAACAAAAACAATATAAGATAAATTCGTAGGCATTGGATCGGTGACTTGTTCGATGATATTCATCATGAGACAGTTATAACCTAGGGCGATATGGCACTAGCTCCAGTTCATCGATATAATGTAGGCATGTATTCCGTAAATAGTCATACGTGCTTTATTAGAAGAACTTGCATGACATCTTTTGTCCTACCCTCCCGTGACAGCGGGGTCCATATTGGAAACTAAGGGATATTAAGTCCTCCTTTTAATAGAGAACAGGAACAAAGCATTAACACATAATGAATACATGAACTCCTCAAAGTACGGTCATCACCGGGAGTGGGCCCGGTTGTTGTCACTCCAGGTGCCTATAACTTGCAAGATCGGATCTAAAACATGGATATAATGATGAATTCATAAACGGTTCAGATCTGAAATCATGGCACTCGGGCCCAAAGTGACAAGCATTAAGCATGGCAAAGTCATAGCAACATCAATCTAAGAACATAATGGATACTAGGGATCAGGCCCTAACAAAACTAACTCGATTACATGATGAATCTCATCCAACTCCTCACCGACTAGCGAGCCTACGAAGCAATTACTCACTCCCGGTGGGGAGCATCATGGAATTGGCGATGGTGAAGGGTTGGTGATGACGAAGAACGAAGATCCCCCTCTCTGGAGCCCCAAACGGACTCCAGATCTGTCCTCCCAAGGAAGAACAGGGCCTGGCGGTGGCTCTGTCTCGTGGATCGTGATAATTTTTTCTCCCTGTTTTTTTCTGGAATAATGTGAATTTATAGTATCAGTGGGGTCATCAGCGGGGCCACCAGGTGGATACAACCCACCTGGGCATGCCAAGAGAGGGGGGCACACCCTGGTGGGTTGTGCCCACCCAGGGGACCCTCTTCGGTGGGTCTTGGCTCCAGAAATTCTTATTATTGGTATAAAAATTCCTTAAAAAGTTTCATTAAATTCCGAGAACTTTTATACACAAAAACAGCACCATGGTAGTTATGCTGAAAATAGCGTCGGTCCGGAGTTAGTTTCATTGAAATCATGCGAATTAGAGTCCAAAACAAGATGAAAAGCGTGAAAAAAGTAGATACGTTGGAGACGTATCCGAAAGTATTATTCTCACTTTTTTCTAGGTCAAAACCACTTATATACCAGAAGATGGGCACCGGAGGTGGGCCAAGGAGGCCACAACCCACCAGGGCGCGCCAAGGGGGCCTGGCGCACCTAGGTGGGTTGTGCCCACCTGGTGGCCCCCTCTGGTACTTATTGGCTCCAATATTTCTTATATAGTCCATAAAAAATCTCCGTAAAGTTTTATCCCATTTGGAGTTGTGCAAAATAGGTGGCCTAACGTAGCTTTTCCAGGCCCAGATTTCCAGCTATTGGAATTCTCCCTCTTGGTGTGTTCCTTGCAAATTATGATAGAAAAGGCATTAGAATTACTCCAAAAAGCATTATTATGGATAAAAACATTGCAAATAACAGTAAGAAAACATGATGCAAAATGGACATATCAGCAGGTGCTCTGTCTTTCATAATTTCTTGATATAAAGTGTAATGAATAGCACTCACACTAGCACCCACGTCACATAAACATGATAATAGTGATCTCCTATTTTAAGTGAGATGACAGGCATGCTAATAACTGGTCTATGTTTATCTCTTTTGTCAGGTTAAGCAATTCTAGCAGTTTCTTCACAGAAGTAAATAACATGCCCATCCATATCTTCTTCTAAGAGATCTTTAACCATAGAAAATACTAGGTTCAACTTTAATTTGTTCATCAGGTTTAGGTGTTCTAATATAACTTCTGTTAACCACAATTGAAACTTTAGCATGTTCCTTTATCCTAATAGGGAAAGGTGGTTGCTCAATATAAGCAGAGGGAACAACTGGATCAACATTATAAAGTATAGTTTTTTCTTTAAATAGCACTGGTTCTTTAATTTCTTCTTTAATAGGTGGGTGATATTTAAACCACTTCTCCTTAGGGAGTTCAACATGAGTAGCAAATGATTCACAAAAGGAGGCTACTATCTCATAGTCAAGTCTGTATTTAGTGCTAAACTTTTGAAAAACATCGGTATCCATAAAAGATTTAACACAATCATACTTAAGCTTAATACCTGACTCTTTACCTTCGTCTAGTTCCCAATCTTCAGAGTTACGTTTAATTCTTTCCAAAAGATCCCACCGGAATTCAATAGTCTTCTTCATAAATGAACCAACACAAGAAGTATCAAGCATGGTTTGATCATTACAAGAAGGCCGAGCATAAAAATTCTGGATAATAATTTCTATTGAGAGCTCATGACTTGGGCATTAATATAACATTGACTTAAGCCTCCCCCAAGCTAGAGTGATACTTTCTCCTTCACGAGGCCAAAAATTATATATATAATTTCGATCATGATGAACTAGATGCATAGGATAAATTTTTTGGTGGAACTCCAATTTCAAACGATTCCAATTCCATGATCCAATATCATCGCATGGCCTATACCATGCCAATGCTTTTCCCTTCATAGATAAAGGGAAAACCTTTTTCATCACCTCATGTCTGGGTAAACCTACAAGCTTAAACAATCCACAAATTTGTTCCACATATATCTGGTGCATATCGGGATGTTCGGTTCCATCTCCAGCATAAGGCTTCGCTAGCAGCTGTTCTATCATACCTGAAGGAATTTCATATTCAATATTTTCAGTAGGTGTAGTAGGTTGAGGGGTAACTAATTTTGGTTCCAGATGAGGTGAAGATACCCCGAACAAACCCCTCAAAGGATTGTTTTTCATAGTAACAAGTGACAATAAATTTCAGCACACTATATAAATGTTTCCTTACCAAATTCCACTTACCAAAGGTGCTTCACTCCCCGGCAATAGTGCCAGAAAATATCCTTGATGACCCACAAGTATAGGGGATCAATTGTAGCTATTTTCGATAAGTAAGAGTGTCGAACCCAACGAGGAGCAGAAGGAAATGACAAGTAGTTTTCAGTAAGGTAATGTCTGCATGTGCTGAAATTGTAAGTAGTTGAGTAGTTTGATAGCACGATAATTTGTAATGATCAAGTAATGATAATAGTAACAAGTATGCAGCAAGGTATCCCAATCCTTTTGAGGCAAAGGACAGGCCAAAACGGTCTCTTATGAATAGCAAAGCGTTCTTGAGGGTGCACGGGGATTTCATCTAGTCACTTTAATCATTTTGGTTCGATTTGTGTTCGCTACTTTGGTAATTTGATATGTGGGTGGACTGGTGCTTAGGTGTTGTTCTTACTTGAACAAACCTCCTACTTATGATTAACCCTCCCGCAAGCATCCGCAACTACGAGAAAAGTATAAAGAATAAATTCTAACCATAGTATTAAACTCTAGGATCCAATCGGTCCCTTACGGAATAGCGCATAAATTGGGGTTTAAGCTTCTGTCACTCTCGCAACCCATCATCTAATTGCTACTCCACAATGCATTCCCTTAGTCCCAAATATGGTGAAGTTCCATGTAGTCGACGTTCACATGACACCACTAAGGGAATCACAACATGCATACTATCAAAATATCAAACACATATCAACTTCACATGATTACTTGCAACATGATTTCTCCCGCGACCTCAAGAACAAAGGTAACTACTCACAAATAATAATCATGCTCAAGATCAGAGGGGTATTAAATTGCATAATGGATCTGAACATATAATCTTCCACCAAATAAACCATATAGTAATCAACTACAAGATATAATCAACACTGCTAGTCACCCACAAGCACCAATCTATAGTTTTGGTAACAAGATTGAATACAAGAGATGAACTAGGGTTTGAGATGAGATGGTGTTGTTGAAGATGTTGATGGGGATTTCCCTCCCCAAGACGGGAGAGTTGTTGGTGATAATGATGACGATGATTTCCCCCTCCGGGAGGGAAGTTCCCCCACCGGAATCGCTCCACCGGAGGGCAAAAGTGCTCCTGCCTAAGTTCCACTTTGAGAAAGCAGCACTCTGTCCTGAAAGCCTTCTCTTTATTTTTCTAGGTCAAAATCACTTATATACCAGAAGATGGGCACCAGAGGTGGGCCGAGGAGGCCACAACCCACCAGGGCGCGCCTGGGGGGGCTGGCGCGCCCAGGTGGGATTGTGCCCACCTGGTGGCCCCCTCTGGTGGTTATTGGCTCTATTATTTCTTATATATTCCATAAAAAATCTCCATGAAGTTTCGTCTTATTTGGAGTTGTACAGAATAGGTGGCCTGACGTAGCTTTTTCATGTCCAGATTTCCAGCTGCCGGAATTCTCCCTCTTGGTGTGTTCCTTACAAATTATGAGAGAAAAGGCATTAGAATTACTCCAAAAAGCATTATTATGGATAAAAACATTATAAATAACAGTTTGAAAACATGATGCAAAATGGACGTATCAACTCCCCCAAGCTTAGACCTCGCTTGTCCTCAAGCGAAAACTGAAATGGAAAAACATGTCCACATGCTTGGAGAGAGAGGTGTCGATAAAAACAATATACGAACATAGGAACATCATGTTGATTACTATGACAGCAATAAAATTAAACATAGGACTTTTATCATAGAACTTGCATCATATACTTCCTATGAATAAGTAATAGTTCATCACACAATTGAAGTATAAAGCAAAAACTCTATTAGAAACCAATAAACTATGTTCTCAGTAAACTTTGCAACTAAAATTCATCATCTTTTCAGGAAGAGTCATGTGTCGGAGCCTTTTAAGCAAGTCCACATACTCAACCATCATATAGTATTCTATGATTACTAACACTCACCTCGTACCCATGAACAAAACGTTTCAACCGGACACATAGAAAGATAGGGGCTTATAGTTTCGCCTCCCAACATACTCACCTCAAGGGTTATGTCAACAATAATAACTCATGCTATTTATATTCAATTGGACATATGTGCCTAGATCTTTCCTCACCACATGATGCTTGCCAAAAGAGAAAAATAAAAGGAATAGAGAGAAAACTTTGACTCTTGCATAAAAGTAAATACATAAAAGTAGAAGATAGGCCCTTCACAGAGGAAAGCAGAGGTTGCCATGCGCTTATTTGTTTGTATGCTCAATCCCTTAGTGCAAGAGAACGTCACGTTGTATTGCCCCTTAAGATGACAACCTTTATTATGCAGTTTGTCTCTTTTATTCTTTGCCATCCAAGTTCATACAACGCTCAGTTTTCTCTTACAGCAAATGATCTCAGACTTTTAGAAGCAATTTTATTGCCTTTTTGCACCGATGACAACTTACTTGAGGGATCTTGCTCAATCCCTAGGTAGGTATGGTGGACACTTGATAAAGATTTGGGTTTAAGGGTTTTTGGATGCACAAGTAGTATCTCTACTTAGTGCAGAATTTTTGGCTAGCAAAGATAAGGGTAAGCACCACATGTTAAAGGATCTATGACAATATGACTTCTATGTGAATATAAACAAACATCACAAACATAAATCATTAAGTTGTCTTCCTTGTCCAATGTCAATAATTTTGGCATATAATATTTTGATGAGGGCTCACAATCACAAAAAATTTCTAGGATAGTATATTTATATGTGAATCTTCTCTTCCCTTATTAATACTTTCATGAGTTGCATCATTGACTAATGCTATGCTTGTCAATCTCTAATAAAATTTTCTACTTATACTTTTCCTTATGTGGTGCTATCACCTACCATAGGATTAGTATATAATCTTATTGATTTATTTCCTTTCTTATGTTTTTTTCCTTTCTAATTTTTTCTTTATTATTTCTTTTCTTTTCTTTATTTGCAACATGAAAGTAAAGAAAGCAAAATTCAAGCTAAACTTTATTATATAACTTGCACATGATTACAATGATAGATCGCTAAGCAAACTCTCAAATAAGAAAGCATCAAACTAAACTTTATTTCATCTAAAGCAAAAAGATCAAACTAAGATAAATAAAAGCAAAAAGATAGTGGGATGATACGATACCGGGGCACCTCCCCCAATCTTGGCGGAAGCCAAGGGGAGTGCCCATACCCGATACTCAGTTCTCCTTTGGTGGTGAAGAAGATGGTGGTGGTGAAGAAGCGATCCTATCCTTGAGGATCAAGAGATTCTCCAAACAATGGATGATGCTCCAGAGATAGGTGATATGCTCTTAATGTAGAATATTTTCGCGAGTGAGATACTTATTTTGTTTGTGAACTATTTCAATGACGCGAAAAGCTTCGATCTCAGCAGGAGTAAGGTGAGTAAGGTAGGGTTTAAGGATATCTTCCTCCTCCTCCTCGGCTAATAGTGCTTGTGTTGCCACCGGGGATGGATCTACGGTAGCTTACTTGCCCTTATCTCCCTTGATGACGTCCGTAGGCTCCTCCCTCTTTGACTCGATCTTCATCATCCAAGCATGTTCTTCCATGTGGTTGGAGGAGCAAGAAGACATGATGCCTAGCTTGATGAATCTGGCCAGGAACAGCAAGAAAAGATAACAGATGATTTCTTCGCGATACAGTGATCAATAGGTTCAGGGAGTATATAAAGATTTTTTATCTTGGAGGACAAGCATATGGTAGAAAAACGAAGTACGGGAGGTGTCCCAGGTAGGCACAACCCACCTGGGCGCGCCAGGTCTTGTGCCCACCAGGGGACGCTTCCTGGGAGGTTCTTTATTTCCAAAATTCTAAAATATTCCAAAACTGACAAAAAATATTTTTTGCGGATTTTTCGGAGTCCGTTCACTTACCGTATCACGTACCTCCTTATTTTCACGATTCTGGAGTGTTCCGGAAGGACTCTTTTATGTGTTATTTTGGTGTCAAAGTTTGGATAATATTACTTTCAACATTAATAGGCGTACCTGAGATATAATGCTTTATTCATTGTCCATTGATAACCTTCTGGTTAGTACCATTGGAATTATTTATTTTGATGGCACCAGACCGGTAAACCTCCTCGATGGCATATAGGCCTTCCCATTTCGAGAGGAGCTTCCTTGCAAAAAATCTAAAACGAGAGTTGTACAAAGGAACATATTCTCCAACTTTAAACTCACGCTTTTGGATTCTTTTGTCATGCCATATTTTAACTTTTTCTTTGAATAACTTTGCATTTTCATATGCTTGGGTTCTCCATTCATCTAATGAGCTGATATCAAATAACCTCTTTTCACCAGCAAGTTTGAAATCATAGTTGAGCTCTTCGACTGCCCAAAAAGCTTTATGTTCTAACTCAAGAGGCAAATGACAAGCTTTTCCATAAACCATTTTATAAGGAGACATACCCATAAGATTTTTATATGATGTTCTATAAGCCCAAAGTGCATCATCTAATTTCTTAGACCAATTCTTCCTGGACAAATTAATAGTCTTTTGCAAAATTAATTTTATTTCTCTATTGCTAAGTTCAACTTGACCACTAGACTGAGGATGATAAGGTGATGCAATTCTATGGTTGACATCATACTTAGCAAGCATTTTACGGAAAGCACCATGAATAAAGTGGGAACCACCATCAGTCATTAAATATCTAGGGACTCCAAACCTTGGGAAAATAACTTCCTTAAGCATTTTAATAGGGGTGTTGTGATCAGCACTACTGGTTGGAATAGCTTCTACCCATTTAGTAACATAATCATCAGCAACCAAAATATGTGTATACCCATTAGAGGAAGGAAAAGGTCCCATGTAATCAAATCCCCAAACATCAAATGGTTCAACAGCAAGTGAATAATTCATAGGCATTTCTTGACGCTTACCAATATTACCTATTCTTTGACATTCATCACAATAAGAGACAAACTTACGGGCATCCTTGAAGAGAGTAGGCCAATAAAATCCAGATTACAATACCTTGTGAGCAGTTCTATCTCCAGCATGATGCCCTCCATAAGCTTCGGAGTGACATTTCTGTAGGATTTGTCCTTGTTCATGCTTGGG
This sequence comes from Triticum dicoccoides, assembly GCF_002162155.2. Taxonomy (NCBI): domain Eukaryota; kingdom Viridiplantae; phylum Streptophyta; class Magnoliopsida; order Poales; family Poaceae; genus Triticum; species Triticum dicoccoides. The sequence goes on along the minus strand of NC_041384.1, from coordinate 484,206,412 downwards.
TACACAATGTATACTAATACCATCTACTCCTTCTTTATAAAGATATGGGTCATCCCAAAAGTAATGTCTTAAATCATAGAAGATTTTTTCTTTTGTTGGTATGTAAAGCTAGGTGGTAAATATTTAGCAACAATGTAATTAGCATAGTCAGCATACCAAGGAGTACTATTAGCAACATTTATTGCAGCTAACTACTCATCAGGAAAAATATCATCAATATGTAGTGGGTCATCAAACACATTTTCAAGCCTAGACAAGTTATCAGCTACTGGGTTCTCGGCTCCTTTTCTATCAATGATGTGTAAATCAAATTCTTGTAACAAGAGCACCCAATGAATAAGTCTAGGTTTAGGATCTTTCTTTTCCATAAGATATTTAATAGCAGCATGGTCTTTGTGAACAGTTACTTTGGAATCAACAATATAAGGTCTAAATTTATCACAAGCAAACACCACTGCTAAGAATTCTTTTTCAGTAGTAGCATAATTTCTTTGAGCACTATCTAGAGTTTTACTAGCATAATGAATAACATTCAATTTCTTATCAACTCTTTGTCCTAGAGCAACACCAATAGCATAATCACTAGCATCACACATAATTTCAAAAGGCAAGTTCTAATCAGGTGGTTGAACAATAGGTGCATAAATTAAAGCTTTCTTGAGTGTTTCAAAGGCTTCAAGACAATCATCATCAAAAACAAAAGGAATATCCTTTTGCATAATATTAGTAAGAGGCCTAGAAATTTTAGAAAAGTCTTTGATAAATCTCCTATAGAAACCAGCATGACCTAGGAAACTACGAATACCTTTGATGTCCTTAGGACATGGCATTTTCTCAATTGCGTCAACCTTATCTTGGTCCACTTCAATACCTCTTTCAGAAATTTTATGACCCAAGACAATGCCTTCATTAACCATAAAGTGGCACTTCTCCCAATTCAAGACAAGATTTGTTTGTTCGCATCTCTGCAAAACTCAATCAAGATTTCTTAAACAATCATCAAAAGACGTCCCATTGACAGAGAAGTCATCCATGAAAACCTCAACAATCTTTTCACAAAAGTCAGAGAATATAGCAGTCATGCATCTTTGAAAGGTAGCAGGTGCAGTACATAAACCAAAATGCATACGTCTATAAGCATAAGTTCCAAATGGACAAGTTAAAGTAGTCTTTTCTTGATCAGGTTGAGATATCGGTATTTGTGAAAAGCCAGAATATCCATCAAGGAAGCAATAGTGTGTGTGCTTACATAATCTTTCAAGCATTTGATCAATAAAAGGCATAGGGTAATGATCTTTTCTAGTTGCTTTGTTTAATTTTCTAAAATCAATTACCATTCTATAGCCTGTAACAATTCTTTGTGGAATAAGTTCATTCTTATCATTAGGAACAACAGTAATAACTCCTTTCTTAGGAACACAATGAACATGACTTACTACCTACTTCCAGAAGTTTTAATATTCCCGTTCTCTTTCGTCGTCGGATTTAACCGACGTTGGTGATCAACAACTGGTTTAGCATCATGTTCCATATTAATTTTGTGCTGACATAGAGTGGGACTAATGCCCTTTAAATCATCAAGAGTATATCCAATAGCAGCTCGGTGCTTCCTTAGAACTTTCAGTAATCTTTCTTCTTCATGTTCTGAAAGGTTAGCACTAATAATAACAGGATATATCTTCTTTTCATCAAGATATGCATATTTCAAAGTGTCTGGCAATTGTTTTAGTTCAAACACAGGATCACCTTTAGGTGGAGGAGGACCTCCTAGAGTTTCAATAGGCAAATTGTGTTTAAGTAGAGGACGTTGTTCAAAGAAAATTTTATCTATTTTATTTCTTTCATACATATGTATATCATTTTCATGGTCGAGCAAATAATGTTCTAAAGGATTAGTAGGTGGAACAGCAATAGAAGCAAGACCAATTAATTCATCCTTACTAGGCAATTCTTTTTCATGAATATTTCTACTAAACTTGGAAAAATTAAACTCATGAGACTCATCACCAAAGCTGACAACGACAGTTTGTTATTTATAATCTATCTTAGCATTAACTGTGTTCAAGAAAGGTCTACCAAAGATAATGGGACAAAAGTCATCTTGTGGGGAACCAAGAACAAGAAAATCAGTAGGGTATTTTATTTTCCCACACAAGACTTCAACATCTCTAACAATCCCAGTTGGTGATATAATGTCTCTATTAGCAAGTTTAATAGTAACATATATTTCTTCTATCTCATCAGGTGCTATGTCTTTCATAATTTCTCGATATAAAGTGTAAGGAATAGCACTCACACTAGCACCCATGTCACATAAACCATGATAACAGTGATCACCTATTTTAACTGAGATGACATGCATGCCAACAACAGGTCTATGTTTATCTCTTTCGTCAGGTTTAGCAATTCTAGCAGCTTCTTCACAAAAGTAAATAACATGCCCATCAATATCTTCTTCTAAGAGATCTTTAACCATAGCAATACTAGATTCAACTTTAATTTGTTCATCAGGTTTAGGTGTTCTAATATAACTTTTGTTAACCACAGCTGAAACTTTAGCGTGTTCCTTTATCCTAACAGGGAAAGGTGGTTTCTCAAGATAAGCAGAGGGAACAACTGGATCAACGTTATAAAGTATAGTTTCATCTTTAACTGGCACTGGTTCTTTAATTTCTTCTTTAATAGGTGGGTGATTTTTAAACCACTTCCCCTTAGGGAGTTCAGCATGAGTAGCAAATGATTCACAAAAGGAGGCTACTATCTCAGAGTCAAGTCCATATTTAGTGCTAAACTTTTGAAAAGCATCGGTATACATAAAAGGTATAACACAATCATACTTAAACTTAATACCTGACTCTTTACCTTTGTCGAGTTCCAAATCTTCAGAGTTATGTTTAATTCTTTCCAAAAGATCCCACTGGAATTCAATAGTCTTCTTCATAAATGAATCAGCACAAGAAGTATCAAGAATGGTTTGATCATTATGAGAAAGCCGAGCATAAATTTTTTGGATAATAATTTCTCTTGAGAGCTCATGATTGGGGCATGAATATAACATTGACTTAATCCTCCACCAAGCTAGAGCGATACTTTCTCCTTCACGAGGCCAAAATATATATATATAATTCCGATCACGATGAACTAGATGCATAGGATAATTTTTTTGGTGGAACTCCAATTTCAAATGATTCCAATTCCATGATCCAATATCATCGCATAGCCTATACCATGTCAATGCTTTTCCCTTCAAAGATAAAGGGAAAACCTTTTTCATTGCCTCATCTCCGGGTAAACCTACTAGCTTAAACAATCCACAAGTTTTTTTCCATGTATATCAGGTGCATATCGGGATGTTTGGTTCCATCTCCTGCATAAGGATTAGCTAGCGGTTTTTCTATCATACCCGAAGGAATTTCATATTCAATATTTTCAGAAGGTGCAGTAGGTTGAGGGGTAACTAATTGTGGTTCCGTACGAGGTGAAGATACCCCGAACAAACCCCTCAAAGGATTGTTTTCCATAGTAACAAGTGACAATAAATTTCAGCACACTATATAAATGTTTCCTTACCAAATTCCACTTACCAAAGGCACTTCACTCCCCGGCAATGGCGCCAGAAAATAGCCTTGATGACCCACAAGTATAGGGGATCAATTGTAGCACTTTTCGATAAGTAAGAGTGTCGAACGCAACGAGGAGCAGAAGGAAATGAAAAGTAGTTTTCAGTAAGGTAATGTCTGCAAGTGCCGAAATTGTAAGTAGTTGAGTACTTTGATAGCAAGATAATTTGTAACGAGCAAGTAACGATAATAGTAAGAAGTATGCAGCAAGGTAGCCCAATCCTTTTGAGGCAAAGGACGGGCCACAGTCTCTTATGAATAGCTAAGCGTTCTTGAGGGTGCACGGGGATTTCATCTAGTCACTTTAATCATGTTGGTTTGATTTGTGTTCGCTACTTTGATAATTTGATATGTAGGTGGACCGGTGCTTAGGTGTTGTTGTTACTTGAACAAACCTCCTACTTATGATTAACCCTCCCGCAAGCATCCGCAACTACGAGAAAAGTATTAAGAATAAATTCTAACCATAGCATTAAACTCTAAGATCCAATCGGTCCCTTATGGAATAGTGCATAAACTGGGGTTTAAGCTTTTGTCACTCTCACAACCAATCATCTAATTGCTACTCCACAATGCATTCCCTTAGGCCCAAATATGGTGGAGTGTCATGTAGTCGACATTCACATGACACCACTAAGGGAATCACAACATACATACTATCAAAATATCGAACACATATCAAATTCACATGATTACTTGCAACAACATCCAAAACACGCTTGAAAATCATGAAACACGCCTGAAAATCATGAAACTTGGCATGGTGTTATGACATGGCACCAACATGCTGTGGTAATTTTTCTATCCGGTTTGCGAAGGCGCACCTATTAACAATCAACAAAGTCATTTTGGAACAAGTGCTGTCATGTTACAAATCGGAAACACAAGTATTATTGAAACTGTGGGCGTTCTACTTACAAATTGCGTGCCGCCACGTGTCCCATTGTTTTATTGTCTAGGAGTGTCAGGACCCCGATCCTAGGTCACACCGATCTAGCATGTGACACATCATATCACTTTGCGGCCTCACGCACGGTATTCCTACGGGTGCCACCTTACCTGGCCCGGGACCGTTTGCGCCTTTTGGCTCACGTATATGATAGTGTTGCTAGCATCCATATGACAGAGAACCCGAGTCGACATGACTAGTCATGAACGCAAAGTGGCACTGACTTACGGGGGCAGGCATACATGAACCAACATCAAGCGTGTTGGTCATCAGCGTGTGAATCCGGGCTGTAGCAACTGGGCTAACAGGACTCAGGGAACCCAGGCTGTAGCAGGCTAGCAGGACTCCGAAAGTCACCGCATGACATTTCCCCGAAGGGACAGACACAGGAACGAAGTGGATCACATGCCGGCCAGTCTAAGTGTTCCGGAGCAGTAATAACTGGGCTAGCAGGACTCCGATAAACCGGGCTGTAGTAGACTACCATGGCTCAGTGGAAGCACTAGACTACATTTCCCCATAAGAGAGGCTACCAAGGACAAACAACAAGGTTGTCGGATCCCACACATACCAAGCATTTCAATCATACACACAATATGCTCGATATGTGCAAATACAACATGGCATCACAACAAAACTCTACGGCTCAAAGTATTTATTCATTAGGCTCCGAAGAGCCAAATATTAAAAACATGGGTCTGATGACCCAACATTCAAGTCATACAAGCAACAAGCACATGCGGAAGCTCAACATGTCTGAGTACAGACATCTACAAATGAAAAAGGCTGAGAAGCCTGGCTATCTACCAGATCCTGCCGAGGGCACAAGATCGTAGCTGAGGTATCAAGATAAACGTCGAAGTCCACATGGAACCACTAGCGAGACTGAAGTCTCTCTGCAAAAATATAAATTAAGCAAACGTGAGTACAAATGTACCCAACAAGACTTACATCAGAACTAGCTACATATGCATCAGTATCAATAAAGGGGTGGTGGAGTTTGACTGCAGCAAGCCAGCTTTGACTCGGTGGCTATCCTGAACTATGACTACAAGTAACTCTTTTGAGGTGGCGCACACGAGTCCACATATTCACCATATCAATACACCACTACAGATCCGCTCTCGTCCCCTACGAGAAGGCCATCCATAGCACTGACGCTTATCTTGCGCATTTTAGAGTATCCACTTTCACTTGTCTATGAACTGTACAGGCAATCCAGAAGTCCGTTACCGCGGACGCGGCTATTCGAATAGATCATTTATAACCCCGCAGGGGTGTACTTCTTCACACACGCTCTCGCCACTTACCACCATGTACACGTTGTGTATCCCGGCAACCTTCAAGAGGAAGCCTGGCGAGGGAGTCGGCCACAACCTGACTAAGCACACAAGTATCTAGTCTAGGTTTATCACCTATTCGGGTTCCATCCGCAAGGAGATCCGGCCGGTGTTTCGCTCACAGTCCCAAATGATGATAGCATGGTTCCCGAGGCACCAAACGGGCGTCCCGGTACACCATGCCTCGTGTCTCTACCGCATCATGGCCCACCCCTAGGGTCACCGCTACGCACGGCTCCCAACACATATCCTACAAACACCAGAAACTAGTTGCAACTCCTGGACAAAGATCGAGGCAATTAATAAGCCGAGAGGGGCTGAGTTACCGGAACCAGTGTGTGGTAGTAACTGTTCATGGATCACAAACACAGAACTCAGTTCCTGAGGACGGTTTAAATGAGACAACCCATCATGTACTCCTACATGGCCTCTCACCGCTACCTTTACCAAATCGTGTTCACACACTTAGCTCTCAACATTAGGACATGTTCACCACATTCCAATTCATCCCCGGTGAATCAGACCTGACTCAACTCTAAGCAGTAGCAGGCATGACAACAAGCATGAATGAGTACGCACATCAGGGCTCAAACAACTCCTACTCATGCTAGTGGGTTTCATCTATTTATTGTGGCAATGACAGGTCATGTAGAGGAAAGGGGTTCAACTACCGCAGCATGTAACAGTTGAATCGATGTTGTCCTAATGTAGTAAAAGAGAGCAGGAGCGAGAGAGTGGGATTGTATCGGAATGAACAAGGGGGTTTTGCTTGCCTGGCACTTCTGAAGATAGTATAGCGCTTCATCGGTGTCAACGAACTCATCGTCGAAACATACGTCTACCGAGGGGGAACAACCACCGGCAAAGAGACAAAGGACACAATCAATGCAATGCACAATATGATGCATGATCATGACATGGCAATATGCTGTGATTTGAGCTAATGCAGCTAGCAACAGAAGGGTTTGAGTTGATTTGACCCAAAGGTTCAAATTCAAACTCAAATTATGAAATCAAATAGGGCATTATCATTTTTTGATCTAAACAGCAAGGTTAAGTTGTTTAAACATGCATGAAACCAGTACAGATGGATAGATTGGATTTTTCTGATCATTTTTCATTAATAAATTATTTCAGTCTGAGTTATAGATTATTTTCTATGAATTTTAGAAGTCTATACCTTTTCCTGGAATTTCCTGGATTATTTTTAATCCAGAAAATGACTTATTGCGTCAGCATTGCGCCTGGGTGATGTCAGCGGGTCAACTGGGTCGGCCAGGTCAAACCTGACATGCAGGACCCATTGGTCAGTGACCCTGGGCTTGTTAGGTCATGGACAGGTGGGCCCGGTCAACGGCCACGTTACCATAGTCAACTCTGACGCGTGGGTCCACCGGGATTAACTTAAGTCTAACTAATTTTGTTAGGGGTTTAAATAAATCGGTGGGGCATGGCTGTCAGTGGCTTAGTTAGCAGGGTGATTAACCCCTAACAGTGGCTATCACCGGCGTAACCAGGACGCGGTGGCGTTGCCCGTCCGGCCGTTTCCGGTGGAGGGAGCTAGCGGGGCTGGGCTCTACATGCTCAGCGTAGAGAGGTGCATCGAACGGTGGTCGTGGTTCACGCGGGGGTGGACGGAGTCGGCGGCGGCAACCAAAATGGCGGCGGCCGGAGCACGGTGGGCTGCGGGTTTGGGGTTGTGGTGCGCTAGGGGAGGAGATGGTGCGTGAGTTCGGCTCCTAGGAGCACGGTGAGCACAACGGTAGGCTCAAAAAGACACAGCGGCAGCTGTGGCCACGGAAGCAACACGGCAGGGCGACGGCGAGCTCGGGCACGGCGGGGATCGAAGCTAGCAGCCATATCCATCGACAAAGAGAAAGGAAAGGGGGCGCAGGAGCTCACAGAGAATACAATGAGGTGGTCAGCGAGCTCGGGCACGTCCTCGTCGCTGTGAATCGAGCAGCGGCGATCGCTGGCCGTGGCAATGAAGGCGGCGGTGATGGCGTCGCTTTTCGGGGCACCCGGCATCGCGTGCGTCGACGTAGAGCTTCACGGATCCGAGGTGGAGCTTTTGGGCTAGATGGATGGGCACGGGGATGCTGGTGGCCGTGGTGGTGTTCGTCGGCACACTCCGGCTTGTTGGGGCGGCCACGAGGGGGAGAACAGAGGAGAGGGAAGTGGCACGTGGAGAGTGGGAGAGAGGTCGGGGGCTGCGTGGCGACGCATGGAGGCGTCCAGGGCGTTGGGGACACAGGCAACCAGGCAGGAGGTGGCTCAAGCGCATGTGCACGCGTGGCGAGAATGCGCTCTGCCTACTGGCCTAGGGAGGAAGACGATAGGGGAGGTGGAGGTGGGCTGGGCTGGCATAGCGCCAGGCCAGGTGGGTTGCACAGTAGGTAGGTCCAGGTAACTTTCTTTCCCTTCTCTTTCTATTTAGTTTTATGTTTTTCTATTTCTGCCTTTGTTTTTTATTTAGCAAAAATGCCAAACCACTTTGTAAAATGCTCAAAATATTTGTGGGCACTTGGGAAATTATTTCCCATAGCCCTTAAATGCTTTCAAGATTATTTGGACATTTAAAAATATTTATAGAATTTAATTGTCCAAATTCAAATACTTATGAATTAACTCCAAAATCCAGAAATGTGTGCATCATTTTTGGGAGAAGTTTTGACCCATTCCAAAATTGATGAACTTTTCTGAAGGCCATTTTGGGTAGATGGAAAAGATTTAATTTGACCCTAGTTGTATTTCATTTGCCACTAGGGTTTATCAGTCCCCATTTCAACTTTCTGTGAAAAGTAAACATGATGCAGTCACTCTAATGCATGCATTGACTAGGGTTGTGACAACTCACCCCCACTAAACAAGAATCTCGTCCCAAGATTCAAGACGTGAGGTAAGAAGACAAAGGGAACACAAAGCTAACACGATCTTCATGATCCAAACTCCCTTCTCGAAGATGTTGATTCATTCCTTCAAATTTATCTTGACGTCCTTGCTTTCGAGATCTTCATCTAACTATGATAACGGAAGAGAGGAACTCGACAGAATTCGATATTCACAAAGATCAAGCGATACACGATCAACTCATGGAACAAGATGAAAGAACGTCTCTTGAGCCGAGACACAAGACACACATCAGGGGTGAAAGGAAACAGATGGCGATGGCTCAACTTTGTAGGAAACAATTCCACGCTCGATCATGACGTAGTGAGGAGTACTGCCATGATTCCACAACGGGGCACCTTAGGGAAGGTGACTCATAGAATTATACTTTTAAGTGGAAAAAGAATTACTTTTGGTACATAGATCATTGAAACCCTCTATACTAGCCTAAGGTAATCACAATCGATCATTTAAAGGAGTTCGAAAGATTGGCATACTCAGACTAGAATGGATGATGTGGACTACCTTGTTGAAGACAACACATGCTTATTACGGGAAATGGATGGGACCCATGGTATGTCCACTTTTGAAGAAAATGCAACTGTTGGGAATGTTCCAACCATCATATCTGCCTGAGATTTAGATCCGATTGGTGATAGGATACTTCAGACTCAGCATGTCTGAAAAGAAAGTTTGCAACACAAATCGACGAGATGACGTTGCGAGATTCTCGGGAAATGAACTACGATAGCAAGATCCAAAAAATGAGTTGGTTGTGCTACATACATGTGAGCATGTTGTCCAAGACAACCATGACCATCTGGTAGTCTTATGATAAAACACTACCGAGTTCAGATTGGAACTATCATTGAAATAACGAAGTCTTGTGCATGTCCATCTAGGCCCTTCGGGAATAACATTTAAACTTATTATCCTTGAACAAATCAATCAGTGGCTTCATGTGCTAGGGATACATATAGAATGAAGGTTGCAAGTCTCCAAACCATATAATATTTCACACATCTGCATGACTGACTTGGGATGATTCCAGAGGAAGCAAAACTAACTTTCTCGAATTCACGGCGGCAACTTTCACCAAATGCACGTGAATTAGAGGTAGTCACTTCTTTCATCCAAACATATGCTTCATGATCAAAACACGAAGAAATGCTTACACAAGTTTCCAACACTAGCTTGATGTCCGACAAAATCATTGAGAAGATAAGGATGGTGTCGATGGGCTCAACAACAAACCATCCAAGCTTCCATATAGATGGAATTCCACAATTAAGTGAACACATTGATTGCATTAGTCAGACCAAAGGATGTAATGGTGTATGCCCGAGGGATCAACCATGGGTAAGACAACATTACGAACATCGTTGGTTCTGATTTGATTTGAGGATAGCCCACACTCAAATCAAAGTTTGGACAAGACAACAGATCCAATAACTGATCACAAGGACCAGTCGATGAAGACATCATCTTTCTTCAACACACACACACACAAATAGATATCCCTTAACATGAACTAAGTCAGACAAGATTTTATCTTCCAACTCTCCAAGTTGTTGTTTAGCTTAACCAACTAGCTCAGGGGTATCCAACACAGATTCTTGGAGAAGGGGTGGTTTACAAGAAACCAAATTGATCACGAACTCAACATAGCGGTCAAGTGACAACTTGGTAACACTTCCGAGAAGATATTTAGAAAATCGCGAACCACTGATATATTACTAAGCTTGAGAACAATCTTGATTTCAGGGCAAGACGATATGATCAAAAGAGTGAGGAATTGAAACAATCCTAACTCATGGATCGAAGAGTGCACCAGAAATAAGGACTAGGTAGCACGATCAATCTTAGGATGATGATTTAATAACCAACATGCTAAGAATCAGAAGATTGTCCATTTACTACCAAGCAACAAGTTGCTCGGAGTATTGATTTCACACATCACAATTCACTTATCGGCATTCTGGTTACAACAACATGAGGACCGAGGAATAAATGATGATGGTGAGAAGTACCACTGCATCAAGAATTCATAATATATGGTGCAATTCCTATGATATTCCTGACATAAATAGGGTAATACTTCAAGGTAGAATAGAACAAAAGATGGTTTTGCATTTGATCTGCGGAATACAACTACTTTGACCCAATCCTAGAAATGGATAAGGTACTGGAGTTTGTTCATCCTAGTCATTTTGCAATAAAATGGCTTGACGGACCACAAGAATAATAGGTATTGATAACACGAATGCACAACTAGTCCTGACTATCAATTGATAGACAGAGGTTAGAAAACAACTAAAGAGGGACAACTCAAAGGAACATACGATTTTCTGAGTTGTGGGTCCATATACTAGCATGTTGAACGAGTTCAACATATTTCTTCCGGTTAACCTATGTAGAAGGGTAGAACTAGCAGAGTCACAAGTATAATGGAGAACTCATCAAGAGTAGTCTAGTTGTGATCTTTTGATGCAAACGAATTTCTGCCAAGGATGGTTCATGGTATTTGGAAGAAGGAAATACCACGGACCTCGAGGACTATCGCAAAGGTTACTAACATCCTAAAGGAACTAGCAAACACTATCAACATGAAGTAAGTAGGGTGAATATTGGGTTCAAGAACCCAGGAATAGAATGCCTACTAACTAATTGGCATCATGGGATGCTTTCGAGAATAATGACCAGAATCATCACACTGGGGATACAAAACATTGCTAGATTACTAGGTGATCCTCTAAGACACATAGGGTCATAATTAATAATAGCTCCAACATATATGCCGAGGCAACGGAGTACCTCAACACACTAATTTGTGTGATTAATCTGGCCCAAATGAACATCAGAAATGGAAATAAGGGATTTGCAAATGCATCAGACTATTTAGAAACCTGGGATGACTTGGACAGCATAACGGCTGTAAATGCTCAGAAAAAGATTTGAGACATTCACAAGGATTTGCATAGTCACTTAACAACACCATAGCAAGGTTCTGGTTCAACTAACAACATACTAAAGTAGTAGAAACTGAACTGTGGCCTGCAACCAACAATCCTAGGATTCTACGGATTAGTAACACATGAACCTAATAGAGAGATGAGATCATAGTCCTTAACCCACATAGGAAAGAAGAGGATGACTCAGATCAGAAGGGCATAAGGTAAAGGAGTAAAAAGAGCCTTACATCCCTTCCCACAATCAATTCCCCTACATATAACTAAAGCATTTCTAGACTCAACTTTGACCAGTTTGGCTTGGTAATCCTACAGGCAGTCAGGCTCTGATACCAAAGCTGTCAGGACCCTGATCCTAAGTCACACCGATCTAGCATGTAACACATCATATCACTTTGCAGCCTCACGCACGGTATTCCCACGGGTGCCACCTTACCTGGCCTGGGACTGTTTGCGCCTTTTGGCTCACGTATATGATAGAGTTGCAAGCATCCATATGATAGAGAACCCGGGCCGACATGACTAGTCGTGAATACAAAGTAGCACTGACTTACGGGGACAGGCATACATGAACCAGCATCGAGCGTGTCGGTCATCAACGTGTGAATCCAGGCTGTAGCAACTGGGCTAATAGGACTCTGGGAACCCGGGCTGTAGCAGGCTAGCAGGACTCCGAAAGTCACCGCGTGACATTTCCCCGAAGGGAAAGACACAGGAATGAAGTGTATCACATGCCGGCCAGTCTAAGTGTTCCAGAGCAGTAGTAACTAGGCTAGCAGGACTCCGGTAAACCGAGCTGTAGCAGACTACCATGGCTCAGTGGAAGCACTAGACTACATTGCCCCATAAGAGAGGCTACCAAGGATAAACAACTAGGTTGTTGGATCCCACACATACCAAGCATTTCAATCATACACACAATATGCTCGATATGTGCAAATACAACATGGCATCACAACAAAACTCTATGACTCAAAGTATTTATTCATTAGGCTCCGAAGAGCCAGATATTAGAAACATGGGTCTCATGACCCAGCATTCAAGTCATACAAGCAACAAGCACATGCGGAAGCTTAACATGTCTGAGTACAGACATCTACAAATGAAAAAGGCTGAGAAGCCTGACTATCTACCAGATCCTGCCGAGGGCACAAGATCGTAGCTGAGGTATCAAGATAAACGTCGAAGTCCACACGGAACCACTAGCGAGACTGAAGTCTCTCTGCAAAAACATAAATTAAGCAAACGTGAGTACAAATGTACCCAACAAGACTTACATCAGAACTAGGTACATATGCATCAGTATCAGTAAAGGGGTGGTGGAGTTTGACTGCAGCAAGCCAGCTTTGACTCGGTGGCTATCCTGAACTACGACTGCAAGTAACTCTTTTGAGGTGGCGCACACGAGTCCACATATTCACCATATCAATACACCACTGTGGATCCGCTCTCGTCCCCTACGAGAAGGCCATCGATCGCACTCGCACTTATCTTGCGCATTTTAGAGTATCCACTTTCACTTGTCTATGAACTTTACAAGCAACCCAGAAGTCCTTTACCGCGGACGCGGCTATTCGAATAGATCATTTATAACCCTGCAGGGGTGTACTTCTTCACACACGCTCTCGCCACTTACCACAATGTACACGTCGTGTATCTCAGCAACCTTTAAGCGGAAGCCTGGCGAGGGAGTCGGCCATGACCTGACTAACCACACAAGTCTCTAATCCAGGTTTATTGCCTATTCGGGTTCCATCCGCAAGGAGATCCGGTCGATGTTTCGCTCATGGCCCCAAACAATGATAGCAGGGTTCCCGAGGCACCAAACAGGTGTCCCGGTACACCGTGCCTCGTGTCTCTACCGCATCATGGACCACCCCTAGGGTCACCGCTATGCACGGCCCCTAACACATATCCTACAAACACCAGAAACTAGTTGCAACTCCTGGACAGAGATCGAGGCGATTAATAAGCCGAGAGGGGCCGAGTTACCGGAACCCAGTGTTTGGTAGTAACTATTCATGGATCACAAATACAGAACTCAGTTCCTGAGGACGGTTTCAATGAGACAACCCACCATGTACTCCTACATGGCCTCTCACCACTACCTTTACCAAATCGTGTTCAGACACTTAGCTCTCAACATTAGGACATGTTCACCACATTCCAATTCATATCCGATGAATCAGACCTGACTCAACTCTAAGCAGTAGCAGGCATGACAACAAGCATGAATGAGTACGCACATCAGGGCTCAAACAACTCCTACTCATGCTAGTGGGTTTCATCTATTTACTGTGGCAATGATAGGTCATGTAGAGGAAAGGGGTTCAACTACCGCAGCATGTAACAGTTGAATCAATGTTGTCCTAATGCAGTAAAAGAGAGCAGGAGCGAGAGAGTGGGATTGTATCAAAATGAACAAGGGGGTTTTGCTTGCCTGACACTTCTGAAAATAGTATAGCTCTTCATCGGTGTCAACGAACTCATCGTCGGAACATACGTCTACCGAGGGGGAACAACCACCAGCAAAGAGATAAAGGACACAACCAATGTAATGCACAATATGATGCATGATCATGACATGGCAATATGCTGTGATTTGAACTAATGCAGCTAGAAACAGAAGGGTTCGAGTTGATTTGAACCAAAGGTTCAAATTCAAACTCAAATTATGAAATCAAATAGGGCATTATCATGTTTTGATCTAAACAGCAAGGTTAAGTTGCTTAAAAATGCATGAAACCAGTACAGATGGATAGATTGGATTTTTCTGATCATTTTTCATATATAAATTATTTCAATCCGAGTTATAGATATTTTCTATGAATTTAGAAGTTTATACCTTTTCTTGGAATTTCCTGGATCATTTTTAATCCAGAAAATGACTTGTTGCATCAGCATTGCGCCAGGGTGATGTCAGCGGGTCAACTAGGTTAGCCAGGTCAAACCTGACATGCGGGGCCCATTGGTCAGTGACCCTGGGCTTGTTAGGTCATGGATAGGTGGGCCCGATCAACGGCCACGTCGACACAGTCAACTCTGACGCGTGGGTCCACCGGGATTAACTTAAGTCTAACTAATTTTGTTAGGGGTTTAAATAAATCGGTGGGTCCCGGCTGTCAGTGTCTTAGGGGCTTAGTTAGCGGGGTGATTAACCCCTAACAGTGGCTATCACCGGCGGCTAATCGCCGGCGTAACCAGGACGCAGTGGTGTTGCCCATTCGGCCATGTCAGGCGGCGGGAGCGAGCGGGGCTGGGCAATACGTGCTCAGCGCAGAGAGGCGCATTGAACGGTGGTCATGGTTCACACGGGGATGGACGGAGTCAGCGGCGGCGACCAAAATGGCGGCGGCCAGAGCACGGTGGGTTGCGGGTTTGGGGTTGTGGTGCGCTAGGGGAGGAGATGGTGTGTGTGTTTGGCTCCTGGGAGCACGGTGAGCACAACGGCAGGCTCAAAAAGATACGGCGGCAGTTGTGGCCACGACAGCAACACGGCAGGGCGACGGCGAGCTCGGGCACGACAGGGATCGAAGCTAGCAGCCATATCCATCGACGGAGAGAAAGGAAAGGGGGCGCAGGAGCTCACAGATAATACGATGAGGTGGTTAGTGAGCTCGGGGACGTCCTCGTTGCTGCGAATCGAGCAGTGGCGATCGCCGGCCGTGGCGATGAAGACGGCGGTGATGGCATGGCTTCGGGGCACCCAGCGTCCCGTGCGTCGGCGTAGAGCTTCACGGATCCGAGGTGGAGCTTTTGGGCTAGCTGGATGGGCGCAGGGATGCTGGTGGCCGCGGTGGTCTTCGTCGGCGCACTCCGGCTCGTTCGGGTGGCCGCGAGGGGGGATAACAGAGGAGAGGGAAGAGGCACGGCGAGAGCGGGAGAGAGGTCGGGGGCTGCGTGGCGACGCATGGAGGCGTCCAGGGTGTCGGGGACGCAGGCAGCCAGGCAGGAGGTGGCTCGGGCACGTGTGCGCGCGCGGCGAGCACCCGCTCTGCCTACTGGCCTAGGGAGGAAGACGACACGGGAGGTGGAGGTGGGCTGGGCCGGCAGAGAGCCAGGCTAGGTGGGCTGCACAGTAGGTAGGTCCAGGTAACTTTCTCTCCTTTCTATTTCTATTTAGTTTTCTGTTTTTCTATTTTTGCCTTTGTTTTTGATTTAGAAAAAATGCCAAACCACTTTGTAAAATGCTCAAAATATTTGTGGACATTTGAGAAATTATTTCCCACAGCCCTCAAATGCTTTCAAGATTATTTGGACATTTAAAAATATTTATAGAATTTAATTGTCCAAATTAAAATACTTATGCATTAACTCCAAAATCCAGAAATGTCCCAGAAATGTGTGCATCATTTTTGGGAGAAGTTTTGACCCATTCCAAAATTGATGAACTTTTCTGAAGGCCATTTTGGGTAGATGGAAAAGATTTAATTTGACCCTAGTTGTATTTCATTTGCTACTAGGGTTTATCAGTCCCCATTTCAACTTTCTGTGAAAAGTAAACATGATGCAGTCACTCTAATGCATGCACTGACTAGGGTTATGACAAGGAGGTTCCGTATGGGGTAGCTATTTGAGTACGGGAGGCGTGCGATCAGACCCCTGCGCGTGCTCATCGGGAGGAGAGCCCTTTGACCTCTACCTGCCGCGCACCTCCCTCCCAACGTCTCCATTAATCGCGCCCGAGCCCCTTTTCTACATCGTGGCTATATGTCTCACTGGACTGAGATTTAAGAGAGAAAAATGAAAATCTGAAAAGAAAGTTTTGCATGGATCTTGATGTAAGATCCAGTGGACCTATATAGCATCGACTCTGACTTATAGCAAGCATGATGAATATAAGGACGATGACAGTGGATAATAATTGTCTTACATATTAAGGAACATAATTAAAATCCCCGCAAAAGAAGGAACATAGTTAAAAAAGACACATGGGGCAATGCCCTAAATACACAAGGTCAAAAGAAGAAGGGAGACAAAGATCTAGCTCGCTGATCTCTACTTTCTTGATGCATTGCTGCAGGCCGCGGGAACTAGTCTCCGCGGCGAGCGGCGATGAGATCTTTCTTGTCCTCAAGATGCTGCTTTAGAGCATCCATGGATTCCTCTACCAGCCTTCTGCGCTCGATGCGCAGTATGGCATTCTCGTCCATAAGTTTCTCGATGATGATGACGGTCCTCTTCAACAAGGCAGTGGTCTCCTCCTGTTTCTCCGCACTTCCGACAATCGTCGCCCTCAGCTGGTCGCGCTTGGCCCGGAGCTTCGCATTGCTCTCATTTAGTTACCGAATGACGCCAGTAGCCTGTTCAAAAGAGGCTTTCATGTCATCCTGCAACCTCGCCCAGCCGGAGATCTGATCCATCTGGCTATGGACAATCGCATGCATGCGCCTGTAAGAGTCCTTGCCTGCCCATGAGACATTTTCCCAGGCCGCCACGATGCGGGAGGACATCTCTGGTGCATTCACGGTGCGGCAGGACATCTCTTCTGCTTCCGCAGCACGGCCGGACCAGTCTGCCGCATCGACGGTGCGGCGGGACCTCCGTGCTACTTCGACGGCGCGACGGGACCTCTGTGCTACTACGGCCGTGCGGTGGGACATGCTGGCTGCGTTTGCAGTGAGACGAGACATCTCTCGTGCTTCCGCTTCCATGCTCGCATCTCACTGGTGGCAATCTCTCGACCCAGAACTCATGCTGGCCATGGTTGATGCAAGGGAACAATGATGAATGACTTATTTGTTTTTGTGGATGAGGAGTTGAGGAGGAATGTGCAGTCATCTTGGAGTAGTAGTATTTATAACTGAGTACTAATACGCTCCTAAGTGGGAAACCATTTAGGTTTTGATCGGTGTGAACAGGTTTGCAATTTGGAATGTGACGGGACGCATGCTCAAAATTTGCTGACGGTTATAAGTGCGGCACTATTCCCGGAAGGCGTAACGTGGGCACGTACGCCTTCTCGGCCGCGTACGTGGCGTTTGCACCATAGGGTGCACCACAATAGGCAATGTCAGCACACGTCTTGTTCCAATAACCGTGCGCGCTTGTTATTGCCATCGCACACTCTTCTTTTAATTAGAATGTGTGTGCCCGTCTAGTGCACACACATTGATCTATCTAATTGTTTCAGTTTGTTGTGGCTAATCGCAAACAGTTCATCCGTGTGAAGTGTATGCCATCAATCGCAGACACTTTGATCTGGCTGACCCATTTCTGTTATGTTGCCTAATCGCAAACAGTTAATCCTTCTGAAGCATATGCCCTCAATCGCACACACCTTTATCTAGCTGCCCATTTCTATTGTTCCTCCTCATCACAAACAGTTCATCTGAGTGAGCCGTATGCTGTATATCGCGCACGCCTTCATCTAGCTACCTGTTTCTTTTGTTCCACCTCATCGCAAATAGTTAATTGAACTAAATCGTATGCCCTACATCGCACACACAACTAAAATCTGAACCGTGTTTGATGGCTCCGCCATCGCAAACGTTTTGCACCTTTTTTATGGTTCTTTCACACCACCGTTTGCGATTATTGCATCACACACAGTTTCGTCGAAGGGTCTCTTATCATAGTGTCGCATTAGCAGCATCCTGCAATAGTGCCCGTTCGCTCAGGATCAAACAGATCAAACGTATTTTCATGTCTAGAAGCTTACATGTGCAGCCACAAGCCATTACGTATTGGAAATATGCCTAGAGGCAATAATAAATTGGTTATTATCATATTTCCTTGGTTTATTATTCATGCTAGAATTGTATTGACCGGAAACTGAAATACATGTGTGAATACATAAACAAATACTATGTTCCTAGTGAGCCTCTACTTGACTAGCTCGTTGATCAAAGATGGTTAAGGTTTCCTAACCATAGACATGAGTTGTCATTTAATAACGGGATCACATCATTAGAAGAATGATGTGATGGATAAGACCCAACCGTAAGATTAGCATTTGATCATATCACTTGAGTTTATTGCTATAGCTTTCTTCATGTCAAGTATCTATTCCTAAGACCATGAGATCATGCAGCTCCCAGATACCGGAGGAATACCTTGTGTGCTATCAAATGACACTTCGCAACTGGGTGATCATAGATATGATCTACAGGTATCTCTAAAGGTGTTTGTTGGGTTGGCATGGATTGAGACTGAGATTTGTCACTCCGTGTGACGGAGATATCTATGGGCCCTCTCGGTAATACAACATCGTAAAGAGCTTGCAAGCAATGTGCCTAATGAGCTAGTCACGAGATCTTGTATTAGGAACGAGTAAAGATACTTGCCGATGACGAGATTGAACTAGGTATCACTACAAAAAAAAAGACACATTCGTGACTTTTTGGGCCGAACAAATTTTTTTCCTGTGATACATATGACACTTCTATGACGATAATTGTGACAAAACCCGGTATCATCATAGATGTGGTGGGCTCCTACTTCTATTACAAAAAATCATGACAGAAAATGGGCTTTTCCTCCTGGGCGGGCCGGAGACGCAGCTGCATGACATTCTTTGGGCCGTCCATGACGGAAAAAACCATGGTAGAAGCGAGGGCGGGGAAAATTTCGGGGAGTTCCCGGTTACGGTGGGAGGTCGGGGGCCAAGCGATGCGTGTTTCTCTCATACACGGACGCGCGTGTGTGCGAGGCGTTGGCTCTAACTGAACCCGAGCGAGGTGTTGGGCTCTAACTGAACCCAAGCGATTGCATTGCAGGCTACGCGTTACTGAACCCGAGCGATCGATCGATGGCTGTTAACTGAACCCAATCGAGCGATTCCTTCACTACTGCTGCTAACTGAAGCCGATCAATGCTGCCTCTGGATGAACAGTGAGCATTGCGCGGGGGGGGGGGTGGATGAACAGTTCCCGGTGGGGGTGGATGAACAGGACCCCGTGGTGTTGCCTCTGGATGAACAGGACCCCGATCGATCGAGCCGGTTGGGGCTGGATGAACAGGACCCTGTGGAGGGATGGATGAACAGGACCACCCCGTGGAGGGCAGGATGAATAGTAGACGATGGAGGGCAGGATGAACAGTAGCCCGTGGAGGGGTGGTTGAACAGGAGCCCGTGGAGAGGGCTGGTTGAATAATAGCCGGTGGAGTAGCGCGCGGTGGAGGCTGGATGAACAAGAGCCCGTGGATGAACAGTCGCAGGTGGAGGCTGGAGGAGGTCGATGGTGGATGAACAGTAGCTCGTGGAGGCTGGAGGGAGTCGATGGTGGAGATGAACTGTATCCCATGGAGTCCTGTTTTGCGGTACGCCACACCCCTCCCGATGAACAGGACCCCCGTTTCGACCGTAGCGCTCCAACACAAGTCCGTTTCGTCCGTTTTGCGGTACGCCACACCCCTCCCGATCAACAGGACCCCCGTTTCGACCGTAGGAGGTCCGTTTCCTATGTTTTGCAGTATGCCAGACCCCTCCCGATGAACAGGATCCCTTTTCCAACGTGGTCGATCGAACACAAGGCCGTTTCCTCCGTCTTGCGGTACGCCAGGCCTCGTTTCCATTGCCTGTTCCGTCCAAGCCCTCCAGATGAACACGATCACGCATTCCGTTCCGACCCAGCCGGTTGGCTCCCACGCATTTTGTTGCCTCCCCATGAACACGACGCATTCCGTTGCCTCCCCATGAACACGACACATTTCGTTGCCTCCCCATGAACACGACGCATTCCGTTGTCTCCCCATGAACACGACGATGATGATGTTTCTCCGTTCCAACCCAGCCATGTACACGAGCCCTGGCCGTACGTATGCGCGAGTAGGCGTTCGAGACCCCGCCCATATGTACACATAGGTGGCTGTATTTTCTTTCTTGCACCATGGCCGCTGTACGTACGTGTACATGCTACATGCGCGCCTCTACTACGACACGTGCGCGCCTCTACATCGACCAGTATGTACGTACACGTTCACGACCAGAATGACAACTCTACGTACGCTTTGACCAGGTGGGTCCCGACTGTCAGGCACTTCCTTGTCTACGAAGATGTAGCTGGTGGGTCCCAGTAGTCAGGGGGGCGAATCGTTTTTTGCCCAGGCGCACTTCCTTGTGTGCAAAGATGTAGCTGGTGGGTCCCAACAGTCAGGGGGAAATGTTTTTTTCGTGAAATATAGTGGCCCGTCTGGTGGGTCCTAGCTGTCAGGTGGAGGAATCATTATTTTCCGCGTAATAAGGAGGCACTTCCTTGCTGCGGCCATGAACCCAGCTGTCAGCCTCTCCACGTACAGTCCACGTCTGATGGAAGTCATTCCTTGACCACATTGACCACGCCGCACCGAGAGCACTAGGGCGGTGGACGACGGCGAGTCCTAGGAAGGGGACGACACGGAGGCAGGGAAGACTCGGCAGTTGTTTCCCACGTGGAGGAGACTATGACTGTACGAGGGTTTACTGGTTCGTTGGATGGACATCCAACGGCCACTGCTGCTAGAACCGTGTGTTGACTATAAGTTGACAAAGCCTTGCATACGCGTCAACTCTGGTTTTTTATGGGACGCGTCAACTTAGTAAGGCCAGAAGTGTGTGGAAGATAACTTATAGCCCATTTGAGATTTGTAAGAATGTGTAGCCCATTTTTGAATTCTAATGGAATTTACTACAGTCCATTTACAGTTTGTTAAAAGTACAGCCCATTTCAACCAACCGTTCAAAACAGAATTCAATAAAATTTCCCACATTTTGATGGGATCCGAAATATTTTTATCCCGAAATTTCTAGTCAGATTAAATACAATTTCAATATAAATTTATATTACGTAAAAATCCAACGAAACATTGCGCTCGCAACAATTAATGAAATTAAAATTTTCAATATCCAAAAATAATATTTTATAAAGTAATCACGTGTTTGGTGCATTTTTTTATAGTTACTGCCCAATTTTTATAATTACATCCCATTTATTATTTCTTAAAGCCCATTTTCTTGTTAAGCCTATTGCATCCCTCCTAGGAAAGATTTGCAGCCCAGCGGGGCGGAGAATAACAACTCGACCTTGCCTGGGTATTCCTAAAAGAAGTATAGCTGGGCTAGCCATTTTCAGCTTGAAAAAAATTAATATCTGGGCTGGATATCTGGCCTGGGCTAGACGGGCCACAGCCCGCCCAGTTAATACCTGCAGCGATGTTTTCGTTGTTGTTCAGAGGAGAAAAATTAATATCTGGGCTAAACATCGAAAAACTCTGCAGTGCTCACACCTCAAAAACACAAATACTGCTCGAGCTGCTTGGTCCCAGCTGTCGGCCGCTTCTTGTGCAATTCTCTCGTTTATTGACTAATACATAGGTTGACAATTGTGTGGGACCGTGATGTCAGGAAACCAGGGGAAGCAACATAAATTACTCCAGCGAGCGCTTCCACCTCTGCCTCGTTGTCTCCCGTGGAAACCCCTTTCCTCCCTTTTTTTTGCTCGGGCAAGGACCAATGCATGCAGCACGTCCATGCGGTTATTAGGCAAGAAATAAAAGCGCTTTGCATGCTATGAATTACGATGGCTTGCATGAGTAGCTAATAAGGCATCCTCTTAACTGTTGTGATTAAATGTTGTGTTTAGAAGAGAGAAATATTCTTCTTTTCCACCAATCTGCTTGCACCTAGGTCGTGATGCACCTTCTAATACGACTTATTCACCTAGACGGAGGGAGTATAGTTTTATACACACACACACACACACACACACACACACACACACACACACATATATATATATATATATATATAATAAGGAGGCACTTGCGTACGTGAGGATATGGACCTGGTGGGTCCCCATTGTCATCCTCTCTAAGTAAAGTCATCTCCTCGCCCGCGCGCGCTTTCCGCCCGAAACAGTCAGCGCCGCCCACCCCGCTTCCCAGTGCAGGCGATTGCTCCGCCTTCAAATGACACAAGTGTCGTCCGTCCGTCCATCTGCCACCCACATTAATGATACGCGGTTGCCGAGGCGGCTACTTTGGCGCCACACGTCCGTCCCTCCGCCCGCCCACCATTGCTATATAAACTGCTGCGCTGGCCATAGCCGCAGCATAGCCGCAGTCATCCGCATCTGTTCCCTTTCTCCTGTCCACACCACTATTGACCACCATGGCTTCCTCGCGCTCCAGCGCTCTTTGGGACGGGCGGACGACGGACCACAAGGAGATGGCAGCCATTGCTGCCGACCGGCTGGCCGGCAGGCAGCCGGAGGACGACGACGTCCCAATGGAGAACATGGTAGTCGATGATCCGGTGCCAACCCCCTCCTCCACGCCATCCTCGCCGGTGCATTGCACCATGACCATGGGCGAGGCCCATGCCCAATATATGGACAGTGTGAGGCAGATGCATCAGGAGCAGTTCCGGGAGGCGCAGGCCGACGCCGCCTATAACCACCACCTCCTCCAGGAGCACCTGCAGGCGGAGGAGCAGATCGCTGCAGAGCAGGTGGAGCAGGAGGCGCTGCTCAACTCGTACCGCTCCGCCCGCAAGGGCTGCCTCGAGCACTGTCGGTACCGCATGAAGGTGGCGGAGGCTGCGGCCGCCTACAAAGAGGCTAGCAAAGAGGGCGATGAAGCGGGCGAGGCGTTGTTTGGCGAGACCAAGGACAAGGCAGAGGACAATGCTAGCTCCGACGAGTCCCTGCTCCGCTGGCGTCGATGAGGCCCTGCTTCGCCGAGGCCCCACAGTGCCAACAATGAGGCAGAGGACACCGCCGGCTCCGCCGAGGCCCCGCCCCACCAACAACGAGGCAGAGGACATCGCGGGCTCAGCCGAGGCCCCACCCTACCGGCATCGTGGGGGAGGATTTCCACCACTCCACTGAGGCGCCGCCCGCCGGCAACGAGACAGAGGACATCGCCGGCTCCACCCCGCTGCCAATGAGGCCGCGCCACACAGAAAACGAGGAAGAGTAGAACACGGTAGGTCGCCGCCGCTCGGGTCCAAGTAAGGCCACCGCTGCTACCCTCCTATTGAAGCCAAGCTAGGCGGGTTGACCATTGACGGCCGGTTAGCTTCTTGGCGGTGACGTGGAGTCGGAGATTTCTGCTGGAGAATAACGCTGCTTCTACTTAACTGCTGGTGCAGTTGGCTGACTGACACATGGGCCCAACAGGCCACATGTCAGTTATGCAACTGCACCTGCAGTTAAGTCACTGAAGCTTCTGTTCGGCTCAGCGGACACATGTGGGTAGCTTCGGTTAATTAATTATACCTCCAGCGCACCCCTTTTTAGTTGAAGAATGTATGAAATGTAATGAAATCTGGCATGTTTATATGAAATCCGACCGTGTATGAATGAATTTATTTCGATTAGTTCGAATTCCTGTATCACTGGCATTGGATGAACATGCAAAACAATACGTACTAGCATTACCAGGGTGATCACCTCGTTTGCAGTAGTTTCACATGTACTCCCTCCGGTCCTTTCTAGTCTGCATACAAGTTTTGTCTGCAGTCAAAGTATCTCTACTTTGACCAATCTTATACAAAAAAGTATGCACTTTCACAACGTGCGAAGTAAAAAGGAATAGAAGGAGTACAAAGAGTTTGAGTAGCTTTTTAGCGTTTTTGTACATTGCAATCAAACACACAGGCCTGGCAATTCATAGAGAACATTCAAAACAATCGATGATTATGCATCTCAGCGACTCACATGTCAGAAGCAATATTTACTTCACAACTAAAGAATAAAGAAAAAATTGATCGACGCTGCTGACAGCAAAGGGCGTCCCATTCGAAAGTATCAAATGCATGTCTTGCTAAAATCAATGAGCAAAATTTGACAAGGTTGTCCCATTCCAAAATATCAAATGCCTACAATTGTGGAATGGGCAGGGTTTGCCATTAGTTCGAACATTGACATGGCACCTCGTGCTAAATAAACCAGTTCTTCTTTTTGTGCAGTTCCACCAAAATCAACCAAATTCGCGCGTAGCTTGTATGATTTTGCCCTTATATGTTGCAACGCCTTGAACTTATCGGCACCTCCTTTCTTGTGGTTGAAATGAATGATTCGATGTATTCATGAACATTTTGTGCGGTTCCCATTGAAATCAAGCTGAGCACCCCTGTTTGCACAAATACAAAAAAGTGATTAGTATGGAGCAAACTGTACTATGAATTGACAGTTTCAATAGGCACATACATGGTCCATGTAGAGCACACTTTTAGAAAAATGGAACTCACCAGAAAGAATCCTAGAACAACATTGTACTCGCGCATCACAGCAAAAAAATGGAGATTTTGTCAGTCCTTCTGAGCTGAAGTTAGTTTGGTCTTGTGGGGAGTAATGTAACCATCCTTCAACTGCTCCTTCTGATGATAAGATAGACAGGGCTTCTTCATCCTGGCATAATCGGAACTAGTCACTTCATGTACTCCATATTCTTCTTCAGAGGAAGATGATCCTGTTGTGCAAAGACAAGAGGACTACTAAATGATAGCATCACTGTTTGCTCGAAAAAAAGGAAAGGAAATATTTAAAACAGCACAGATGAAGCACTTCTCAAGGACAATACCACTTTTTCATGACAGTATCTAAACAATAGCACAACACCAATAGAGATGACAAAGCTCAATCACATGGATGAAATTAGTGGGCGAGTACCAACCTTTGTTAGGAGGCTTATTGTGTAGAGCATACAGATGAAGCAATTCTCCGGAACCATCTGTTGCTATCTACGGTGGTGGCCATGCTTACTATATACTCCTCGATTACTTTAATGGTTCCAACATCTTCTTGTGCAGTTCCACTAAAATATATGGTATCTTTAAAGAAGATCCCTGTTTGCACAAGTAGAGATAATTACATATTACATTAAGAGTGGCATCAAATCAGTGGCAAAACAATTGCTCGTTCCAGCCATAGCAATAAATTAAGACGCAAAACTATATCATTACTTGTGTCATCACAATTCCAGTGCTTCATTACAGCACCGGGAGTTGATTTTTGTTTTACTTCCCCTTGTTCTTCCCCTTCATCACTTGGTTCAATAACAAACAAGCTTTGCCTTCAATGTAAGATTTGGCATGTCAATTAGGGAGCACAAGTATAGTACTAAACTTAATTTTCTGATGAAAGTGGCAAAATACAGGCCAACAGTTGTGAAATATCCTTATCTTACCTCAATGGGATATTACGGTGCACATACAGATTGGAAGTCTTGTCTCCATTTGTGCAGTTCACTAAAATCAGGCAACATTATCGTACAAGTAGCACAACATATGAATGTACACTGCATAATCATGTGAAAGAAGGCTAGTACTGACCTCTCATGATGCGGAATTCAAAGAACTCACAAGAAGAAGATCTGAACCAAATTCACCTTAACGGATAGGAAGTAAGATCTCCTCTTGTGCAGTTCCACTAAGATCAAGCAATCAAGCAACGTTGGCGGTGTGACATTTTGGGTGAACTACACAAAACACTCTTAAAACAAAAGTGTTTTGTGCAGTGCAACAAAAGGTCACAATGGCAACGAGGTGAAGCAGATAACCCTGTTTACACAGAGGTGCAAAGGAAACAATCAGTGGTCAATAACGGTGGATGACACAGAAGCCAACAAAAAGAAGCATCTACCTTATCTAAATGGGAAAGAAAGCAAGACAGCAGCATTTCTCAAACGGTGGCATTGATTAATATTAACATAGAGATTATATTAACAATAAAATTCGTTAAACATGTAATTTGCTTTTAACTGTGGCATTGCATCAATTTTCCAGTGGCATTATTAGAGGGTGTTTGTTTACAGGGACATTTTGGTGTAGGGACTAAAAAAACTCCGTGTCAGTCCCATCTAAACCAAAGAGGAGGGACATTTAGGGACTAAAAGTGGGCATTTGGGACTAAAGAAAGAAGACCCCGAGGGAGTCTTTTTGGGACTTTTTCCAACAGTTGCCCCTGCCACGCATCGCACCTTGTCTCTATTAGTTCATTACTAGGGGTAACATGGTCTTTTAGCATGTCATTTAATAACATCTAGTCCATGTTTAGTCCCTAGAACCCAGCAGGTAGGGACTAGGGAGTTTTTAACCAAACAGGGCCTTATATTAACAACAGCTAATGAGTTGCACGGGACAGTGGACGCACCAGCACCATGTGCATCTACCGATGTACTGTGGTCATGCACAGTCTATTGCAACAAAGAACAAACAACCTTTAGACGCCTTTCCCTATGTGAGCGCAGCAAATCTAGTCCTGCTCAAACTCTACAGCCTTGTCCCTTCCTTTCCTTTTTGAACTAGTACTTTCGCCCCTTCCTTTCCTCTTTGAACCACGTCCTAGATTTATGCGATACAACTTTCCCCATTACTTTCCCCCATTCCTTTCCTCTTTGAACCACGTCCTAGATTAATGCTATACAACTTTCCCCCTTCATTTCCTCTTTGAACCACGTCCTATATTCATGCTATATACAACTTTTCCCACTACTTTCCCCCACTCCTTTCCTCTTTGAACCACGTCCTAGATTCATGGTATACATGCAGCTAGAGCAATGCATGTGGAGTAAGTAAATTATACCTTAAGGTTCTTGGGGCGTGGTTCGATGGGCGACGGGACGGCGGCGAAGAAGAAGGGGTCGGAGGCCCTCCCGCGCCGCCGCTGGGTGGAAAGTGAACAACTGCGCCGGTAGTCCCTCGCCGACGGCGACAACGTTAAGCCTCCTTCCCTTCCTAGCGGACGGATCCTGCCGGCTCTTTGAGCAGCAGTGAGGGGAGAGAGAGAGAGAGAGGCCAACGAAGTCTTGTTTAGATCTGGAGAGGGCGAGAGAGTGTGAAGAGAGCAACTACAAGCGTTGAGGCTCCAGCGGGAGAGGGCGAGAGAGTGTGAAGAGAGCAACTACAAGCGTTGAGGCTCCAGCATGTATATATATTGGAGAGAGAGTGTGAAGCATGCAAACCCTAGAAAACATTTTGACCAGTCAAAGAATCCTCCTGGCACAAATTATGCTCAAGTGTAGTTATCGAACCCGAGACCTCAAGTTTGATGAGCGAACAGGCTAACCAGCTACACAACCCTCTCGTTATGTTCAACGAGAGGGAAATAACCTTTTATACATTCCTGCATTCGTGTGACAAGCATGCCGTGTTTTCTTGTGTGTGTGGGAGTCATTGGGATTTCAATCATAATCGTGTCATGTAGCTTTGGTGGTAAGACTATCCACAGTGGTGCAGAAATAATGCAGCCTTAGTCACCTTACCTCTCTCCACGTAGTACATTGGGTCCCACCAGTCAGAGGCTGAAACAAACAAAATAATAAGAAAAATTAAAAGCGCCAGCGGTGTATCTTACCTCACACTTCTCGCTACTGCTTGGGAACACTATCCAATTGATCCCTCTGTTCGCTCACGTACTATTTTAAGTGAATCCTTATTATAACATGCAGACAAATTTTGGGCACTTGTATTCGACTTAAGTCGGTGTGCCAGCGTATCTCGTATACTTACTACTCCCTCCGTCTAGGTGTAATAAGTCACGTTAGAAGGTGCAACAGGACCAAGGTGCGTGCGTTTGTGTGTGTGTGTGTGTGTGTGTGTGTGTGTGTGTGTGTTAGAGAGAGCGACATATCGACCTACTCCTACAGAGAGATGTTGTGTGGTGTACGATTTTAGCCGCGAGAGTCGGTGCATCCTCTTGTTTCTGGGCGTGTCCGGTAGGGACATGCGGACAGCTGCCACGCCCGCTCCTGACCAGCCTGGCCCACCCAAAGTCCCACCATCGCCCGCTCGTGCTTCCCGCCCGAAACGGTCAGCGCCGCTCCAAAGAATCGGTGCCGCATTCATGCCCGGGCAGAGCGGACGCGACCTCTCACTGGCGCAAGAGTGATGGTTGCTTCGTCCGTCCAACTTACTGCCGGGTCTATGTGATTTGTCGGCTCATTGGTCTATGCAAAGAAGTAGAGAAATATCCACAGGGAGTGATGTGGGTAGCTGGAGAAGTGGTGCAAGTCGGCTGTAAAGGGAGTTGTACCTGAGGGACGTAGCTCAACCTTGAGGAAGGCGGCGGCAGGCGGCAAATTGCCCACGTCGCGGCAGTGAGCAAGGGACGACGGCAACCTCACTGGCTTTGTGAGAGAGAACGACGGGGACCCCTGATCGGGACATGCCGATAGTGGGTTTTCACCGTCGACGGTGGCCACCGCACCTACACTAAGCATCCACCCCTTCCCCAAGCGGACGTGATCCGCCGGGATGTTAGAGATGTGGCCATAGTCATTTTGTGCGAGAGAGTGTGAAGAGAGCAACCCCAGCAAGCAACCGTGTAGGCTGGCCCGTCCTGACTATGTATAGTGGAGCAGTTTCCTTTTCTCTCCATATGAACCTATCATATTGCGTACGTGCCACTAGAGAAAAAAACTTTATTTATAAATGACGCGGCACCTACTACTTGTTCTCCTATAAACTTGCGCTTGGCATCTCCAAAATATTAACCTTGCAATTGGCTCTTCGCCTCTTCGGGAAGTCGAGCAATAATGGTAGTGCAGTATATATCGTTCTGGCTATATGAGACCGAATGAATTGTTGCACGTCCACCACGTGGGCGAGGGTCGAGGGGCGAGGGAGAGTGCTACATACGGAGCAAAATGAGTGAATTTACACTCTAAAATACGTCTATATACATCAGTGTTTGGAGTATGTACTAGTAGTTCATATTGAAATCTACTAAAGGACATATATATTCCAAACAATATGATATAATCTCTATAACCAAGGTAGTAGGGACGAGGAGTAAACGGTGGGAGTAGTAAATTTTTCTCCTCGTCCTACGAGCCACCGCGCGCATGGGCGAGGGAGCGGGCGTAAGGCATAGTAAGCAAGCTTCACCTCATCCTGCGAGCCACCGCGCCCGTGGGCGGGGGAAACAGCGTACTAAGCAAGCTTCTCCTCATTCTGCGAGTTGACGGGACACATCAAAAGTACTCCAGTGTATAGAGCATTGCCTCTAAGGTAGGCCCCACATGGTTTGCCTCTTTTTTAACATAACACGCCAAGTCGCAATTTGTTTGTTCACCTGTGGTAGACGATCCACTCTCCACCAAGTGGACAACCAGTAGACATGCCAAATTACCACGTGGGCTGCCTTTTTGGTACAGAAATGAGCTCCACCGTGTACCCACGCAGGTGTGGTTGGGAAAGAGATGGGAGTACGTGCACCGTGCATGCACCTCTTC
Source organism: Triticum dicoccoides (assembly GCF_002162155.2). Lineage (NCBI taxonomy): Eukaryota > Viridiplantae > Streptophyta > Magnoliopsida > Poales > Poaceae > Triticum > Triticum dicoccoides. The sequence continues at coordinate 484,176,489 of NC_041384.1, read as the reverse complement.
TCTTTGTGCACGTCCCCCACCTACATGGGTGTGTGTGAGAGATACAAACCGCGTTCGTGAGTGTTTTTTGTTTTGGGGTGGGGGTGGGGTGGGGGTTGATTTTGTGAATTATTTGTGGGAATATGTGTCGATGACATCTCAAACAAAATTTTGCATGCAATGTGTGTGAAATGGAGGCCTATCCATATCATACATAGAGGGTCGGGCAATCCACTATAAGAGAGGGAGGGGTCATTGCTATTGATAGAGTCGAAGAGAGGATCAAGTGGGTGGGTGCGAGATCGATGAAGAGAGCCATCGAAATTGTGTGTGTGTGTGTGTGCAAGTCAAAGATATAGGGCGACTGGTCTACCGGAACGTTAGAGGGCACACGTCAAGTTTGTGTGTGGCAGGGAGACATGACTAGAGCGCTCGATGTATCGGTGTGTGTGGGGGAGGGGGTGGTGGGAGGGGTAGGCAGAGGCCTAACTATAGAGGTAGAACGACTCGTATATGTGTTGAGAACGAGAGACCCAGCTATATCTTGAGGGAGATCGGTCGACATCCATACATAACTGAAGGACGGGAAATATGATGGGAGAGAGAGAGGAGAGAGAGAGGGAGGGAGAGGGAGGGAGAGGGGTAGAGTGTTGGATGGGTGATGGAGTTGCTTCTCGAAGATGGTGGGAGAGGCCTACTAGACAAATTGAGGGTGGAACTACAATGTTATCAATAAGAGTGGGGATGTGTTTCTGTGTGTGCCTGTGCGTAATAGATCTGTCAGGACGCATCCATGGATGATGAAGGGGAACCATGTGTTTGGTAAGCAAACCTAACTAGATCGGTAGATCAATTGTTGTTTGTCGGAGGAAGGGAGAGACACAACTAATGAGGTAGATCGATTGACGTGTGGGTAAAAAGAGTTATAAGGACCTAGCTAGCTATATGTATAGCGAGAGATTGGTCGGTGTACGTCCATTTGTTAGAGGCAAATAAGGCCCAGCGAGACAGATAGATAGAGAGAATGGAGCTAGGAGGTGGTGCGAGAGGCCCAACTACTAGCTAGATAGGGGGAGGAGTGTGCGGTTGTGAGAGCGATGAAAAGAGGGGCGAGAGTTTACACGTGTGTCTGACCGTATGAGAGACACGAGGCAAGGACACATAAAGGAGGAGATTGAAGGTGTGTTTGTATGTTGTAGGCAGGCATCGCTGGAGAGATTTATCGATCGGTGTGTGTCGAGAAGGAGTTGTGGAGACACTGGGAGAACGACCTAAAGAAAAAAATGACTGTGACCGGTGGATAGAATGCCGAGGGAGGGGGAGGGCGAGGAGGGCGTGTGCATGCACGAGAGAAAGTTAGTGGTAGCTACAAAGGTTAGAGGATTGTGTGGGTGTAAGAGACTAACAAAGATCATAATTTGATATGAAAGCGGATTCATATATTGGAATAGGAGATCATAGTGTTTTAAACATTGCATGCATGAATATAGCGATGATACACGTGTTGTGCACATGTTATACCATAATGTGATAATGCATGGCGTTTGCAACTCACAGCTAAATGCCGAACAATCTAAACCATACTATACATCAAACAATCTCACATTTTATTTGAATTTGTGATAATGTGTGGCGTTTGCAGCTTACAACTAAATATCGAACAATCTAAACAATACTATATATCGAACATTCTCACATTTTATTTGAATTTGTGGTAATGTGTGGTGTTTGCAACTCACATCTAAATACTTGTAGGCGTAGGGGGTGGGCACCATACATAATGTGATAAACACATTATACATATGAGACATGGTTTAGATTATGAAGATCTAGCTAGAGCTAGAAATGTAATGTGATTTGAAATCAAAATAAAGTGGATTCAAAAAATCTAGTTCAAGTTCATATAGTACACATAGTTCATATGTAACTCGAGACTAATCATGTGGTGTGCTGTGAAGATAATACACAAACGATGGTTTAACTTGACAATAATGATGATTGTAGATCTTATTAAAACAGAGAAATGAATTCAAATGCTTTGACTTCACAACAATCATTACTGTAGATCTTATTCAAATAGAGAAACGAATTCAAATTTAGTTCATATTGAAGCGGTAGTATATACGTTTGGAATGCACTAAAACGTTCATTTGAGTAGTAGGTTGCATGCATTATACATGTAGCGAAATATTTTAATTGAACATAACATGAATTCAAAGTTTTGAATGACATTTGTAGGGCGCATTGATTTGGTACACTACACGTTAGGCTTGTCCAAAAATTTCAACCCGCGCCTTGTTAGCCCGAAATATTTAAGATATACCATTGTCTTGTTGTGCTCCGACAACTCCCTCCATCTCAACACGCGCCTTGCTATTCCGAAATTACAACACGCGTGAAAACTCCCACCTCCTGTGAAATCCCGACACGCGAAATGCCCGTGGTACCCCTGAACCGAAAGAACCGCCTCAAATCGGTGGGGGTACTTTCATAACTTACCCCACATTTCGGACAAGCGTGTCTCTAAGCCATGGTTCCCCACTGCCATCCCATCCGCCCACCCATTCGTACACCGAGGCCGCAAAAACCCGCGATGAAACACCACACCCTGCTCTGTCCGCCACCCAGCCAGAGCCTCTTCCCCGACGACGTCGTCCACAGCAACACCTCGACGTCCCTCATCCATCGTACCAGATGAGGATCCGTCGTCGATCTCATCGTCCCGCCGGTTCAGCCACCCCATCCTCCACCTCCAAGGAGCTGCCCCGACGTTCCCCTCGTCTTTCGCGCAACCTCCATTCCCACACCGCCGTCTTCACCTGCACCACTGGAAGAGCATAATCAGCACCGTTTCCTCGGATGAAGCTGCGGCCTAATCGGCGCCACCAAAGAGGTTGTACACTAATCACCGCATTTTCTTCTTCATTCGATCTCACGGTGCTGCCGGCGCTCGGTCCCGAGCCGACATGGCGCGGCTCCATCCACGGCGGCGTCGCCGGCCACTTCCTCCACGGCATCGCTCCCTCGGCGGGGACGTCCACATCAGTAGGACCTGCTGCTGCTTTAGCTCTCGCTCGCGCTGCTGCTCTGCTTTTGCACTCGGTCCCCTGCCTGGTCTGCTCTTGCTATTGCTCTTGCTCGCGCTGCTGCTCTCGCTCTTGCTCTTGCTTGCGATGCTGCTCTGATTTAGCTACACTTCACTCCGATGCCGCCGGGGTGAAGGAAGAACCAGCTGCGGCAGGGAGGAGGGCTCGCTGGAGAGGTACCCCACTATCTATCTTAGGGTTTAGGATGGGGGCGGTGGTCGCCGGCGGTGGCGGGGCGTTGGTGGGGCGGTGGCGTGGGGATCACCGGAGAAAAAGCTCGGCATGGGGGGCCTAGAGGGATGGCCGGGGCGGCGGCGGACTGGCCGTGGGGAGTGTTTTCGGGGCGGGAGGCGGGCGGCTGCTGTTTGGCCGGCTCAGGGGGTGGAGGTTGAAGATGAACCGCAGGCCCTTGATTTCGTATCCAATGGCTGCAAAATTGACTAACTAGAGATGAAAAAGTCAGTCGACCGACGTGTAGCCTCACCTTGCTAGTGCGTTCAGTTTCGACAGCAAAATTCAGTTTCGACAGCAAAATTCAGTTTCGACAGTTAAGTTCAGTTTCGACTGTTAAGTTCAGTTTCGACAGTTAAATTCAGTTTCGACAGTTAAGATCAGAGATGAGCGGCTGATCTCTTTTACATCTAGCACTTTGTGTTTATGTATTTTACGTCATGTATTGGAGATACTATTAGAATTCCACTCAGGTTAACGTTGTTCGTTGTCTCTCTTGTCCTACTTCAGCCTCGGCGTCGTACAACTCACCGGAGCTGCTCCAACGATGAAACCCTCCATCACAGCGAAGCAGTACCTCGGGCTCCATCTCCAGACGCCTAAGATCTTCCCCTCCTCCGATAGCCAAGTCAGCCGAAGCATCCTCACCGGCCAACCAAATCACGCTGAGATCGACATGGCTTCGCCAAAGAGGTTGTACACTTGTTGCATCTCTTTTTTACTCTACATGTTATATATATTGTCCACTGAGCACACAGATTTGTTCCTTTAGTGTCTCCTTGAAAGAAAAAACGTAGGAATTTTAATTTTCACTTGTCCTCCTTTTCAAATTCCTATTCATGAAGCACAAGACTAAGAGATAGTAGCATAATAGCATTATAACCGTACATTTTCTTGTGGTTTGACTTAATCTCACTATGCTTCTTTGCATCATGTGATCTTCCAATTGTTGTGAATCAAACACCCAGATTGGCAGAAATCTTATGTTTTTAAATTCTCTGTTTTGCACGTGCATTCCTATCCTATTCCTGTCTATTTCCTATCCCTGCATTGTTGGTATTCTCCAATTCAAACGAGCCCTTACAAAATTACTTCTCTTACAAATAGTTGTCAAAGAAAAACTTGCGTGGTTTGTCCCGCTCCTGCTGCGCCGTCGTCCACCTCAGCTCAGCTACTCCAACGACAGAAGGGTCCAGCATAGCAGGGATCCGGCATCCAGACTGTCTTTCGCTGCCTCAGATCTTCTTCCCCGCCGCTGGCAGCCATGAAAACTGCACTACCATCATCAACCGAGCAGATGACCTCGAGGACTACATGGGTCCGCAAGAGAGGTCGCACTCTTTCGTGTCTTCTTACATTATGCATCGCTTAATATTACATGCTACTTTATCGTCATGTTCACCGATTAGACTCTGAGTCAGCTCCAAACTAATGGTCAACCTTGAGTTTTTAAATGGTTGTGGGGTACATATCGGGGCCGCTATCAATAGTATCTATCTACTATCTGGTTAATCACCGGTGTCTACTATGAGTTTCATGTTGGGTGGGAAACAAACAGTAACGAAGCCATTATCTGTATATTTTAACTGAAGCCATCATCTGCCTGCTATTATTGGTTTTGGATCTATCCACATGTTGCTACCATCACTCTGGATTTCTGCATGCACTCCTTACGTAATCTCACTATGTTTTATTCCTATGCATGACAGTTATTGTAAACAATGGAACTGAACATGTAGAGCAAAAGAGACGAGCCTTGTGTGGCAATAAAATTTGATGCAGACATCGCTCCATGGTAGGCGCAAAGGCAGCCCCCCTCCACGCATTTCAGATTGTAATCGAGAGGAAGATATATGTTCTGAGGGGGATTCAAAAGGAGAAGACAACTCCTATTTACCCCCTGAGGTCTTCGCTCTAACTTGGCATGCTGATGTTGGTTATATCATGCATATGGTGTCTTGCATTGCTTACTTTATACATCAAATATGTCATCTGCTTAGTTTAGACATCCTTTGAGTGAATGCCATCTATTTAGTTTATTCATCGTTTATGTGAATTAAGCAATGCCATCTTGTTTAGCCAGGCATCATATATGTGAATTTTGCAATGTCATCCTGCTTAGCCAGTCATCTTATATGTAAATTATATCAGGCCATCCTTTTTTCGTTACATATTACATTTGTCAACAATGTTATTACATTCAACTGATGTTCGTGTGCATCAGCCATTTGACACGGTGATGGCAAATTCTGGAGTGAAAACAAGGTCTTCAGAGCAGACTATGCTATCTGACGAAGCGCATATCTCGCTGGTTACAGATAGCTCCTCAGAGGAGGATTCAGAGACAGATGACCAGTCCTATCCCCCCCCCCCGAGGTGTATGCTCTAACTTGGCAGGGTTATGTTGCTCATATTGTGTGTATGGTGTCTCGCATTGCTATGTCATTTGATTAGTTTAGACATTCTTTGTGTGAATGCCACATGTTCAGTGTCTAATTACCATATATGTGAATTATGCATTGCCATCTTGTTGCAAGACATTATATATGTGAATTATACAATGCTATCTTGTTGCAAAGGCATTATATATGTGAATTATGCAATGCCATATTGTTTAGCCAATCATCATGTGTGTGAATTATATCATGCTATCATTTTTTTGTATTACGTGTTCCATTTGTCGACAATGTTTGTATATTCAACTACTCTTCCTGTGCATCAGCCATTAGAAGTGGTGATGGAAGTATCTGGAGTGAAAACAAGGTATTCAGAGCAGACAATGCTACCTGCTAAAGCAGACATCTTGCTGGTTACAGAGAGCTCCTCAGAGGAGGATTCAGAGACTGATGACCAGTCATATTTTCCCCCTGAGGTCTATGCTCAAACTTGGCAGGGTTATATTACCCATGTCATGCATGTTGTCTTACATTGCTTAGTTTTTACATCATATATGGATTGCCATCTGCTTACTTGCTTACTATATAAATCATATATTTGAATTATATCATGCCATCATGTTTACAGAGTACATACACATCATCTATCTGAATTATGGCATGGCAACCCATTTAATAAAGACATCATATAGTTATATCATCTCATCCTGTTTAGTGTTTACAGTCATCATATTTTGAATTATGGCATTCTATCCGTGAACGTATGTGAATTATGGCATGCCAACCTATTTAATAAACACATTATATAGTTATGTCATGTCATCCTGTTTACATAGTCTCATATTTTGAACTATGTCTTTCCATCTTTTTTAGTTAGCCATCATAATGTGAAATTGTGTCATGCTATCCTGTTTAGTTAGCCATCATATATGTGAAATTGTGTCATGCTATCCTATTTGGTTAGACAACATAAATATGAATTATTTCATGCCCTCTTTTATTCCCCACTATCCATTGCACCTGTCTATCATACAATGTCTATACTATCAATTACTTTTCTTGTTTATTAACCATTTGAATTGGAGAGCGTGATGGCAGTATCTAAGGGAGTAACAACACGGTCTTCAGAAAAGATAGTGCTACTAGTTAATGCAGATAGAACCACGGTTGTACTTGCCCAAGGACTAGATCCACCACACATAACCCAGACTCTCACAGATTGTACCCCTACCCAGTTGGACAGAGAACTAGCTACACCCCTTCTAACCCCAACCCCGGCAGATAGTAACCCAGTTCCAGTTGACACAGCACCGTCTCCACCATAGAGCACCCAAACACGAGCAGCTAGTAAGGGAACTGCAGTGCCCAAAGCACGAGGACCACCACTCCGAATCCCAACTCAACGCTTAAAGGAGAAGAAGATTTGTTCTCAGGTCAGGTTCTGTAGCTATGGTTCATACTCCTTTGCTCTTGCATGACTGTATTTACTCATACCAAGTATTTTCAAATTTGAAGGATGGAATTGAAACTCCAATGGTGCAACAGGTATGTTTTAAACCTATTTCTTTAACTGGTTTGCTGTTGTAACCTGCTCTATGTTGATTTCAGTTTCAATTGAATAAATAGTTATGTTCTCATGTCATGCACATTACAAGTGTTGTTATTGCTCTATAGTTACCCACACTTATATTCTGTCTATTCTGCTTTGTCTTGAACAAATATTATTTGAACCGTGTCTCTATCTTGATTTGGCAACAAAAACTAGAATGATATAGACCATAAAGTGACCATGGTACATAGATATATGTTTGTTTCATGCTGTTATCCTGTCCACTTTACTACTGAACTCATTTACCAAAATGAGTTTCATATAAAACATGGTAAACATGTGATGTGTCTGCTTGTTTCTCTTTTAGAATGCGGACAAAATATTGGAGAATAGTACCGCGTTATCCAATGGTAAAGGAAGTAATGCAGATAAGGTTCAAGATAGTGAGACATCCCTGTTGGTCTCCAAGAAAGCCGATAAAAACTATCTTGACGACAGTGAGGGAACCCAAAAGTCATGTCTTGATGTAGTGTTCGAGTTACTGGTCAGTACTGCTGGCACAAGCTCTTCGAACTCGCTGCCTGAATCAGTTTGTCTTCTTGAGTCTCAACTCAAGTTGAAACACATCGATCAGATGTCCTGCGACAGGAAGCTGAAGGATTGAGGAAGTCCCTGCAGAATTCAGATGCATATTTTCTGGTGCAACAGCAAGCGCTGGAGGATTTAAGCGCCAAACAAGAGAAAGTTAATAAGCTTGCTAAGCATCTTCCTAGCATTATGGGTACCCAGGATATTGTTTCTTGAGATCTTCTGAAGTGGTTTCAGTTCTGGATTTCTTTTGCTGCGGCGTTTATTTGCGCTGGTTGCCAACTTTGACAACCAGTGTATATGATATGCTGCTTTGTTCCCTATATCTGCACTGGTGGTGAACTTTGATGCCCAGTGGATGTAATATGTGTAATAGCCGTGATAGCCTAGCGTTAGTTGCTTGCTTATTTATTTCCTTGTTGTCTTGTTTATTTGTTTGCTTGTAGTCATTGCAGTTCTTTTTCCACGGTTAGCTAGTGGCTGCAATAACCTATTTTTTAAAACTAGGCCACAATAACCATGCACTAATATTTACTGTAGTGACACTGGGCCTCCTACTGGCCGTAGAAATAGTGGGCCTTCTACGGGCCAAAGAAACAATGGGCCTTCTGCGGGCCGTATTATCAATGGGCCTTATACGGGTCGTATAATCGATTGGTGTAACGCCCCGAGACCGTTGCTCCAGGTGTCTTCCAGTTATTCGCCGTCGTTGCCATGTCATTCGCCTGTGTGTTGCATCTTGCCATGTCATCATCCGCATTGCATCTGCATGTTTTCGAAAACTTGCATCCGTCCCGGTCTCCTCATTCTCTCCGTTGTCCGTTCTCAGCTCAACCACACTTGCACACGCCTGCAGCACGTCCGAAATATTATTTTATAAGTGGCCGGGAAATGTTCTCGGAATGGGTTGAAAGTTGGCGTGCAGTGTTGTTTTGCTGTCAATAGACCGCCTGCCAAGTTTCATCGCATTCGGAGTCCGTTTGACGACCCAACGGATAACTATAGCGGCAATAGTAGCCAGTCTTTTCATTGGACGTTTTCGGTCCCCGGAAACCGCTGCCGGGTCTCTCTCTCACTTCTCTTCTCTCAGCCCGAGGTTTTCTGCACAGCCCACCACCACTCACCACCAGGCCCAACCTAACCTCTCTCGTCAGCCCGCGGCCCTCCTCACGCGCGTCCGAAAGCTGTCCCGGACCCGACCCGGGCAGTCGTCACCGTTGGATCCGGATCATCCCCAAACGTCTACAAAACATCACCATTTTCTTATTTGGACTTCTAGTGTATTTTTCTCGACCGCTCGATTTTAATAGGAGGGACAAGGTAGCCCCTTCCCGAATCCATCTGCTATAAATATCAGTCCAAAACCCTAATTTCTAGGAGGTTTGTCCCATCACAGCGCCGCCTCTCCACCAAATCCTCATCGGGATCTCCCCTGCCCGATCCACCCAACCAGCTCGCAGCCGCCTCCCCTTCCCTGCTCCTGTGCGTGTCCAGCACCAAAGGAGAGGTGCTCCTCGAGCCCTCGATCCAGCGCGCAGGCGCCTGAGCACCTCCTCACCTTGTCCCCGCGTCGCTCGTCGGAAGATCCAGCAGGTCTCCTGCCTCACCGGAGGTCGACGGCCGCCCAGGCCAGTGCTCCGTCGTCCTGTGCCCTTTCCTCTCCTTCCTTCCATTCTTGTTTCTTCTCCTCTCAAGGTCTCTCTCTCTCCTGTGGATCGCAGGAATCCTGCCGCCGTCGTTCAAGCTCCTCGAGCACCCGGATTCGCTTGTCTCCGTCGCCGTCCCCGTCAGATCCGGCGAGTCCTGCGCCCCGACCTCGTCCTCGCCAAGTGCATCGCCGCGCCCGCCTCCTCCTGCTAATCAGCCTCATCACCGAAGCGGCAAGTCCCCACGCCATTGACTGCATCGCCTCGGCCCCGGCCAGAATGATCTCGACTCCGAGCGCTCCTGAGCTGCTCTTCCTCCCGCTGGCCTCCTCTGCGCGCCAAGTCCACCGCCGTCATCCAAGTCCCTCACCGTCAGCCTCTACTTACCTTGTTGTGAGCAGCAGTTCGGGATCGAGCCTGTTCGGCCGTTCCTTGACCATGCCCCATCGACCGCGCCACCACTGGAAGGCTTCGACCTCACCTGGCGGCCCAGATCCGCTGGCCCACCACTCTGCTTCCACTTTCGGGATGAGGCCCAATGTGAGCACCAAATCCAGCCCTCCTCTCCATTGGGCCAGATGGATTCGGCCCATTACATTTTTTTCCAGTTCTGGAGGTTTTTCCTATTTATCCGAAGATGTCAGTTTTACCGAAAAGACCCTCATGTTCATACATTTAATAACTCACAATCTATGCATCGCATGTAAAAACTTTATATATGAAACTTGACTAGAATTTCATCTAGTTTCATAATATGCCACTTTCATCCATGTTTAAAATGTTTAATATGTTGTTTGTTTAAATTTGCTTAAATAACTTGTTAAAATGGTTTTATTCATAACTGAACAGCTGTAACTCGGTTTCTAATAAACTTTATATGTAAATGGGGTAGAAAAATGCCTAGTTTAACATGATGCACTCACCTAGCATGTTTAACAACTCTAAAATTATGTTTAGGGCAGAACAGTACCATAACCAAAATTTGCACATGAGGATTTTTCCGGAATTGTTGTTCGTTGCTTCCGGCCTCATTTAACCTTGGCTAGATAGGTAGTTTTACTTTGCTTCACCCTCTTGCCATGTTTAACAACATTTAATATTGTTGGGTACATAAATGAGATCGAACTAAATAACTTGTCCTGGTGTTTCGCCAATATGCAACTCGTTGCATATTGAGCTCCACTTAATTTGTAGGATTGCTTGTGCACTTTGCCATTCCATGCCCTCTTTAAACCGGACATGCATCATTCTTGTTTGCGCATCATGCCATGTCTATGTGGTGGTTGTTGACTAGGTTGTTTGCACTTTTCCGGTGTTGCTTCTTCGGGTTGGTTCCGATAATGTCGCATTTGTGAGGGACCGTTCGACTACGTTCGTTTGTCTTCTTCATGGACTCGTTCTCCTTCCTTGCGGGATTTCAGGCAAGATGACCATACCCTCGAAATCACTTCTATCTTTGCTTACTAGATGCTCGCTCTTTTGCTATGCCTATGTTGCGATACCTACCACTTGCTTATCATGCCTCCCATATTGTTGAACCAAGCCTCTAACCCACCTTGTCCTAGCAAACCATTGTTTGGCTATGTTACCGCTTTGCTCAGCCCCTCTTATAGCGTTGTTAGTTGCAGGTGAAGATTGAATTTTGTTCCTTGTTGGAACACGGAGATGTTGTTCCTTGTTGGGATATCACAATATATCTTATTTAATTAATGCATCTATATACTTGGTAAAGGGTGGAAGGCTCGGCCTTATGCCTGGTGTTTTGTTCCACTCTTGCCACCCTAGTTTCCGTCATATCGGTGTTATGTTCCCGGATTTTGCGTTCCTTACGCGGTTGGATTATAATGGGAACCCATTGACAGTTCGCCTTGAATAAAACTCCTCCAGCAAGGCCCAACATTGGTTTTACCATTTGCCACCTAGCCTTTTTTTCTTTCCCTTGAGTCGGCCGGCTGAAGGGTCATCTTATTTTAACCCCCCCGGGCCAGTGCTTCTCTAAGTGTTGGTCCAACTGAGCGATGTTCAAGGCTACCAGGGGCAACTCTGGGCTGGCTTACCCGACGTCTTGCTCATCCAGTGTGCCCTGAGAACGAGATATGTGTAGCTCCTATCGGGATTTGTCGGCACATCTAGGTGGCTTTGCTGGTCTTGTTTTACCATTGTCGAAATGTCTTGTAACGGGGATTTCGAGCCTGATCGGGTCCTCCCGCTAGAAGGAATATCCTTCGTTGACCATGAGAGCTTGTTATGGGCTAAGTTGGGACACCCCTGCAGGGTTTTGAACTTTCGAAAGCCGTGCCCGCGGTTATGGGCATATGGGAATTTGTTAATGTCCGGTTGTAGAAAACCTGAAGTTGACCTTAATTAAAATACATCAACCGCGTGTGTAACCGTGATGGTCTCTTCTCGGCGGAGTTCGGGAAGTGAACACGGTGTTGGAGTTATGCTTGACGTAGGTTGTTCTAGGATCACTTCTTGATCATAGATTCTCGACCGTGCTTTTGCCTTCTCTTCTCGCTCTCATTTGCGTATGTTAGCCACCATATATGCTAGTCGCTTGCTGCAGCTCCACCTCATACTTTTACCTTACCCATAAGCTTAAATAGTCTTGATCGCGAGGGTGTGAGATTGTTGAGTCCCCGTGACTCACAGATACTTCCAAAACCAGCTTGTAGGTGCCGTTGAACCGTGCAGATGACGCAACCAAGCTCAAGGAGGAGCTCGATGAAGATCTTGCCCTCTGTGTTGTTTCATTCTAGTTGATCAGTAGTGGAGCCCAGTTGGGGTCGATCGGGGATCTGTGTTGCATTTGGGGTAGTCTTCTTTTATTTTGGCTCCGTAGTCAGGCCCTGATTGTATTTGGATGATGTAATGCTTTATTCATGTAATTGTGTGAAGTGGCGATTGTAAGCCAACTATGTATCTTTTCCCTTATGTATTACATGGGTTGTGTGAAGATTACCTCACTTGCGACATTGCTTTCAATGCGGTTATGCCTCTAAGTCGTGCTTCGACACGTGGGAGATATAGCTGCATCGAGGGCGTTACAAGTTGGTATCAGAGCCTTCCCCGACCTTAGGAGCCCCATTGCTTGATCGATTAGCAGCCTTTGTTGAGTCTAGAAAAATGTTTTGAGTCATTTAGGAATTATATATCAGAGAGTTTAGGAATTCCTTTTACTCCCCAGTCCCTTCATCGCTCTGGTAAGGCTTCCTGGCATGGAGTTTTGACTCTTCTCTTCTCAAATTTCACTAAAAAAATTTAGGATCACACGGGTATCTTGGAATCGTTCCGATGGTTTTGTGACGAGAACATTGTTCATGGTGCCTCCTGACATTTAGGGGTTGTGGCAGTGTCCCGGGGAGTTGAGCTCCGAGGTGTTGTCGTCACAGTTTTATCGTTGCAGTTCTGGAATACCTGAGATTAGTTTCGCCAACATCGAAAATCTCTTTTATGCAGTTGTTGGTGAGATAACCTCGATGCCACCTAGTACTGGGGTGGGAGTTCGGGAGTATTGCCATAACTCGTATAACGGATGCTTTTCGAAGGTTGAGGTAAACGATTTCCGAAGGTTTCTTGGTTATGTGTTGAAGGATGGATACAGCTGGATGTAGGATTTGCTAGTTTTGGGTGAGATATTATGCTTCCCCTGTATCCCCAACACCTGATTGCACCACCGGAAAATTTCAGGAGTTTATAAGTGGGAATTCAAGTAGCTCTTAGGATATCTTTCCGACAGATGTATGATATGAAATTGGGGTTCGACGTCTAGTGGTCCGCCTATCCACAGTTGGTTTTACAGTGGTCTCGTTGTGTCTTAAAGAGTCCTTGGCTATGCCGACTCAGGGACGCTTCGTATGTTATGTGCACTGCCTTGCACATGGTGGTGCTGTACGATCAAGCCCGTGTAGGCCCCACCATGAAAACTTCGGACGAAACTCTATCATATGTTTGTTCCGGCTTATTTTGCAAGCCAATCCTTTGTTTTGGTTTTGAGTTGTGGTATTCGAGTTGCTTCAAAGTCAAATGTTGATTCCATACCTTTTTCTAAGTGGTGTTCTCATATCCCTATGTGAATACTAATCCTTCTCGATCATCGAGTCTGTCATGTCAATCCTTTTTCAACCGGTGTGTCTATTTTCAAGTGGATCCGATCACTTCAACATTCGCAAGATCAATTATCAGTTCTTCTCAATGGTGTTTGTTTCATCCGTCTCCAAGTTGCCTTTGTTTTTCCCACCCACCCACCCTTTTTCTTCGAGGACTCAGATTTCTTAATCAACTATCCATTTTATCGATGGAAGTCTCTCCATTCTTATCCGGTGTTTCTCATGAAGATTCTAACAGAGCTTCTAGTTCATCATTCTTCGTTCTTTTTCTTCTCCGGTGGTTTCAATTCAAGCTTTTGGTGTTGATCATATCCCTTTTCCTCGTTTCAAATGTTTTCTCATGCCGTTGCACCTCATAATCATCCACTTCTCGTTATTCAATTGTTCCGGTGCCCTGAAGATACCTCAGAAGGCTCGTCGTGCCATTCAAGATCTTTCGAGAATGTTACCTTATTCAAGCCATTGATTCAACCGGCGCAATCTATCTTTTAATTCATCAACGGTGTTTCTTTTAAGTGGGCCCTAACCCACAGGTCTTTTCCCAGGATCTTTCCTGACTCTTCTTATTTTCCCGGAGCTATCCTAAATTCTTTTGAAGTTTGACGTAATAATGAATCATCATCAGTCAAATGTATTTCTCCAAGATCTGTCAAATTCTTTTCATCGTTGGTTCAACTTTTCCATTCATCTTCATTCCGGAGTGATTCAACAATTCTTTGTGGTGTGTCCCGTCGTAATTCTCAGAATTTGAAGACTGAAGAAGAGTTTTTCCTCCATATCTTATCTGTTCTCTCAGAGATTTGTGATTCTAGCTTGTTGCCGTCCTCTCATAATTGTTTCTGATTGTGAGAATTCTTTTCACCTATCCGGAGCAATTCAATATACTGTTCTGTTTGATTATCTGGAGCCCATCATCTGAGATTTATTCATTCTCGACTTTCAGCTATGGTTCTCCAAATCTTACCGGTGCATCGTTCAAGTGATCTCTAATCAGTTCGTGATCCCTTCGTTCTCATGTATCTAGTTTGTCTCAAGCACCTTCGTTCATTTGCTAATTCTTACCGGTGAGTCACCCCTACTTCGTTCATTTTCAATTCTTACGGTGGTTCGTTCAAGATTCTCTTCCATGGTTATCATATTAATTCATTCGTTGTTCCAATCCTACCGGTGGTTCGTTGAAGACCTTCCCAAGTTGACGCTATATCTATCTTAATCCTTTCTATGAGAATAAGTAGTATGCCAATCCGTTGCTTGCCATCAATTTAATTGGTGAAGGATAAGCATAATATAATTCTTATTCTTGTTTCATCGAGTAAATTCAACTCCTTATTCCGGAGGCTCATCAAGCTCTCGGTTTTCAGTTGTTTCATTTTTTTTCTTTCCCGGAGTTCCAAGCTCTATCAATTATATCACCATGGAGATTCATCTAAATCATTACAAGGTTTCACCTTGTGTTTTCAACTTCTCTTTCTTTTCTGTTATCCTTTTGTTACCGGAGTTCTTCATGAAGACTCAACATGATGGTTCATCAAGGATTTTTTTCCCTTCTCGAAGCGTTCATCAAGATTCTTTTCACAGGAGTTCAAGCTTTCTTCTTCGTGCATTCCGGAATGCAATTCTTTCTTCTGTATCATTGGAGGTGGTATTAAGTCATTCTTGATAAGTTGAGTTCATGCTTCATGATTCACATATTGTTAAGAACGAGATATTTTAAATCCATCAATCTCGTCATTTGAGATATCTTGGGTTATATTTCACCTAAAGCTTTCCCTAAGGATTTTGCTATTAATGGTGATAATATATGATCCAAGTTCATCATCTATCCTCCCAGTGAAATAGCGTTCTCGTCTCCTTGTTCATTCCAATCCAATTCTTTTCCCGTGAGTGGCAGGTTGTCACCTCATAATTTGAGATGTATTCCATAAGACCATATCAAGTTTATTCTTTTCGTTGTGGGTTTTCCAACAATTACGTACTACCCTTCCCCTAAGATGCTTTCAAGCTCATTCGAGATAAAAGATATTGTTTTTCTCCTCCGTTCATTCCATTTCATTCTCTCTTTTCTTCCGGAGTCATTGTGATGTGGCTCTCTTCAATCAATCTTTCTTGTTTTGTGAAGATCATGTTCTTTCTTTTGCTTATCCTTTTAACCAGAGTGTCGTGTCCTCCATTCAAGTATCCTCTCATCTTGTCAAGTTCATGATTTTAATTCCTTCCATTTTCAGTTGGAGTGCTATCCAAATTATATCATTCTTAATCCTTCTCTATCTCGACTTAACTGGAGTGGTTTCAATATATATATCTTGCCCTTCAACCTCAAGGTTCTCGTAATGTTCCTTGTTCCTCTTTTCTAACGGAGTGTTTTCAACTTTGTTAATCTCTGTTGTATTCTTTTCTCGAAATGGTTCAACCTCTCAAGGTTCTTTGGTTTCACTCGTTTGTCAAAGAAGCAACTTAGTTTTACATTTTCTCTTCCTCTTCCTTTTCCCTCCAGTGCCATCCCTAGGAGCTCGGGTCGAGATCCTCTCGTAGTGGTGGAGTGTTGTAACGCCCCGAGACCGTTGCTCTAGGTGTCTTCCAGTTATTCGCCGTCGTTGCCATGTCATTCGCTTGCGTGTTGCATCTTGTCATGTCATCATCCGCATTGCATCTGCATGTTTTCGAAAACTTGCATTCGTCCCGGTCTCCTCGTTCTCTCCGTTGTTCGTTCTGAGCTCAACCACACTTGCACACGCCTGCAGCACGTCCGAAATATTATTTTATAAGTGGCCGGGAAACATTCTCGGAATGGGTTGAAAGTTGGCGTGTGGTGTTGTTTTGCTGTCAGTAGACCGCCTGCCAAGTTTCATCGCATTCGGAGTCCGTTCGACGACCCAACGGATAACTATAGCGGCAATAGTAGCCGGTCTTTTCGTCGGACATTTTCAGTCCCCGGAAACCGCTGTCGGGTCTCTCTCTCTTCTCTTCTCTCAGCCCAAGGTTTTCTGCACAGCCCACCACCACTCACCACCAGGCCCAACCTAACCTCTCTCGTCAGCCCGCGGCCCTCCTCGCGCGCGTCCGAAAGCTGTCCTGGACCTGACCCGGGCAGTCGTCACCGTTGGATCCGGATCATCCCCAAACGTCTACAAAACATCACCATTTTCTTATTTGGACTTCCTAGTGTATTTTTCTCGACCGCTCGATTTAATCGGAGGGACAAGGTAGCCCCTTCCCAAATTCATCTGCTATAAATATCAGTCCAAAACCCTAATTTCTAGGAGGTTAGTCCCATCACAGCGCCGCCTCTCCACCAAATCCTCATCGGGATCTCCCCTGCCTGATCCACCCAACCAGCTCACAGCCGCCTCCCATTCCCTGCTGCCGTGCGTGTCCAGCACCAAAGGAGAGGTGCTCCTCGAGCCCTCGATCCAGCGCGCAGGCGCCTAAGCGCCTCCTCACCTCGTCCCCGCGTCGCTCGTCGGAAGATCCAGCAGGTCTCCTGCCTCGCCGGAGGTCGACGGCCGCCCAGGCCAGTGCTCCGTCGTCCTGCGCCCTTCCCTCTCCTTCCTTCCGTTCTTGTTTCTTCTCCTCTCAAGGTCTCTCTCTCCTGTGGATCGCAGGAATCCTGCCGCCGTCGTTCAAGCTCCTCGAGCACCCGGATTCGCTTGTCTCCGTCGCCGTCCCCGTCAGATCCGGTGAGTCCTGCGCCCCGACCTTGTCCTCGCCAAGTGCATCTCCACGCCCGCCTCCTCCTGCTAATCAGCCTCATCACCGAAGCGGCAAGTCCCCGCGCCATTGACTGCATTGCCTCGGCCCCGGCCAGAATGATCTCGACTCCGAGCGCTCCTGAGCTGCTCTTCCTCCCGCTGGCCTCCTCTGCGCGCCAAGTCCGCCATCGTCGTCCAAGTCCCTCACCATCAGCCTCTGCTTACCCTGTTGTGAGCAGCAGTTCGGGATCGAGCTTGTTCGCTCGTTCGTTGACCATGCCCCATCGACCGCGCCACCACTGGAAGGCTTCGACCTCACCTGGCGGCCCAGATCCGCTGGCCCACCACTCTGCTTCCACTTTCGGGATGAGGCCCAATGT
Source organism: Triticum dicoccoides (assembly GCF_002162155.2). Lineage (NCBI taxonomy): Eukaryota > Viridiplantae > Streptophyta > Magnoliopsida > Poales > Poaceae > Triticum > Triticum dicoccoides. The sequence goes on along the minus strand of NC_041384.1, from coordinate 484,158,836 downwards.
GAGCACCAAATCCAGCCCTCCTCTCCATTGGGCCAGATGGATTCGGCCCATTACATTTTTTTCCAGTTCTGGAGGTTTTTCCTATTTATCCGAAGATGTCAGTTTTACCGAAAAGACCCTCATGTTCATACATTTAATAACTCACAATCTATGCATCGCATGTAAAAACTTTATATATGAAACTTGACTAGAATTTCATCTAGTTTCATAATATGCCACTTTCATCCATGTTTAAAATGTTTAATATGTTGTTTGTTTAAATTTGCTTAAATAACTTGTTAAAATGGTTTTATTCATAACTGAACAGCTGTAACTCGGTTTCTAATAAACTTTATATGTAAATGGGGTAGAAAAATGCCTAGTTTAACATGATGCACTCACCTAGCATGTTTAACAACTCTAAAATTATGTTTAGGGCAGAACAGTACCATAACCAAAATTTGCACATGAGGATTTTTCCGGAATTGTTGTTCGTTGCTTCCGGCCTCATTTAACCTTGGCTAGATAGGTAGTTTTACTTTGCTTCACCCTCTTGCCATGTTTAACAACATTTAATATTGTTGGGTACATAAACGAGATCGAACTAAATAACTTGTCGTGGTGTTTCGCCAATATGCAACTCGTTGCATATTGAGCTCCACTTAATTTGTAGGATTGCTTGTGCACTTTGCCATGCCATGCCCTCTTTAAACCGGACATGCATCATTCTTGTTTGCGCATCATGCCATGTCTATGTGGTGGTTGTTGACTAGGTTGTTTGCACTTTTCCGGTGTTGCTTCTTCGGGTTGGTTCCGATAATGTCGCATTTGTGAGGGACCGTTCGACTACGTTCGTTTGTCTTCTTCATGGACTCGTTCTCCTTCCTTGCGGGATTTCAGGCAAGATGACCATACCCTCGAAATCACTTCTATCTTTGCTTACTAGATGCTCGCTCTTTTGCTATGCCTATGTTGCGATACCTACCACTTGCTTATCATGCCTCCCATATTGTTGAACCAAGCCTCTAACCCACCTTGTCCTAGCAAACCGTTGTTTGGCTATGTTACCGCTTTGCTCAGCCCCTCTTATAGCGTTGTTAGTTGCAGGTGAAGATTGAAGTTTGTTCCTTGTTGGAACACGGAGATGTTGTTCCTTGTTGCAACATGGTTACTTGTTGGGATATCACAATATATCTTATTTAATTAATGCATCTATATACTTGGTAAAGGGTGGAAGGCTCGGCCTTATGCCTGGTGTTTTGTTCCACTCTTGCCGCCCTAGTTTCTGTCATATCGGTGTTATGTTCCCGGATTTTGTGTTCCTTACGCGGTTGGGTTATATTGGGAACCCCTTGACAGTTCGCCTTGAATAAAACTCCTCCAGCAAGGCCCAACATTGGTTTTACCATTTGCCACCTAGCCTTTTTTCTTTCCCTTGAGTCGGCTGACTCAAGGGTC
>NC_041384.1:484152844-484157389 GCF_002162155.2 Triticum dicoccoides | reverse complement strand
GTTCGAGGCTACCAGGGGCAACTCTGGGCTGGCTTACCCGACGTCTTACTCATCCGGTGTGCCCTGAGAACAAGATATGTGCAGCTCCTATCGGGATTTGTCGGCACATCTGGGTGGCTTTGCTGGTCTTGTTTTACCATTGTCGAAATGTCTTGTAACCGGGATTTCGAGCCTGATCGGGTCTTCCCGCTAGAAGGAATATCCTTCGTTGATCGTGAGAGCTTGTTATGGGCTAAGTTGGGACACCCCTGCTGGGTTTTGAACTTTCGAAAGCCATGCTTGCGGTTATGGGCATATGGGAATTTGTTAATGTCTGGTTGTAGAAAACCTGAAGTTGACCTTAATTAAAATATATCAACCGCGTGTGTAACCGTGATGGTCTCTTCTCAGCGGAGTTCGGGAAGTGAACACGGTGTTGGAGTTATGCTTGACGTAGGTTGTTCTAGGATCACTTCTTGATCATCGATTCTCGACCGTGCTTTTGCCTTCTCTTCTCGCTCTCATTTGCGTATGTTAGCCACCATATATGCTAGTCGCTTGCTGCAGCTACACCTCATACTTTTACCTTACCCATAAGCTTAAATAGTCTTGATCGTGAGGGTGTGAGATTGCTGAGTCCCCGTGACTCACAGATACTTCCAAAACCAGCTTGTAGGTGCCGTTGAACCGTACAGATGACGCAACCAAGCTCAAGGAGCAGCTCAATGAAGATCTTGCCCTTTGTGTTGTTTCGTTCTAGTTGATCAGTAGTGGAGCCCAGTTGGGGTCGATCGGGGATCTGTGTTGCATTTGGGGTAGTCTTCTTTTATTTTGGCTCCGTAGTCGGGCCCTGATTGTATTTGGATGATGTAATGCTTTATTCATGTAATTGTGTGAAGTGGCAATTGTAAGCCAACTATGTATCTTTTCCCTTATGTATTACATGGGTTGTGTGAGATTACCTCACTTGCGACATTGCTTTCAATGCGGTTATGCCTCTAAGTCGTTCTTCGACACGTGGGAGATATAGCCGCATCGAGGGCGTTACAATTGGCCAAACATGGGCCGAACAGACCGCATTATGGCTGTAAACGGGCTAGAGTTGGAATCGTTCGTTCATGGGCCGACCATAACGGGCCATCGTTAATAGGCCGTATTTGATGACACTATGAAATCGGCCCAACATATTAGCGGACCACAAACAGGCCAACTGGAAATGATAGTAACGGGCCGCAAGTAAACGAATGCTGGAAATGAGCCCAAGAATAAATGGGCTCTGAGAAGGCCGAAAGATAACATGGGCTGGAAACGGCCCAACGGAATAACGGGCCGTTAATGGGTATAAAGTGATACACTGTTCATTATGGGCCAGTTTCACCACGGGCCATTAATGGGTGTAAAGTGATACACTATTCATTACGGGCCAGTTTCACCACGGGCCGTTAATAGGCCTAGATTTACATAGGGCCTCATATGGGCCGAAAGACGTCATGGGCCATACATGGGCCAGAAGTGAAAACGGGCTGGAATCATATTGGATGGCCCAGATGACGCTACTGGGCCTAATTCGGATAGGGCGTAACGGGCCTTGGGTTAGCGGGTTGTAAATGGGCTATATTCGAACAGGCCGTTAACAGGCTTTCCATGGGCCGGCCCACCAGCTTTTGACCAAGTCAAACGGGCAGGCCTTTTCACAGGAATGGGCCTCTGTTGGGCCGTGTCACGTGTCGATGTATCATAGGCGCCTTCTGTCCAATGAGTGGTTGACATCTGTCCCAACGATGAGCCGACACGTGTTTCCTCCAGCCAATGATGATTTTACACATGGAAAATCCCCATTGGTCGGGGCTGTTAACAGGTTATCGGATCCAAAACCCGACCCGATAGTTTAACGGTGTTCCGTTATGGTGGATGCCACGTGTCGGTCACCCTTGACGGAAGCACTTCTGTGACGCGCGATTTATCGTCATGGAAGTGGACACTTCCGTGATGATAATTTTGGTAATGTCATGGAACACTTCTACGACAGCACAGGTATGACTATCTTGATTCTGTCATAAATTTGTCATGGATGTACATGCATGACAGAAAACGCGACCTACTATGACAAACACGTATCATCACAGAAGTATATTTTTTTGTAGTGTATGGAGATAACGACGATCAAATCTCGGGCTAGTAACATATTGCCGGACAAAGGGAATTGCATATGGGATTAACTGAATCCTTGACATCATGGTTCAACCGATAAAAGATCTTCGTGGAATATGTAGGAACCAATATGGGCATCCAGGTCCCGCTATTGGTTATTGACCGGAGAGGTGTCTCGGTCATGACAACATGATTCCCGAACGCGTGGGGTCGCATGCTTAACGTTCAATGACGCTAGAGTACTATTGGGATATTTGATGGTTGGTAACTGAATGTTGTTCGGAGTCACGGATGGGATACCGGACGTCACGAGGAGTCTCAAAATGGTCGAAGGTAAATATTTATATATGGGAAGTCATATTTTGGGTTCCGGGAAAAGGTGTAGTTTTTTCGGTATTGTACCAGGAAGCTCCCAGAAGGTTCCGGAGGATTCCAAAGGGATTCGTGAAGGAAATATGCCCTACAGGCAATAATAAAGTTGTTTATTATATTTCCTTATATCATGATAAATGTTTATTATTCATTCTAGAATTGTATTAACCGGAAACATAGTACATGTGTGAACACATAGACAAAACAAAATGTCCCTAGTATGTCTCTACTTGACTAGCTTGTTAATGAAAGATGGTTAAGTTTCCTGACCATAGGCATGTGTTGTCATTTGATGGACGGGGTCACATCATTAGGAGAATGATGTGATGGACAAGACCCAACCGGTAGCTTAGCATAATGATCCTTTAGTTTTATTGCTATTGCTTTCTTCATGACTTATACATGTTCCTCTAACTATGAGATTATGCAACTCCCGAATACCAGAGGAACATCTTGTGTGCTATCAAACGTCACAACGTAACTAGGTGATTGTAAAGATGCTCTACATGTGTCTCCGATGGTGTTTGTTGAGTTGGCATAGATCGAGATTAGGATTTGTCACTCCATGTATCGGAGAGGTATCTCTGGGCCCTCTCGGTAATGCACATCACTATGAGCCTTGCAAGCAATGTGACTAATGAGTTAGTTATGGGATGATGTATTACGGAACGAGTAAAGAGACTTGCCGATGACGAGATTGAAATAGGTATGATGATACCGATGATCGAATCTCGGGCAAGTAACATACCAATGACAAAGGGAACATCGTATGTTGTTATGCGGTTTGACCGATAAAGATCTTCGTAGAATATGTAGGAGCCAATATGAGCATCTAGGTTTCGCTATTGGTTATTGACCGAAGATGTGTCTCGGTCATGTCTACATAGTTCTGAAACCCGTAGGGTCCGCACGTTTAATGTTCGATGACGATTTGTATTATGAATTATGTGATTTAATGAATCGAAGTTTGTTTGGAGTCCCGGATGAGATCATGGACATGACGAGGAGTATCTAAATGGTCGAGACGTAAAGATTGATATATTGGAAGGTTATGTTTGGACACCAGAATGGTTTCGAAAATGTTCGGACATTTTCCGGAGTACCGGGGGGTTACCGGAACCCCCCGGGGGTTAATGGGCCTTCATGGGCCCTAGTGGAAGAGAGGAGGCGGCGGCCAGGTGGAGTTGCGTGTCGGTGTCAAAACCGGCGGATCTCGGGTAGGGGTTCCCGAACTGTACGTCTAAGGTTGATGGTAACAGGAGACAGGGGACACAATGTTTTACCCAGGTTCGGGCCCTCTCTATGGAGGTAATACCCTACGTCTTGCTAGATTGATCTTGATGAATATGAGTATTACAAGAGTTGATATACCACGAGATCGTAATGGCTAAACCCTAAAGGCCTAGCTCGTATGGGTATGATAATGTATATCCCCCTCCGGACTAAGTCCTCCGGTTTGTATAGACACCGGGGGGATCTAGGGTTACACAAGGTCGATTACAAAGAAAGGAATCTACATATTTGGTCGCCAAGCTTATCTTCCACGCCAAGGGGAGTCCCATCCGGATACGGGTGCAATCTTCGGTCTTCGTATCTTCAAATCCCATCAGTCCGGCCCATGGCTAATAGGCCGGACGCCTGAGGACCCCTTAGTCCAAGACTCCCTCAGTAGCCCCCGAACCAGATTTCAATGACGAGGTGTCCGGTGCGCAGATAGTCTTCAGCATTGCAAGGCGGGTTCCTCCTCCTATGACCTTAAAGTGATGTATCTGGCTTTAGTAAATGCCATACCCCTCGGCTTCCGCGCCTTCCTGTCTTCAGCTTCCACGTGTCGAGTGAATACGAGAGGTCGGGGTATTTTTACATACACCACCCTGACCATACTAGAAAGATGCCTGTTAAAGAGAATTGATCTCAGATCCCTTCTGGATTCCATGGAAAAAATCCTCGGAGCTTGCGGAGCAGAAACATCCCAACATGGCAAGCGCTCCCAGTTCTTCCTCTTGTCCCCACAACTCCGAAAAGGGGGATTGGGCGAGATGT
>NC_041384.1:484120887-484152575 GCF_002162155.2 Triticum dicoccoides | reverse complement strand
GACGTCCCTTAAAGGTGGGGCTCAAGCGGAGAACTTCCCCAATCCGTCCAAGGGAGAACGAGTATGCTTCGTCCCCTTCTTGTTGAGAGGTGTCTGATTTCCGATCCACCCCTTCCTCCGAGGTCTGCTGGAATACTATGGGCTCCAACTGCACAGTCTTACTCCCGCCTACATCCTACATATCGCGGGTTATGTCGCTTTATGCGAGCTATTCTTGGGCTATGATGCCCATTTCGATTTATGGAGAAGATTGTTCTGCCTCGTCCCTAGTAATCACAGAGGGTCGATATTTGAAGTGGGGGGAGCCAAAGTATGGTGCATCGCCAGATCCGGATACCTGCCCGGAACACCGAAGAAGGCTTCCAAAGAGTGGCATTCCGAATGGTTTTATATTGACGACGTCGCTCTTCTCGACCCAGTCCGGATGGGCCTCCCTGAATTTTCAAGTGCTCCGTTGAAGAAGCGCCATAGCTGGTGTCCTCGGAGCCTTGAGGAAGAGGATAGCACAGAGATCAGTCTGCTGCTGGGTAAGATTAAGATACTTGCCTAGTCCGGATTGTCAATAGTCGAGGTAATGGCGGTCGGCATAATGCGGGGGGTCCAACCACTCCAATATAGAGGGCTACCCATCTGGCAATACAATGGGGAAGACGACGCCTCCCGCTATGGTCGGAAGGGCCCGGAGACTCCCGCCGCTCTGGCCAAAATATTGGCCGAACTATACAAACGGGAGCAGGAGGAGTTCGTCCGTCTCCAATATCGAGACGGGTTTTCCATGTACAACTCTCCTAGCTGGGTAAGCTCTAACTCCACTATTCGACTCCTCTCCCTGAATTATTTTGGAAGGGTGGTATCTTATTCATTCATGACAGGAATGGCGAAAGGCTGTCGAGGGGATCCATGACCCTGCCCCTCAGCCGGAGAATCACAATCGGGATCTTGACCCCGGATATGAGGAAGACCCGGACATATTCATGGAGCTCAAAGATGGAGTTTTCTATCAGACGAGCTATGACGGCATAGATGTACCCATCATCGCCAATTACCCCGGCCTCCTTCCTGCTTCTCATGTAAGTAATTTTAGCCGGTACTTTCTTCTAGAGAGTTCCCTTACTATGCCTCACCTACCACACTATTCCGTGTTCCAAAGGGGAGGCGCTCAACACCGCAACACCAGAAGCGTCTCCGAGGAGAGCAGGGCCCACACCTGGCACCTCTTTGAAGAGGAAGGCCAATGACAGCACCGCAGAACCCTCGTCAAAGAGGTCAAGCTTTCCTTTTCAAGAATGCCCATTCTGATCGTCACATCCAACTGAAATGTCATCCGCCGTATTCCAGCAGAAAAAATATCCGCCGAACTGTGTCCGGGGATCCGGACGTCGTGCTTTTACTAGCCACATTCCGGACTCCGTCCAAAGAACGGGGGCTGATACGGGATCGGACTGTTCTACCGCAGAGGATTCAGACGATGTGCCCGTCACGAACTCTGAAGTGGAGAGTGTTATGAATCATCGTCATCAGAGGGCCGTACTACGTAACCCTGGTTTTTTGAAAGCATCATTTGATGCCTTCAATTCAGCCGATGCGTACATTCGAGCTGCTCGAGATGGGCTTGTCAGAGCCACCGACCAGCATCTAAAAGATATGCAGGTAAGAGTAGATTTAATAATCATACACCAGTAGCCCCCGAGACTTAAAGTAGTTGATACAACTGATTTAAGGATCAATGCATAACCAAGTGCTTTCGGAGAAGAACACCCTGTTAACTCAGGAACTAGAAAAGTGTCGGAGCCAGCTAACTGCTGCCAATGCCGAACTGGAGAAATCCAAGAAGGCATCCCCTGGTAATGTTTCCCTCCATCGAGAAAACATAATGGTACACTAATGATGCTAACCTGGCTTCTTACCTTTTTATTGGATCATTATACCAACTGCAAGAACAACTGGACGCCGCTCGAAGCAGAGAACACTGAGCCAAAAAACTGCAAGCTGCGGGTGAGCGTGTGCTAACAAAAGTTGTTCAGGAGAAAAACAAGCTCCAGGATTCGAACACCCAAATGAGCGAGGAACTGAAAGATGTGCGGGCCTAGCTAGCAGACTCCGTAAAGGAGAATAAAAGGGTGTGAGGCAGCATATTCAGTATGTAGTTCGAACTTACCTTTGAATAATTCAGAGGCAGAGAGGGCTGACAGAGTTATGTCTGCAGGTATGCTGACTGGTCGTCCCGAGGAGGAGATGTCCGGATCATTGGGCGATCTGCTACAAGAATTGTCGCAGGTGCACAAGCAGGCTCGCCAGGTGATGTGAAGTGTTGCCAAGGCCTTATGGCCAGCCGCCTCCCCTCCGAGAAAGATGGAGGAGCTGATACAACTATTTAAGGGAGCGTGGTGGCGCTTTCGACTGTGGAAGATATCGGCATGTCGAGAAGGTGCAAGGGAAGCCTGGGCCATGGTGAAAACGTGGTATACCAAGCTTGATCAAAATCATATGGCTCAGGTCGGGCCTCTAGGGTCAAATGGAAAAGAAAGTCATGTGAATTTGGTATATGACCAAGTAGAAGTAGCTGCCAAGTATTCCCAGCAGGATTGTAAATCAGACCAGCTGCTGGATGGCATAGAGAAGGAAATTTTTGAGTCATAGTGACTATGTAGTTTCCTTAACATATTTGACTCTAGCTGAATTATAAAAACAATTGTCATGGACGACCTTTTCGCTTCGAACTCTGGACCTGAAGGTGCGGAGTGTTTCCGAATACCCTAGCGGTAGAATATACCGGGGTATGCATGGGAACCAGGCGTAGGGGTCATAGTTGCTTGAACAGACAATGTGTATCCGGCTAGTTATGTTATATTACATTATGTAAGAAACATCTTCCAAAGAGAATAGTTCCATTAAGGGTTCCTTTCCCTGGGTGTGCATCCATTTAATGCGCATGTCCGAACTATGATTGAAAAAAATCTTAGAGTAAGTAACTTCTGGGGTTTTAGAATGGAGTGAATGCAGAAACGTCTTTAATTCACCGACCGGATATTCCCATAAGAAAGCTAGCTTTCGACTTCACCCAGTCTGAGGTACACATCCGGATGACCCGGCAGTAACAATCGCAGAGGTGCTCCCTTTATGCCCTAGCCGAACTAACGGGAACATAGGGCATAAGCACAAGAGCTAGGCAACCCAGCTTGGCCAAAACTTACGTCATATTGATGCATATAATGGCGAAGAAAAGGTACATATGGGAAGAACGCATATGTGATGAGCTTGATGCTCGGAGAATAATAGAAAGCTTCTGTATAAGAAGCCCCCAGGTAAATTGGACGTACATATTTGGAAATGTACGCATCAGGGGCGCATGATCTAGCCGTACTAGAGCCGCAGGGCTAAAGAAAGAAAAAATGAAAAGAGAGAAAACGAAAAGAGAGAAAAATAACGTTAACAACAGGAGGAAGGAGACAAACAGCGCTAGGCATAGAATCATCAGAGTCTGGTCGCATTCCAGGGGTTCGGCTCTAAGTGATTGTCTGACGCATCACACAAGCGGTACGCTCCCCCGGTGAGAACTTCGTCAATGATGAAGGGACCCTCCCATTTGGGCTTTAGTTTGTCCTTTTTCTTATTCGGTAGGCGTAGAACTAGTTCGCCAAAGTTATAAGTCTTGGCCCGCACTTCTCTGCTTTGATACATGCAAGCCTGCTGTTGATAAAATGCGGAACGGGCTTTTGCCACGTTGCGCTCCTCCTCCAGGGCATCCAAGTTGTCCTGCCGATCAAGCTCGGCCTCTGTCTCTTCGTACATGCGCATTCGAGGTGAGTCATGAATAATGTCGCAGGGTAACACTGCTTCCACACCATACACCATGAAGAAATGTGTGTATCCAGTAGTGCGGTTGGGCATGGCCGCAGCCCCCAGAGTACGGAATCAATTCCTCCACCCAGTGCTTGTCTGATTCTTTCAAAGACCGCACTAGTCTAGGTTTGATGCCACTCAAAACAAGACCATTAGCCCGTTCGACTTGACCGTTTGTCTGCGGGTGATAGACAGAGGCGTAATCGAGGTTAATGCCCTGGTTGGCACACCAAGTTTTCACTTCCTCGGTGATACGTCTCCGTCGTATCTATAATTTTTGATTGTTCCATGCCAATATTATACAACTTTCATATACTTTGGCAACTTTTTATACTATTTTTGGGACTAACATATTCATCCAGTGCCCAGTGCTAGTTCATGTTTGTTACATGTTTTTTGTTTCGTATAAAATCCATATCAAATGGAGTCCAAACGGTATAAAAACTGGCGTAGATTTTGTTTGGAATATATGTGATTTTTGCGAAGAAGAATCAATGTGACACGATGCCCGAGGGGGCCACGAGGCAGGGGGCGTGCCCCAGGGGGTCAGGCGTGCCCTGGGCCCTCATGAACACCACGTAAGGCGGTTGGTGCCCTTCTTTTGCCGCAAGAAATCCAATATCCGGATAAAAATTGTGTCCAAAATTCAGCCCAATCAGAGTTACGGATCTCCGGGAATTTAAGAAAGGGTGAAAGGGCAGAATCTGAAACACAGAAACAGAGAGAGACAGAGAGACAAATCCAATCTCGGAGGGGCTCTCGCCCCTCCGCCGCCATGGAGGCCATGTACCAGAGGGGAAACCCTTCTCCCATCTAGGGAGAAGGTCAAGGAAGAAGAAGAAGGGGGACTCTCTCCCCCTCTCTCCCGGTGATGCCGGAACGCCGCCGGGGCCATCATCGTGTGACGACAATCTACACTATACCTCTATCATCTTCACCAACATCTTCATCACCTTCCTCCATCTATCTACAATGGTCCACTCTCCTGCAACCCGCTGTACCCTCTACTTGAACATGGTGCTTTATGCTTCATATTATTATCCAATGATGCGTTGCCATCCTATTATGTCTGAGTAGATTTTCGTTGTCCTATCGGTAATTGGTGAATTGCTATGATTGGTTTAATTTGCTTGTGGTCATGTTGTTGTCCTTTGGTGCTCATCATATGAGCGCACGCGTGGATCACACCATAGGGTTAGTTGTATGTTGATAGGACTATGTATTGGAGGGCAAGAGTGACAGAAGCTTCAACCTAGCATAGAAATTGATGCATACAGGATTGAGGGGGACCAATATATCTTAATGCTATGGCTGGGTGTTACCTTAATGAACGTTAGTAGTTGCGGATGCTTGCTAATAGTTCCAATCATAAGTGCATAGAATTCCAAGTCAGGGATGACATGCTAGCAGTGACCTCTCCCACATAAAACTTGCTATCGGTCTAGTAAAGTAGTCAATTGCTTAGGGACAATTTCGCAACTCCTACCACCACTTTTCCACACTCGCTATGCTAACTTTATTGCTTCTTTACTTAAGACAGCCCCTAGTTTTTATTTACGTGCTCTTTATATTCTTGCAAACCTATCCCATTACACCTACAAAGTACTTCTAGTTTTATACTTGTTCTAGGTAAAGCAAACGTCAAGCGTGCGTAGAGTTGTATCGGTGGTCGATAAAACTTGAGGGGATATTTGTTCTACCTTTAGCTCCTCGTTGGGTTCGACACTCTTACTTATACAATTGATCCCCTATACTTGTGGGTTATCACTCGGCTGTGAAATTGGAGCCGTTATCGGTGATGATGCTGTGTGGAACACCATAACAATGTACCATGCCGGATATGAAATCTATTACCGGCCCCGCCTCGGCCGTTTTGACTGGTTTGGCTTCTATCCACTTAGTGAATTTATCCACCATGACCAGTAGATACTTTTTCTTGTGGATTCCTCCATTAAGGGGTCCAACCATATCGAGTCCCCAGACCGCGAAAGGCCAAGTGATGGGGATTGTTTGTAGAGCGGTGGGGGGCATATGGTTGGCGAATAGCTGGCATCCGATGCAATGTTGGACAAGGTCCTGTGCATCTGCTCGGGCCGTCGGCCAATAAAAACTTGTACGGAAGGCCTTGCTAACAAGGGCCCGAGATGCAGCATGGTGACCACCGAGTCCGGCGTGAATTTCATCCAAGAGCTGCCGCCCCTCTTCCTCGGAGATACATCTTTGAAGAACTGCGATAGTGCTTTTCTTATAGAGCTCTTCGTCATGAACCTTGTAGGCCTTCGAACGCCAGACAATGCAGCGAGCCTCATTCTGATCCTCAGGAAGTTTGTTCTTATTAAGGTGGGCCAAGAAGGGTTCGGTCCATTGGGCAATGACTGCCATAATGAGATGGGCCGACGGTGTTGTTTCGGTGGCTGAGCCTCCGATGATATCGGTGTGTTCGGAATCCGGACTAGTGTTGCCGCCCTCCCCCTGCCACACCACGGATGGCTTAAAAATCCTTTCCATAAAAATGTTAGGTGGGACGGGGTCGCATTTAGTGCCTATGCGAGCAAGAACGTCCGCTGCTTGATTACTTTCTTGGGCCACATGATGGAACTCGAGTCCCTCGAACTGAGCCGGCATTTTTAGGACGGCATTACGATAAGATGCCATCTTCGGGTCTTTGGCATCGAAGTCTCCATTTATTTGAGATATTGCGAGGTTTGAGTCCCCGCGCACTTCCAGGCGCTATATGCCCATGGAGAAAGCCATCCGGAGACCATGCAATAAGGCCTCGTATTCGGCTGCGTTATTGGAGTTTGTGTATAGTATTTGGAGTACGTACTGAATGACGTCTCCCGTAGGGGACGTTAAAATGACGCACGCTCCTAGCCCTGCCAGTATTTTGGTGCCATCAAAATGCATAACCCAATTAGAATATGTGTCGTACTCTTTAGGGAGTTTGGCCTTTGTCCATTCGGCGACAAATTCAGCCAGTACTTGGGATTTAATAGCTCGACATGGTTTGTATGTAATGTCAAATGGGAGGAGCTCAATGGCCCACTTGGCAATCTGGCCTGTGGCATCACGGTTGTTTATTATGTCGTTGAGTGGCACTTCGGAAGCCACCGTGATCGAACACTCCTGGAAGTAGTGTCGTAGCTTGCGAGATGCCATGAAGACCGCGTATGCTATCTTTTGATAATGGGGGTACCGGGATTTGCATGGTGTAAGGATAGTGGATACGTAGTAAACTGGCTTCTGAAGCGGGAATTTGTGTCCATCATGTTCTCGTTCAACGACGAGTACGAAGCTGATACGTCTCCAACGTATCTATAATTTTTGATTGCTCCATGCTATATTATCTACTGTTTTGGACATTATTGGGCTTTATTATCCACTTTTATATTATTTTTGGGACTAACCTATTAACCGGAGGCCCAGCCCAGAATTGTTGTTTTTTGCCTGTTTTAGGGTTTTGAAGAAAAGGAATATCAAACGGAGTCCAAACGGAATGAAACCTTCGGGAACGTGATTTTCTCATCGAATACAACTCAGGAGAGTTGGACCCTACGTCAAGACACGTAACAGGAGGCCACAAGGTAGGGGTGCGCCTACCCCCTAGGCACGCCTTCCACCCTCGTGGGCCCCCTGTTGCTCCACCGACGTACTTCTTCCTCCTATATATACCCACGTACCCCCAAATGATCAGAGACAAAGCCAAAACCCTAATTCCACCGCCACAACTTTCTGTATCCACGAGATCCCATCTTGGGGCCTATTCCGGAGATCCACCGGAGGGGGCATCGATCACGGAGGGCTTCTACATCAACACCATAGCCCTTCCGATGAAGTGTGAGTAGTTTACCTCAGATCTACGGGTCCATAGTTAGTAGCTAGATGGATTCTTCTCTCTTTTTGGATCTCAATACAATGTTCTCCCCCTCTCTTGTGGAGAACTATTCGATGTGATCTTCTTTTTGCGGTGTGTTTGTTGAGATCGATGAATTGTGGGTTTATAATCAAGTCTATCCATGAATAATATTTGAATCTTCTCTGAATTCTTTTATGTATGATTGTTTATCTTTGCAAGTCTCTTCGAATTATCAGTTTGGTTTGGCCTACTAGATTGATCTTTCTTGCAATGGGAGAAGTGCTTAGCTTTGGGTTCAATCTTGCGGTGTCCTTCCCCGGTGATAGTAAGGGCAGCAAGGCACGTATTGTATTGTTGCCATCGAGGATAACAAGATGGGGTTTTCTTCATATTGCATAAGTCTATCCCTCTACATCATGTCATCTTGCTTAAGGCGTTACTCTGTTTTTAACTTAATACTCTAGATGCATGCTGGATAGCGGTCGATGAGTGGAGTAATAGTAGTAGATATAGGCAGGAGTCTATCTACTTGTCTCGAACGTGATGCCTATATACATGATCATACTTAGATATTCTCATAACTATGCTCAATTATGTCAATTGCTCAACAGTAATTTGTTCACCCACCGTAGAATACTTATGCTCTCGAGAGAAGCCACTAGTGAAACCTATGGCCCCCGGGTCTATCTTTATCATATCAATCTCTTACTACTTAGTTATTTATTTTGCTATTTACTTTGCCTTTACTTTACTTTGCAACTTTATCATAAAAATACCAAAAATATTATCTTATCATATCTATCAGATCTCACTCTCGTAAGTGGCCCTATAGGGATTGACAACCCTTATTTGTGTTGGTTGCGAGGATTTATTTGTTTTGTGCAGGTGCGAGGGACTCGCACATAGCCTCCTACTAGATTGATACCTTGGTTCTCAAAAACTGAGGGAAATACTTATGCTACTTAGCTGCATCATCCCTTCTTCTTTGGGGAAAACCAACGCAGTGCTAAAAGAGGTAGCAAGAAGGATTTCTGGTGCCGTTGCCGGGGAGGTCTATGCAAAAGTCAACATACCAAGTACCCATCACATACCCTTATCTCCCGCATTGCATTTTTTGCCATTTGCCTCTTTTGCCCGTTTCTTGTTTGTTACTAAACAGAGAACCTAAAACCTATGGATCCTCATCCGCTTCCTAATCTTTTTAAGAGATCCAATTTTGATGAACCAATTGCTAGTGAGTTTTGTGCACTAGATTATCTTTATGAAGTTTTGCTTGAAATTAGTGAATCTGAAAATTGTGATGAAGCACTTTATGGAGTGATTCATGATAGATCTTTGAATAAAAAGCATGATTGCAATGATTTTACTATAAATTCTCTTGATGTCAATTGTGCTAATAATAT
This sequence comes from Triticum dicoccoides, assembly GCF_002162155.2. Lineage (NCBI taxonomy): Eukaryota > Viridiplantae > Streptophyta > Magnoliopsida > Poales > Poaceae > Triticum > Triticum dicoccoides. The sequence continues at coordinate 484,143,473 of NC_041384.1, read as the reverse complement.
GCAAAACCCTAAGCTTGGGGATGCTAGTTTTGCTATGTCTACTACTTGTTGTAATGATCATGATTGGGGTGATTCTTCTTTTGATCCTGAAAATTTATTTAAGCCCCATGATGAATATGAGATTGATAATAGTGTTCGCAATATTATTAAAAGTGGGCTTGGAGAAGTCATGACTTTAGTTAATGTTAATCCCACTATTTTGGAAGAGTGTCAACTTTGCATGCATGTGGATCGTGTTGAAAATATTTTATGTGATAGCTATTTTGTCGAATTTGCTTATGATCCTACATGTAATTATTATGAGAGAGGAAAATATGGTGGTAGAAATTTTCATGTTACTAAATTACCTCTCGTTATGTTGAGATTACTATTGTTTCTTTCCTCTTCAATGTATATGCTAGTTTTTGCTTGCCATGATAATTTGTTTGCCTATAATATGCCTATGCATAGGAAGTATGTTAGACTTAGATGTGTTTGTCACATGTTTTATGATGCTCTCTTTGTGCTTCAATTCTTGTCTTTCATGTGAGCATCATTAAAATTATCAATGCCTAGCTAAAAAGGCTTTAAAGAAAAGCGCTTATTGGGAGACAACCCAATATTTTTCCTTGCTGTTACTTAATAAATAAATTATCTAGCCTCTGTTTTGGTTGTGTTTTTTGTGTTTAATTAGTGTTTGTGCCAAGTATAACCGTTGGGAAGACTTGGGGAAAGTCTTGTTGAACTTGCTGTAAAAAACACAAACTTTAGCGCTCACAAGAACTGCTGCCATTTTTATTTGGAAAGTTCTATTTAGTTAATTCTTTTTGAAGATGATTAATATATAAATTACTCACGTACAGCAATTTATTTTAGAATTTTTGGGGTTCCAGATCTTGCGCTAGCTACAGATTACTACAGACTGTTCTGTTTTTGACAGATTCTGTTTCTCGTGTGTTGTTTGCTTATTTTGATGAATCTATGGCTAGTAAAATAGTTTATAAACCATAGAGAAATTGGAATACAGTATTTATAACACCCATATAAATAAAGAATGATTTCATTACAGTACCTTTAAGTGGTCTTTTGTTTTCTTTCGCTAACGGAGCTCACGAGATTTTCTACTTTAAGTTTTGTGTTGTGAAGTTTTCAAGTTTTGGGTAAAGATTTGATGGATTATGGAACAAGGATTGGCAAGAGCCTAAACTTGGGGATGCCCATGGCACCCCCAAGATAATATAAGGACACCTAAAAGCCAAAGCTTGGGGATGCCCCGGAAGGTATCCCCTCTTTCGTCTACTTCTATCGGTAACTTTACTTGGAGCTATATTTTTATTTACCACATGAGATGTGTTTGGCTTGGAGCGTATTTTATGATTTGAGTCTTTGCTTGTTAGTTTACCACAATCATCCTTGCTGTACACACCTTTTGAGAGAGCCATACATGATTTGGAATTATTTAGAATACTCTATGTGCTTCGCTTATATCTTTTGAGTTATATAATTTTGCTCTAGTGCTTCACTTATATCTTTTAGAGCACGGTGGTGGATTTGTTTTATAGAAACTAGTGATCTCTCATGATTCACTTAGATTATTTTTAGAGTCTTAATAGCATGGTAATTTGCTTAAAATCCTAATATGCTTGGTATGCAAGATTAATAATAAAACTCTCTTATGAGTGTGTTGAATACTATGAGAAGTTTGATACTTGATAATTGTTTTTAGATATAAAGATGGTGATATTAAAGTTGTGCTAGTTGAGTAGTTTTGAATTTGAGAAATACTTGTGTTGAAGCTTGTGATTCCCGTAGCATGCACGTATGGTGAACCGTTATGTGATGAAGTCGGAGCATGATTTATTTTTTGATTGCCTTCCTTATGAGTGGCGGTCGGGGACGAGCGATGGTCTTTTCCTACCAATCTACCCCCCTAGGAGCATGCGCGTAATACTTTGCTTTGATAACTTGTAGATTTTCGCAATAAGTATATGAGTTCTTTATGACTAATGTTGAGTCCATGGATTATATGCACTCTCACCCTTCCACCTTTGCTAGCCTCTCTAATACCACGCACCTTTTGCCGGTATCATACACCCACCATATACCTTCCTCAAAACAGCCACCATACCTACCTATTATGGCATTTCCATAGCCATTCCGAGATATATTGCCATGCAACTTTCCACCATTCCGTTTATGACACACTCCATCATTGTCATATTGCTTAGCATGGTCATGTAGTTGACATAGTATTTGTGGCAAACCCACCGTTCATAATTCTTTCATACTTGTCACTCATGCATCATTGTATATCCCGGTACACCACCAGAGGCATTCATATAGAGTCATATTTTGTTCTAAGTATCGAGTTGTAATTGTTGAGTTGTAAGGAAAATAAAAGTGTGATGATCATCATTATTAGAGCATTGTCCCAGTGAGGAAAGGATGATGGAGACTATGATTCCCCCACAAGTCGGGATGAGACTCCGGACGAAAAAAAGAGAGAGAGAAAAGAGGCCATAAAAAATAGAAAAGGCCCAAATAAAAAAAGAGAAAAAAATGAGAGAAAAAGAGAGAAGGGACAATGTTACTATCCTTTTACCACACTTGTGCTTCAAAGTAGCACCATGATCTTCATAGTAGACAGTCTCTCATGTTATCACTTTCATATACTAGTGGGAATCTTTAATTATAGAACTTGGCTTGTATATTCCAATGATGGGCTTCCTCAAAATGCCCTAGGTCTTCATGAGCAAGCAAGTTGGATGCACACCCACTTAGTTTCTTTTTGAGCTTTCATATACTTATAGCTCTTGTGCATCTGTTGCATGGCAATCCCTACTCACTCACATTGATATCTATTGATGGGCATCTCCATAGCCCGTTGATACGCCTAGTTGATGTGAGACTATCTTCTCCTTTTTGCCTTCTCCACAACCACCACTCTATTCCACCTATAGTGCTATATCCATGGCTCACGCTCATGTATTGCGTGTTGAAAAAGTTTTGAGAATGTCAAAAGTATGAAACAATTGCTTGGCTTGTCATCGGGGTTGTGCATGATTTAAATATTTTGTGTGGTGAAGATAGAGCATAGCTAGACTATATGATTTTGAGAAGACATAATTGCTTTGTTAGTATGCTTGAAGTATTATCATTTTTATGTCAATATGAATTTTTGTCTTGAATCTTTCGGATCTGAATATTCATACCACAATTAAGAAGAATTACATTAAAATTATGCCAAGTAGCACTCCGCATCAAAAATTCTATTTTTATCATTTACCTACTCGGGGACGAGCAGGAATTAAGCTTGGGGATGCTTGATACGTCGGCGTTGATGGGTAACGAAGGTGTGGGTCGTCCCCCCTGGGGTCCACACCGAGGGCTCCTCTCAAGAGTTCGTGCTCCACGCCACCATGCCTCCTCAGTCCTGGATTCGCCTTCCTCCCTTCTTCGCCTCCATCATCCCGCCTTGAGAGCTCCTGGAGCTTTGGCTGCAACACGCCGGCTGCAGCGCCCTCGCGACCGAGGCAGAGGTCGCGGTCGTTGCCTCGGGCGAGGTCTTCATGACTCGAGGCTGGAGCAAAATCGCCCGGGTCTGCAGGACAAGAGGCGCCTTCACGATCCACTTGGAGTATGACGGTGCTTCGGTGATGTTCTTCAAGGTCTTCAATGCGAACGGGCGCCGGCTGGAGTGCTACCCCGGGAGAGGTGGTCGGGACCCTGCTACGGCAAGGACTTGGCCCGCCGACCGCTCCCTTGGCGGCTCCTCAGGCGGCGGAGGCGTCGAAGGTTCCAGCGACTCCGACGAGCTCTTCGCGACTCCGGAGACGAGCGACGACAGCTACGAGCCCCCGAGCCAGCGCCGCTCCTGGAGCGGGGCGGGCTCGTCAGGCCGTCGCCGACTCTGATCTGGATGGGGTTGGTGCCGGTGCTCGACGGCCCACTGTTGATGATGGCGTCTTTTGCAGGGGCGCATGTAGTTATCGTCCTTTTAGGATCTGTTCCCTGCGAGGAATCAAAGACGCGTCCCGTGGGGGCTTGTAAGGTGCCTGTGATCCTGTTTTGTTAATATAACCCTTGTCGTAGAACTGTGCGAGTTGCTCATTCCGTCTTAGCTTAGTTCTCCCTTTCGAACCTCACGAGGGCTTGGTGCTCTGCGCCGACAGGTCCCAGTCCCAAGGCGGCTTCAGCCGTCGCTGGTATGCCAGGTCGCGATGCCGTGGTCAAGGCCAGGAGGTGAGCGACCCGGGGTCCGGTAAGAGCCCCTGAGTCGCGATGCTCAGGAGGTCCCCTTTGGTGCTCAAGCAGCTGTCGTTCGGTGAGAAAGGAGAGCGGCGTCGCTAACATGGGATTGCGTTAGGTGCGGGGATGGTGCCACGGTAGCTGGTGCTTCCGGGTGGTGACTTATCTCGAGAATCAGGGGCCGCTCTTTGGTGTGTCGCCGGGTCCGTGCATCGGCAGGCGTGAGCTTGCTCGGCGAGGTCCTCGCGTGTCCCTCCCCTCTCGCTTTTGCTCCCCTTTCTACTCTATGTCCTTGGGTCCTGGCCCTCGAGCGAGTCTCAGCCGTCGCTGGTATGCCAGGTCGCGATGCCGTGGACAAGGCCAGAGGGTGAGGGCTGGAGAGCCAGTAGGAGCCCTGAGTTGCGATGCTCAGACACCCCCCTTAAACATGCAAGCGGTTCGCGCGGATGAGAGTGAAGGAGACACCGCAAGGGCCTCGCCTGACGCAGCTCCTTTAGGAGACCCTATAGACCCATCATAGAAAGAACGAGGGGTTGCCATGACAATTGACAGTCAGCCGTTGGTTGCTTCCGAGGGGCGATGAGACACTGAAGGCTTGATGAGGTGGCGCCATGCGGGGCTGCCGCGGCCAGAGCTCAGCCATTCAGGTTTGTCGGCGTTGCAGGGACGGACCCATGCGCAAGCGTCGTGCCATTTGGGAGCAGCTCCGCCAGTTCACGTCAGTTGAGCGGGCAACTAGGTCAAACGCATTAGCTGCGAAGGAGTGGATTCATTCAAATAGATGCTGGGAAGGCGGACATCACTGGGTCAGGCCTGAGCGACTTGGGGATGATGCAGCCCGTGGGGCGCCCCCAACAAAGTAAGCTAGCAACATGAAATAAAAGGGATACATGTCGCAGGGACGGACCCACGCGGCCTGGGAATAATGCAGCCCTGGGGGCGCTCCCAGCTGGAAATGAAACTTGAAAGATGTCACCTGATGATGTTGAGGACGAAGGAGTGTTGGTGTAGCTGACTCGGTGGGCTGCGGAAGTCGATCCTCACGAGCCCCCAGGCCCAGGGGCCTCGGGAGGCTCCGGAGGTGCTGGTGGCCCCTCACGGACCATCTCCATCTCCGCCAGGGCTGCGGAACGCCTGGCCTCTTGAGCCTCCATGATGCCCCTCATGAGGCGCTGGTACGTGGCAGCCGCGTTCGGCAAGCCGTAAGGCATGCGAACGTAGCTGTGGGGTGGACCTTCGCAGCGCCCCACTCGCGAGGGCCAGAGGCGCTCCAGAGAGGTGACTCGATTGAGCCCTGGTATGTCGATGCAGACGCGCAGCCCACCATCCTCGCCTGGATGGGGAGCCATAGCTGGTAGGCGGCGGCCGCCTCTCATGACTCTTGACTCATGTAGCTCCTGAATGGCCTTGCTGACGAACTCCTAAGGGTCTGGCCCTCCTTGCCTTACTCCTTCTTGAGGGAAACGTGCTTCGAAACACGCCTCCATGTGGTTCCCTAGCGCCTCCCTCGTGACCTTAGCCAGGTCGGTGGCCCTCCAGGGGAGAGCCCCCGAGCCCTGCCTGAGGAGGGCGCCGGGCGCACTTTCCTATGCGATGGAAGGAGGTTCCCCCTGGGCAGGCGCGGGCCCTGAGGGGCCTGCCTCCTGAGGGGCCGGGCCGGACAATGTATTCTTCTTCTTGGGGGCGGTCTCGGGAAGCCTCATGCTTCCGCGATCCGGGTCTTCCAGTGATGCGGCCTGAAAGGCTCGTTCCAGGGAACACACCGCGTCCTTCTCTTCACAGGGCACCGTGATGACTCCACTTCCTGGCATCTTGAGGACGTTGTAGCCGTGGTGAGTCACGGCCATGAACTTGGCCAGCGCTGGGTACCCAAGGATGGCGTTGTATGGCAGGCGAATGTGGGCGACATCGAAGTCGATGAGCTTGTTGCGGTAGTTGTCGCATGCCCCGAAGGTGACAGGGAGGCGGACCTGCCCAATCGGGACCGTGGAGCCGTCGGTGACTCCGGAGAAAGGCTTGGTTGGCTGAAGCTGGTTGTAGGGCACTTGGAGATTGTTGAATGTTTCCACAGATAGGACATTGAGCCCTGCCCCGCCATCGATGAGGGTCCTGGTGACCACCACATTGCTGATGATTGGGGAACAAAGCATCGGGAGGACTCCGGCTGTGGCCACACACTTGAGCTGATCTGCTGAGCTGAACATGATGGCGCACGCCGACCACCTGAGAGGGCGCGTGGCTTCCAGTTTGGGGAGGACTGCATTCACTTCGCGGGCGAACTGCTTGAAGATGCGTTGAGAGGCTGGGGCTTGAGCCCCGCCCAGGATGCAGGCGATCGCGCGCGGCTCCTGGAAGCCCCCAGCCCCCTTGTCTTGATGGTGGTCCTCGTTTCTCCTTGGCTGCGGTGGCAGCGGAGGGAGGCCTGCGTTGCCTTGCGGGCGATCCTCGCGAGGCTGATCCCTCCAGTCTCCCTCGCGAGGCGGGTATTGCCAGCGATCCTCGCGAGGTCGATCGCGCCACCCCTTGCGCGGGCAGCGGTCTTCCCTGCGTCCTGCGTTCCTTACTCCTCCTCGACCGTAGCCCCGGTCACCTCGGTCGGGGCGACAGCCGATCCTTCCTTCTCGCACGGCTCGGAGCTCTTGACATTCGTTGGTGTTGTGGGTGTGGAGGTCGTGGTACACACAGTATCGACTGCCCTTGGGAGGTTCGGGCTGATCTCTGCCCCGCTTGGTGTCTGGTTCTGCCGCGAGCACGGCAGCCCCCTTGCGCTTCACATCCTTGGCCTTGGGCTTCTTCTCTTCTGGGTCTGTGGCAGGCAGCTCGAGGAGGGAGAGACGCCCTTCCTCAGCCCTGGCGCACTTGGTTGCCAAGTTGAACAACTCCAAGGAAGTGCACAGGTCTTCATGCATCGCCAGCTCCTCCTTCATCTTGACATCGCGCACGCCGTCGGAGAAGGCTGAGATGATGGCCTCCTCGGTCACCTTGGGAATCTTGAGGCGTGCGTTGTTGAAGCGCTGGATGTACTTCTGCAGGGTCTCTCCGGGTTGTTGCTTGATGCGGCGCATGTCGCTCACGGCGGGTGGCCGGTCACGAGTACCTTGGAAGTTGGCGATGAAGCGGGTGCGCTTCTCGTCCCAGGAGGAGATCGTGCCTGGAGCCAGGTTGAGGAGCCAGGTGCGGGCCCCATCCTTGAGCGCCATGGGTAACCAGTTCGCCATGACCTTCTCGTCTCCGTTGGCAGCTTCGATGCCCAGCTCATAGAGCTGGAGGAACTCCGCGGGGTCGGCCGTGCCGTCGTAACGAGGAGGCAGGTCTGGCTTGAACTTGCCGGGCCATGCGACGCTGCGTAGCTCGATGGTGAAGGCGCGGCAGCCTGCTGTGGCCACGGGAGGCCTTGGGTGACGGAGAGCTTGGTCTTGCATGTCCCCACGCGCTGCAGATGGAGCAGCACGGGGTCTTGACGCACGGGAGCAGGAGCATGGTCGCGACGTGCTGGAGCAGGGAGCGCCCGGGCAGCTTCTTGCGGGCGAGGGACTTCTTGGCAGCTCTGCTCTTGCCGCGCTGGCACCTGACGGAGCGGGTTCCGCCCAGGGGCCACGTGCCTTGGAGCCATGGCGCCTTCTTGAGGAGGAGGCGGCCGGGGCGCCGCCGGAGCTTCGTCGCCCGCGCGGGGCGGGGTGCGGTGCAGCGGAACGGATGGCGCAAGAGAGCCCCCTGCGGCGCGGATGAGCTCGGCAACACGGTCGAGCCATTCTTCATAGACGTCGTCAACGGGACGGTAGCGCAGGAGCTCGTTTGCCATGATGAGCGCCGCTCGAGCCTCCATGGGTGCGCGGAGCGCGCGGGACGAAGAACCAGCTGGGGTGAGCGAGGGAGTAGCGGTGCGGCCGTCTTGCCGCACGGACGGATACTGAGACGACGCTTGCCGCTCGTCCCCCGCCGGGCCGGTGGCGGCGTTGACGGCAGGTGACGGGGAACGGCGAGGACGCCCGCCGACAGGAGCCGTCTGGGCGACGCGGGAAACGAGAGCGGCCCGGCGCTCGACGCGGGCCCGCCGAGCGTCAGACATGGACGCGATGGTCGGAGGAGAACGGGGTGGTGGAAGACGAATTCCGGCGCACCCCTACCTGGCGCGCCAAATGTTGGGTTTCGGGTTCCAGCAGACCCTTGAGGTTCGAACACTGGGGTGCGTGCGGAGATTTCGCCTTCTACCTACCTGCACCCCTCCGCCTCACTAAGATCTAAGCTATGGAAATAACAGCACAAGAGACACAGGGTTTATACTGGTTCGGGCCACCGTTGTGGTGTAATACCCTACTCCAGTGTGTGGTGTGGTGGATTGCCTCTTGGGCTGATGATGATGAGCTATACAAGGAAGAACAGCCTCGCGAGGGTCTGTTCCTGCCTGGGGCGACGAACTGCTAGGAGGAGTTCAGTCACCCTTCTCTCTCTCTCTCTCTCTTCTCTGATTTTCCCCCCTGATTTCGATCCCTTCTACCCTGTGGGTGGCTAGTCCTATCTATAGGCAAAGGCCCTGGGCCTCTTCCCAAATATTGAGCGGGAAGGGCGCCAACAATTGGCCGTTTTGGAGGGGAACATCTGGTACACTTATCCTGACTAAAGTTGGTCCTCGCCTGCCAAAGGCTCTGGTGGTGACGCTGGCTTGGGCTCCACAATGACTTCCTCCTTGCCGTTGGACTAGTCTTGGTCTCGTTGTACCGAAATGGGTGCCTTTGCTTGATGCTCTCGCCTGCGCTTGCTCCCTTTGCACCAAAGAGGAAAGGAGGACACTGCGCGGGCTGGCGCCCGCCTGGCGCCCTTGGTCGTCATGGCTTGCGTCACGGGCACCTCGTGAGGTACCCCGCCTTGATCTCTCCGCCTCCTCGCAAGCCAGCCTGATGAGGCCGTGCCTGAGGAAGCTCCGTGTCGTCCGCCCCGCGAGGCTTGGCCCCTCGCGAGGGTCTTGGGTCTGTGTTGATGAAGATGGGCCGTGCTGGGGCCCCCTTTGAGCCACGCCGTAGGCCGCAGGCAGGCAAGTCTGGGGACCCCCGTTCCCAGAACGCCGACATTTACCTCAGACCTACGGGTCCATAGTTAGTAGCTAGCTGGCTTCTTCTCTCTTTTTGGATCTGAATACAATGTTCTCCCCCTCTCTTCTTGAGAACTATTCGATGTGATCTTCTTTTTGCGGTGTGTTTGTTGAGACCGATGAATTGTGGGTTTATGATCAAGTCTATCTATGAACAATATTTGAATCTTCTCTGAATTCTTTTATGTATGATTGTTTATCTTTGCAAGTCTCTTCGAATTATTAGTTTGGTTTGGCCTACTAGATTGATCTTTCTTGCAATGGGAGAAGTGCTTAGCTTTGGGTTCAATCTTGCAGTGTCCTTTCCCGGTGACAGTAAGGGCAGCAAGGCACGTATTGTATTGTTGCCATCAAGGATAACAAGATGGGGGTTTCTTCATATTGCATGAGTCTATCCCTCTACATCATGTCATCTTGCTTAAGGCGTTACTCTGTTTTTAACTTAATACTCTAGATGCATGCTGGATAGAGGTCGATGAGTGGAGTAATAGTAGTAGATGCAGGCAGGAGTCGGTCTACTTGTCTCGGATGTGATGACTATATACATGATCATACCTAGATATTCTCATAACTATGCTCAATTCTGTCAATTGCTCAACAGTAATTTTTTCACCCACCATAGAATACTTATGCTCTCGAGAGAAGCCACTAGTGAAACCTATGACCCCCGGGTCTATCTTTATCATATCAATCTCTTACTAGTTAGTTATTTATTTTGCTATTTACTTTGCCTTTACTTTACTTTGCATCGTTATCATAAAAATACCAAAAATATTATCTTATCATATCTATCAGATCTCACTCTCGTAAGTGGCCCTGTAGGGATTGACAACCCCTATTTGCGTTGGTTGCGAGGATTTATTTGTTTTGTGCAGGTGCGAGGGACTCGCGCGTAGCCTCCTACTGGATTGATACCTTGGTTCTCAAAAACTGAGGGAAATACTTATGCTACTTTGCTGCATCATCCCTTCCTCTTAGAGGAAAACCAACGCAGTGCTAAAATAGGTAGCAGACGCTCACCACCTGATGTATTGCCAATATGTATAGCAACATGGGTTCGCTGACGTTTGGCGCGGCCAGTATTGGGTTGCTCACTAGAAGGGTTTTTATTTCTTCTAGTCCGGCTGTTGCCGCGTCCGTCCACTCGAAGTGATCGGTTCGTCATAGAAGACTATAGAGTGGCAGTGCCTTTTCTCCTAATCTGGAGATAAAGCGGCTTAGAGTTGCCATGTAGCCCGCGAGTTTCTGGACTTGTTTAAGGTCTGTTGGCGTAGCCAATTGTGACAGAGCTCGGATTTTGGCTGGATTTGCTTCAATTCCTCTATTGGAAACAATGAAGCCCATCATCTTTCCTACGGGAACGCCAAAAACACCCTTTTCCGGATTGAGCTTAATGTCATATGCACGGAGGTTGTCAAATGTGAGACGTAGGTCATCTATTAGTGTTCCGACGTGCCTTGACTTGATTACGACGTCATCTACATAGGCCTCAATTGTCTTTCTGGTCTGTTTCTCCAGGCATGTTTGGATCATGCGTTGATAAGTGGCGCCGGCGTTCTTGAGCCCGAAGGGAATGATGTTGAAGCAGAATGGCCCATATGGGGTGATGAATGTTGTTGCAGCTTGGTCAGACTCCTTCATTGTAATTTGATGGTATCCGGAATATGTGTCAAGGAAGCATAATGAGTCGTGTCCTGCTGTAGCATCAATGATCTGGTCAATGCGGGGGAGGGGGAAGGGATCCTTAGGGCAAGCCTTGTTGAGGTCTTTGAAATCAACGCACAGGCGCCAGGATTTGCCTTTCTTTGGTACCATCACCAGGTTTGCCAGCCAGTCCGGATGTTTTATTTCTCTAATGAATCATGCCTCGATTAGTTTGGCTAGCTCCTCCCCCGTAGCTTGATGTTTGGGTTCGAAAAAGCGTCGTAGTGTTTGCTTGACCGGTTTGTATCCCTTCAATATATTGAGGTTGTGTTCGGCCAGCTCGCGTGGGATTCCTGGCATATCAGAAGCATGCCAGGCGAATATATCCCAATTCTCACACAGGAATTCTCGTAGCGTGGCGTCAACCGTTGGGTCTAGTTGTGCTCCAATGGATGATGTCTTCTTGGGATCCGTTGGATGGACTTGGAATTTGACTATTTCTTCTGCCGACTTGAAGGAGGTGGATTTGGGTCGTTTGTCTAGGACCAATCATCCCTGTCTACCGTGGAGCGTAGCGCGGTTAACTCTTCGTCTGCGAGGGCTTCAGATAATGCCTCAAGGGCCAGGGCTGCTGTTTTATTCTTAGCGTGGAGTGCTATGTCCGGATCACTAGCTAGAATGATTATGCCGTTGGTCCCAGGAATCTTAAGCTTCATGTACCCGTAAAGGAGTACCGCTTGGAAGTGCATAAATGCATCTCGCCCTAAGAGGGCGTGATATCCGCTGTTGAAATGGGCCACTTGGAAGGTTATTTCTTTGGACCGATAGTTCTCCGGCGTGCCGAATACCACGTCGAGTATGATTTTGCCCGCACAGCGTGCCTCCCGACTGGGAATGATTCCCCGGACCGTGTTGCTTTGCTTAATGCGGCTCCTGTCTATTTCCATTTTTTGTATTGTATCCTCATAGATGAGGTTTAGTCCGCTGCCGCTGTCCATGAGAACCTTGGTGAGCCGAAAGCCTCCTACAATTGGGCTAAGGACCAAGATGGTTGGTGCTTGGACTGTCCTGTATTTTGGCTCGTCGCTAGCATTAAAGGTTATCGCCGTGTCGTTCCAAGGGTTTATTGTTGCGATCTGGCAGACTTCTGCGAGTTCGCGGAGTGCTATTTTGCGCCTATCATTTGAGGTGAATGTCTCGAAGACCGTCAATACTTTGAGGTCGTCTTCTTCTGGGGGGTGTTGTTCTGGGGTATTCCTAGTGAGGATGTCTTCACCGCTCTTGGCCACCTGCCGGAGTATCCAACATGCTCTAAGGCTGTGGGTTGGTATGCTATCTGGTGTTCTGTGTATCTTGCATGGCTCGTCGAGCCATCCTTCCAGAATGGTTCCGCGCCCCGCAACGGGCTTATGTTTCTTTACCATTTGTCCCGGCATGCCATGAGGGTGTGCCCTTTTCGCCTGAACGAGGGGTTGAGTCGGGACTATTGGTCCCCACCGGGCTGCCTGAGTTTTCAGGTGCTTTCCATTGCGTTGTACTTCTATATGATAGTTGCCAAGTCAGCGAAGTGTGATATGTGACGGCGGTTGATGGCGGTGAGGATTCCCTCGTCTGTGCAATTGTTGTGAAACGCTGAGATTGCATCTTCGTCGCGACAATCTTTTATCTTGTTTTTGACAAGGAGGAATCTGGCCCAAAAGTGGTGGACCGTTTCCTGAGACTGCTACTGCGTGCTCAAGAGAGCGCTTATGTCTGGGTGGGTGGGATTAAATCTGAACCCTGACCCAATTTTGGGTCCGGAGTCTGAAGATCTTCCGGATTTAGCGGTTCAAGCTCCGTGATATCAACTGATTTTTGAAGCTTATCGTCCGATTCTATGTTCGGAGGACAAGGCATGTCTTTCTGCCGGTAGGTGTCCGGCTTCTCGAGGTCGGGGATCCGAACATAGTTCGTCCTCAATACAGAGCAAGAGTTATCTTGCTCCTCGATGCTACCTCTTGAGCACTGCGTTAGTTTTCCCCGAAGAGGAAGGGATGATGCAGCAAAGTAGCATAAGTATTTCCCTCAGTTTTTGAGAACCAATGTATCAATCCAGTAGGAGGCTACGCGCGAGTCCCTCATACCTGCACAAAACAAATAAATCCTCGCAACCAACGCAAATAGGGGTTGTCAATCCCTACTTGGCCACTTACGAGAGTGAGATCTGATAGATATGATAAGATAATATTTTTGGTATTTTTATGGTAAAGATGCAAAGTAAAATAAAAGCAAAGTAAAAGCAAAAGGAAATAACTAAGTATTGGTAGATTAATATGATGAAGATAGACCCGGGGGCCATAGGTTTCACTAGTGGCTTCTCTCGAGAGCATAAGTATTCTACAGTGGGTGAAGAAATTACTGTTGAGCAATTGACAGAATTGAGCATAGTTATGAGAATATCTAGGTATGATCATGTATATAGGCATCACGTCCGAGACAAGTAGACCGACTCCTGCGTGCATCTACTACTATTACTCCACTCATCGACCGCTATCCAGCATGCATCTAGAGTATTAAGTTAAGGAAAACAGAGTAACGCCTTAAGCAAGATGACATGATGTAGAGGGATAAACTCATGCAATATGATGAAAATCCCATCTTGTTATCCTCGATGGCAACTATACAATACGTGCCTTGCTGCCCCTACTGTCACTGGGAAAGGACACCGCAAGATTGAACCCAAGCACTTCTCCCACTGCTAGAAAGATCAATCTACTAGGCCAAACCAAACTGATAATTGGAAGAGACTTGCAAACATAACCAATCATACATAAAAGAATTCAGAGAAGATTCAAATATTGTTCATAGATAGACTTGATCATAAACCCACAATTCATCAGTCTCAACAAACACACCGCAAAAAGAAGATTACATTGAATAGATCTCCACAAGAGAGGGGAGAACTTTGTATTGAGATCCAAAAAGAGAGAAGAAGCCATCTAGCTAATATCTATGGACCCGTAGGTCTAAAGTAAACTACTCACACTTCATCGGAGGGGCTATGGTGTTGGTGTAGAAGCCCTCCATGATCGATGCCACTTCCGGCGGAGCTCCGGAACAGGCTCCAAGATGGGATCTTGTGGATACAGAAAGTTGCGGCGGTGGAATTAGGGTTTTGGCTCTGTATCTGATCGTTTGGGGGTACGTAGGTATATATAGGAGGAAGGAGTACGTCGGTGGAGCAACAGGGGCCCCACAAGGGTGGAGGGCGCGCCTGGTGGGGGCAGGCGCGCCCCCCTATCTCGTGGCTTACTCTTTTGTGTCTTGATGTAGGGTCTAAGTCTCCTGGGTCTTGTTCGTTGAGAAAATCACGTTCCCGAAGGTTTCATTTCGTTTGGACTCCGTTTGATATTCCTTTTCTTCGAAACCCTAAAACAGGCAAAAAACAGCAATTCTGGGCTGGGCCTCCGGTTAATAGGTTAGTCCCAAAAATAATATTAAAGTGGATAATAAAGCCCAATAATGTCCAAAACAGTAGATAATATAGCATGGAGCAATCAAAAATTATAGATATGTTGGAGACGTATCACTCGACTACCGCTATCTGGTGGGTGATCGGTGGAGATTTAATTTCCCTCTGGTCGGGTTTTTGCCCAATCCGGTCATAGTCTGTAGTGACCCCCAAGGCGGCAATGCGATCTAGGAGTTTGTTTAAAGATGACAACTCCGTCGGATCCATCTGTTTGTCGTATTCAGAACCAATGCAGAGGCGATTTTCGATGACTCGAGAGGTCATCATCGTAGGCTCAAGGGCCGAACAGGCGGTCATGATGAAACCGCCCAGCCGAAGGGTTTGGCCTGAGGCTAGAGCTCCTCCAGAGGTGATATTTTCTTTGACAATAAGTCGAGTCAACAAACCTTTCGATGACGGCACAGTGGAACTCTCAATGAAAGCACCAATGTCGGTGTCAAAACCGGCGGATCTCGAGTAGGGGTCTCGAACTGTACGTCTAAGTTTGATGGTAACATGAGACAAGGTACACAATGTTTTACCTAGGTTCGGGCCCTCTCTATGGAGGTAACACCCTACATCCTGCTAGATTGATCTTCATGAATATGAGTGTTACAAGAGTTGATCTACCACGAGATCGTAATGGCTAACCCTAAAGGCCTAGCTCGTATGGTTATGATAATGTATATCCCCCTCCGGACTAAGTCCTCCGGTTTATATAGATACCGGGGGGGTCTAGGGTTACACAAGGTCGGTTACAAATAAAGGAATCTACATATTTGGCCGCCAAGCTTGTCTTCCATGCCAAGGGGAGTCCCATCCGGATATGGGTGCAGTCTTCGGTCTTCATATCTTCACAGCCCATCACTCCGACCCATGGCTAATAGGCCGGACGCTTGAGGACCCCTTAGTCCAGGACTCCCTCAGCATGCGCCCCCAAGCCCAAACCGAATTGGACTAGGGTTGGGGGGCGGCCCCTTTTACTTCTTCTCCTCCACCTCTTTCCCTTTCCCCCCTTCTTCGGAAAGAAAGGGGGTGAATCCTACTTGGACCGGGAGTCCAAGTAGGACTCCCCCCTTTGGTGCGCCCCCTTGGGCCGGCCTGCTCTCCTCCCCCCTTTATATAGTGGGAGGGGGCACCCCAAAGGCACACCAACTCTTCTCTTAGCCATGTGCGGTGCCCCCCTCCACAGTTACACACCTCGGTCATATCGTTGTAGTGCTTAGGCGAAGCCCTGCGCCGGTAACTTCATCATCACCGTCAACACGCCGTCGTGCTGACAAAACTCTCCCTCATCCTCAAATGGATCAAGAGCTCGAGGGACATCATCGAGATGAACATGTGCTGAACACGGAGGTGTCGTACGTTCGGTGCTTGGATCGGTTGAATCGCAAAGACGTTCGACTACGCACTACAAAAAAAGACACTTCCGTGATGACACGTGTTTGTCAAAGTAGGTCACGTTTTCTGTCATGCATGTACATCCATGACGATTTTATGACAGAATCAGGATATTCATACCTGTGTTGTCGTAGAAGTGTTCCATGACATTACCAAAATTATCATCACGGAAGTGTCCACTTCCGTGACAATAAAACACGCGTCATGGAAGTGCTTTCGTCAAGGGTGACCGACACGTGGCATCCACCATAACGGGTCGCCTTTAAGCTATCGGGTCCGGTTTTGGATTCGATAACCCGCTAATAGCCCAGACCAATGAGGATTTTCCACGTGTAAAATCCTCATTGGCCGGAGGAAACACGTGTTGGCTCACCGCTGGGACAGATGTCATCCATTCATTAGACAGGAGGCGCCTATGATACATCAACACATGGCACGGCCCAACAGAGGCCCACTCCAGTGAAAAGGCCAGCCCGTTTGACTTGGTCAAAAGGTAACGGGCCGACCCACGGAAAGCCTGTTAACGGCCTGTTCGTATATAGCCCATTTACGGCCCGCTAACTCATGGCCCATTATGGCCTATCGGAATTAAGCCCAGTAGCTTCATCTGGGCCGTCCAATATGATTCCAGCCCATTTTAACTTCCGGCCCATGTATGGCCCATGATGTCTTTTGGCCCATACAAGGCCATTTGTAACTCTTGGCCCATTAACGGCCCGTGGTGAATCTGGCCCGCAATGAATAGTGTACCCCTTTATACCCATTAATAGCCCATTATGCCATTGGGCCGTTTCCAACCCGTGTTATCTTTCGGCCTTCTCAGGCCCATTTATTCTTGGGCTCATTTCCAGAATTTGGTTACTTACGGCCCGTTATTGGCCTTTTTGCTTCTGGGCCAAATTCAGCCCGCAGTTACAATCGGCCCGTTTGTGGCCCGTTAATCTGTTGGGGCGTTTTCATAGCATCATCAAATATGGCCGATTAATGATGGCCCATTATGGTCGGCCCATGAACGGACGATTCCAAATCAAGCCCGTTTATGGCCCATAATGCGGTATGTTATTGGCCCATGTTTGGCCTATCGATCATACAGCCCGTAGAAGGCCCATTGATGCTACGGCCCAGAGAGGGCCCATTGTTTCCACGGCCCTTAGAAGGCCCATTATTTCTATGACCCATAGGAGGCCCATGGTAACTACAGTAAATATGTAGCCCATGGTTATTGCGGCGTAGTTTTAAAAAATAGGTTACTGCGGCCACTAGCAAACCGCGGAAAAAGAACTGCACTGACTACAAGAAAACAAATAAACAAGACAACAAGGAAATAAATAAGCAAGCAACTTACGCTAGGCTATCACGGCTATTACACATATTACATCCACTGGGTATCAAAGTTCGCCACCAGTGCAAATATAGGGAACAAAGCAGCATATCATATACACTGGTTGTCAAAGTTGGCGACCAGTGCAAATAAATGCCACAGCAAAACAAGTCCAAAACTGAAACCACTTCAGAAGAGCTCAAGAAACATATCCTGGGTACCCATAATGCTGGCAAGATGCTTAGCAAGCTTATTAACTTTCTCTTGTTTGGCGCTTAAATCCTCCAGCACTTGATGTTGCACCAAAAAGTATGCATCTGAATTCTGAGGGACTTCCTCGGTCCTTCCGCTTCCTGTCACATAACATCTGATCGATGTCTTTCAACTTGAAGTTGAGACTCAAGAAGTCGAACTGATTCAGGCAGCGAGTTCGAAGAGCTAGTGCCAGCAGTAGTAGCCAGTAACTCAAACACTACATCAAGACAAGACTTTGGGGTTGTCTCGGTGTTTCAATATAGTTTTTATCATCTTTCTTGGAGACCAACAAGGATGTCTCACTATCTTGAACCTTATCTGCATTACTTCCTTTACCATTGCATAATGGGGTACTCTTCTCCAATATTTTATCCGCGTTCTAAAAGAGAAACAAACAAACACATCACAAGTTTACAATGTAGTACATGAAACTCATTTTGGTAAACCAGTTCAGTAGTAAGGTGGACATGATAACAGCATGAAACAAACATATATCTATGTAGTATGGTCACTGTATGGTCTATATCATTCTAGTTTATGTTGCCAAATCAGGATAGATATAGTTTGAATCATATCTATTTAAGACAAAGCAGCATAGACAGAATATAAGTGTGGAAAACTACACAACAATAACAACACTTGTAATGTGCATGGCATGAGAACATAACTGTTTATTCAATTGAAACTAAAATCAACATAGATCAAGTTACAACAGCAAACCCATTAAATAAACAGGTTTAAAACATACATGTTGCACCATTGGAGTTTCAATTGCATCCTTCAAATTTGAAATTAGTTGGTATGAGTAAATACAGTGATGCAAGAGCAAATTAGTATGAACCATAACTATGGAACCTGACCTGAGAACAATTCTTCTTCTGCTTTAAGCATTGACTTGGGGTTCAGACTGGTGGTCCTCGTGCTTTGTGCACTGCAGTTGCCTTACTAACTGCTCGTGTTCGGGTGCTCTGTGGTGGAGACGGTGCTGTGTCAACTGGAACTGGGTTACTATCTACTGGGGTTGGGGTTAGAAGGGGTGTAGCTGGTTCTCTATCCAACTGGGTAGGGGTACAATCTGCGTGAGTCTGGGTTATGTGTGGTGGGGCTGGTTCTTGGGCAAGTACAACCGTGGTTCTATCTGCATCGACAGGTAGCATGATCTTTTCTGAAGACCGTGTTTTTACACCCACAGATATTGTCATCACCCCCTCCAATTGAAATGGCTGATAAACAAGAAAAGTAATTGAATGTACAGACATTGTAAGATAGACAGGTGCAATGGATAGGGAAGCAAACAGGTCATGAAATAATTCACATTTATGTTGTCTAACCAAACAGAATAGCAAGACATAATTTCACATATATGATGGCTAATGAAATAGTATAGCATGACACAATTTCACATGTATGATGGCTAACTAAATAGGATAGAATGGCATACTTCAAAATATGATGACTATGTAAACAGGATGACATGATATAACTATACGATGTGTCTATTAAAGTGGTTGGCATGCCATAAATCACAAACATGCGTCGATGGAAACATGATGGCATGATATAATTCACGGATAGAGTGACATAATTCAAAATATGATGACTATGTAAACAGGATGAGATGATATAACTATATTATGTCTTTAGAAAATGGGTTGGCATGCCATAATCCAGATACATGATGTTTATGTAAACATCTTGGCATGATATAATTCAAATATATGATTTATATACTAAGCAAGTGAGCAGAGGGAATCGCATATATGATGTGTCAACTAAGGAGATGGCATTCAATATTGTGTATATGATGTAAAAACTAAGCATTGCAATACAACATATGCATGATATGAGTAATATAACCCTGCCAAGTTTGAGCATACACCTCAGGGAGATAATAGGATTGGTCATCTGCCTCTGAATCCTTCTCTGAAGAGCTATCTGTAACCAGCAAGATATCTGCTTCAGCAGGTAGCATTGTCTGCTCTGAAGACCTTGTTTTCACTCCAGATTTCTCCATCACCAATTCAAATGGCTGATGCACAGGAAGAGCAGTTGAATATACAAACATTGTCGACAAATGCAATGAGAAATACAAAAAAAGGATGGCATGATGTAATTCACATATATGACGCTTGGCTAAACAACATGGCATTACATAATTCACATATATATAATGCCTTGCAACAAGATAGCATTGCATAATTCACATATATAAGGTCTTGCAACAAGATGGCATCGCATAATTCACATATATGGTAACTAGACACTAAACAGATGGCATTCACACAAATCATGTCTAAACTAAGCAAATGACATAGCAATGCAAGATACCATACACATGATATGAGCAACATAACCCTGCCAAGTTAGAGCATGCACCTCGGGGGGGAAATAGGACTGGTCATCTATCTCTAAATCCTCCTCTGAGGAGCTATCTGTAACCAACAAGACATGCACTTCGTCAGATAGCATTGTGTGCTCTGAAGACCTTGTTTCCACTTCATATTTTTCCATGACCGTGTCGAATGGCTGATGCACAGGAAGAGTAATTGAATGTACTAAAGTTATTGACAAATTTAACACGTAATAGAAAAATGATGGCATGATATAATTCACATATAAGATGACTGGCTAACCAGGGTGGCATTGCAAAATTCACATATATGATGCCTGGCTAAACAAGATGGCGTTGCATGATTCACATATACGATAAAGAAACTAAACAGATGGCATTGACACGAAGCATGTCTAAACTAAGTAGACGACATATTTGATGTATACAGTAAGCAATGCAAGGCACCATATGCATGATATTACCAACATCAGCATGCCAAGTTAGAGCGAAGACCTCAGGGGGTAAATAGGAGTGGTCTTCTCCTTCTAAATTCCCCTTAGAACAGTTATCTTCCTCTTGATTCCGATCTGAAATGGGTGGATGGGGGGCTGCCTTTGCACCCACCATGGAGTGACGTTTGCATGAAATTTTATTGCCACGTAAGGCTCGTCTCTTTTGCTCTACATGTTCAGTTCCATTGTGTACAATAACTGACATGCATAGGAATAAAACATAGTGAGATTATGTAATGAGTGCATGCACAAATCCGGAGTGATGGTAGCAAACTATGGATAGACCCAAAACCAATGATAGCAGGCAGATAATAGCTTTAGTTAAAAAATACAGATAATGGCTCCTTTAATGTTTGTTTGCACCCAACATGAGACTCATAGTATACACCCGAGATTAACCAGATAGTAGACAAATGTACTAATTGCTGCCCCAATATGTACCCCACAACCATTTAAAAACTCAAGTTTCAGCATTAGTTTGGACCTGACTCGCAGTCTAATAGGTGAACACGACGATAAAGTAGCATGTCATCATATTAAGCGATGCATAACGTAAGCAGACACAGAAGAGTGCGACCTCTCTTACGGACTCGTGTAGTCCTCAAGGTCATCTGCTGAGTTGATGATGGTAATGCAGTTGTCATGGCTGCCGGCGGCAGGGAAAAAGATCTAAGGTGGCGAAAGACAGTCTGGAGAGCGGATCCCTGCTGTGGTGAACCCTTCCTTCGTTAGAGCAGTTGAGATGGGGTGGAACACAGCGCAGCAGGAGCAGGACAAACCACACGAGGTTTTCTTTGACACATATCTGTAACAGAAGTAATTGTGTAAGGGCTTGTTTGAATTTGAGGATTCTAGCAATGTTGGGATAGGAAATAGACAGGAATAGGATAGGAATGCACATGCAAAACAGAGACTTTAAAAACATAGGATTTCTGCCAATCTGGGTGTTTGATTCACAAGAATTGGAAGATCACAGGATGCAAAGAAGCATGGTGAGATTAAGTCAAACCACAAGAAAATGTACGGTTATAATGCTATTATGCTATTATCTCTTAGTCTTGTGCTTCATGAATAGGAATTTGAAAAGGAGGACACGTGGAAATTAAATTCCTATGGTTTTTCTTTCAAGGAGACACTAAAGGAACAAATCCTAAGTTTTCCTTTGCTCCATTCCTTTGAACCAAATTCATGAATAGTAGTACCATAGGAAACTTTCCAATTCCTATGTTTTTCCTTCACTTTTCCTTTCAAGCACCGGCGATTCTAGTAGGCAGGCTTGAGCAAGGAAAAGCCTACACTCAAAAAATGTTTTTGTGCTACTTCTATTACTTTGGACCAAGGCCACTGCCCTACTAGCTCAACTCCCAGGCCCATCGACAAATGCACAGCTCAAACGCGTAGAGATAAATAATGATGGCGTTCAACAGAGTCCATCACGGATAGCTAAGTTGCCTGGTACCTCACTTCTTGTCATATAGTAGGATAAAATAACCGTATTTCACGTTACTACGTGTGCTCAGTGGACAATATATATAACATGTAGAGTAAAAAAGAGATGCAACAAGTGTACGACCTATTTGCGAAGCCATGTCGATCTCGGCGTGATTGGGTTGGTCGGTGAGGATGCTCTAGCTGACTTGGCTGTCAGATGAGGGGAAGAAGATCTTAGGCGTCTGGAGATGGAGCCTGGGGTACTGCTCCGGTGTGATGGAGGGTTTCATCGTTGGAGCAGCTCCGGTGAGTTGTACGACGCCAAGGCTGAAGCAGGACAAGAGAGATAACGTTAACCTGAGTGGAATTCTAATAGCATCTCCAATAGATGACGTAAAATACATAACCACAAAGTGCTAGATGTAAAATACATTAGCCGCTCATCTTTGAACTTAACTGTCGAAACTGAATTTAACTGTCGCAACTGAACTTAACTGTCGAAACTGAATTTTGCTGTCGAAACTGAATTTTACTGGCGAAACTAAACGCACTAGTAGCAGAAAAGCAGTAGCAGCAGCAGCGCGAGTGTGAGTCGGGGCAGCTGGTCGTGTAGCAGCATCAGGTGAGGCTACCCTAAGCCGCCAGCCACCACCGGCCAAACAGCCGCTTCCCGCTTCCCGTCGCCCGCCACGAAACCACTCCCCGCAGCCGGTCCGCCGCCACCCCGGCCATCCCTCTAGGCCCCCCGTGCTGAGATTTTTCTCAAGTGATCCCCACGCCACCGCCCCATCACCGCCGCGACCACCGCCCCCACCCTGAACCCTAAGATAGATAGTGGGGTACCTCTCTAGCGAGCCCCCCTCCCCGCTGCGGCTGGTTCTTCC
>NC_041384.1:484105107-484120762 GCF_002162155.2 Triticum dicoccoides | reverse complement strand
TGAAGTGTAGCTAAATCAGAGCAGCAACGCAAGCAGAGCAAGAGCAGCAGCGCTAGCAAGAGCAAGAGCAATAGCAAGAGAAGACCAAGAAGGAGACCGAGAGCAAGAGCATAGAAGTAGCGCGAGCGAGAGCTAAAGCAGCAAAAGCTCCTACTGATGTGGATGTCACCGCTGAGGGAGCGATGCCGTGGAGGAAGTGGCCGCCGATGCCGCCGTGGATGGAGTCGGGCCGTGTCGGCTCGGGACCGAGCACCAGCAGCACCGTGAGATCGAATCAAGAAGAAAATGCGGCGATTAGTGTACAACCTCTTTGGTGGCGCCGATTAGGCCTCAGCTTCATCCGAGGAAACGGTGATGATGATGATCTTTCGGTGGTGCAGGTGAAGACGGTGGTGTGGGAATGGAGGTGGCGCGAAAGACGAGGGGAACATCGGGGCAGCTCCTTGGAGGTGGAGGACCGGGTGGCTGAACCGGCGGGACGACGAGATCGACGATGGATCCTCATCCGGTATGGTGGATGAGGGACATCGAGGTGTTGCTGTGGACGACGTCATCGGGGAAGAGGCTCTGGCTGCGTAGCGGACGGAGGAGGGTGTGGGGCTTCGTGGGTTTTCGCGGCCTCGGTGTACGAATGGGTGGGCGGATGGGATGGGAGTGGGGAACCATGGCTTAGGGACGCCCTTTTCCGAAATGTGGGGTAAGTTACGAAAGTACCCCCACCAATTTGAGCTAGGCAGTTCTTTCGGTTCAGGGGTATCACGGGCATTTTGCGTGTCGGGGTTTCACATGAGGTGGGAGTTTTCACGCGCATTGTAATTTTGGAATAGCAAGGCGCGGGTTGAGATGGAGGGAGTTGTCGGAGCACAACGAGACAAATATATATCTTAAATATTTCGGGGTAACAAGGCGCGGGTTGAAGAGGCGGGAGTTTCACAACACGATAGACAGAGACGCTAGCTTGAAATTTCGGCATAACAAGGCGCGGCTTGAAATTTTGGCAGAACAAGCTTAACGTCTACCAAGAAAAAAGACAATTCACACCTCATCACTAGAGAGAGACATGTCCCGTTTTACTATATTACTAGAAATGCATTCAAATACAACAAAAAAACTAAAAAAATTGGGACAGCAAACATAACATGTACAGTACCAGAACAATTTGCACTTCCCTCAACAATAAAAAACTATGTGTGTTGTCTAGCATATGGACTAAATTTGAGTACATTTTCCCTGTTTGAATGCGATTGTACTCGGGTTAGTTATACAACCATCCAAATATTATCTTCACAACACATGACATGAATATAGGAGAAGTAAAGATTTGCTGCTGGTCACACTCATCTGTAATGAAGTCGGTGAGACCAGCATTGGCAATGAATTGCATGAGCTCCTCATGAATTCCAGCTTCTTGCAGGAACGATATGTGCAGCCATTTGCATGGCCGTACCTCCGCCAACCTTCGAGGGTGGAGATCATAGTCAGAAGACTCCCCAATAACACCCTTGGAGTTCTTCCTTGAGTCATATTTCTTGAAGATATTCATGTCCACGTACAATTTTTCCTATGAACAAAAATCTGAATTTTTAGTTCACAAAATCTTTCCAACAAAACTTCACAAAACTAGTAGCAACTACTTATAGGGATGCATATTGTGAGGATTATAATTTTCATTAAATTTCATAAGAGAATTTACCTCTACCACCTTAGGCATTGGTGGTGTATTAAGCCCATGTATTTCTTCAATAGGAGGTAAATTTTTAACATCCTCAGCTTTAATACATTTTTCCTTCATAGATTTCTTTGCCTCTTGCATATCTCCGGGACTGAGATATAATATATCCCTCTTCTTTAGAGTGGGTGGTTCAGGAATCATCATAATTTTTCAATATGTTATTGAATAATTCTTCAGCTTGAGCAATAGTCTGTTCCCTGAAAACACAACCAGCACAACTATCTAGGAAGTCCCTAGAAGCATCGATTGGTCCATTATAGAAGATATCAAGTATTTCATTTTTCTTAAGAGGATGATCAAGCAAAGAATTAAGTAACTGGCAAAGCCTCCCCCAAGCTTGTGGGATACTCTCTTCTTTAGTTTGCACAAAGTTAAATATTTCATGTAAGTCAGGTTGTTTCATATGAGTAGGAAAATATTTTTCAGAGAAGTAATAAACCATATCCTGGGTACTGTGCCCACAACTAGGAGCAAGAGTATTGTACCAAGCTTTAGCATCACCCTTTAATGAGAAAGGAAATAATTCGAGAATAAAGTAATAGCGAGTTTTCTCATCATGAGTAAAAAGGGTGGCTATATCACTCAACTTAGTAAGATGTGCCACAACAGTTTCGGTTTCATAACCATGGAAATGATCAGATTCAACCAGAGTGATTAGCTCTGGGTCGATAGAGAATTCATAATCCTTATCATCAATAAAGATAGGTGAAGTAGCAAACTTAGGATCACATTTCATTCTAGCATTCAGAGGTTTTCTTTATACTTTTGTAGTAATTTCTCTAGATCATCTCTATCATTACAAGCAAGAATATCTCTAGTTGCTTCTTCACTCATAACATAACCTCCGGTATCTTAGGCAATTCATATCTAGGAAGGATAGTTCTAGCAGGTGTTTTAGGAGTTTCAGCTTCAAGCTCATCATCAGATTCAAAAACATCATGTTGTATAACTCTAGAAATTTGTTTATCAAGAAATTCACCAAGTAGCACATTATCATTATCAAGCAAGGTACTAGCATCATCATAAGCATCGTTCATAGTATAAGTATCATCATCAATAACTTGCGACATATCATAATTAATAGCATGTGGTGGTGTTGCAAATTTACTCATAACAGAAGGTGAATCTAAAGCAGAACTGGATGGCAGTTCCTTACCTCGCCTTGTCATAGAGGGATAAATCTTAGTCTTTGGATCCTTCAGATTCTTCATAGTGATAATATGATAATAATCCCAAGTGTTTCAACAAATATAGCTATGCTCCCTGGCAACGGCGCCAGAAAAAGGTCTTGTTAACCCACAAGTATAGGGGATTGCAACAGTTTTCGAGGGTAGAGTATTCAACCCAAATTTATAGATTCGACACAAGGGGAGCCAAAGAATATTTGAAGGTATTAGCAGCTGAGTTGTCAATTAAACCACACATGGAGATTAATTATTTGCAGCAATATGATCAGTAGCAAAGTAGTTTGATAGTTTTGATAGTAGTGACAGTAGCAACGGTAACAGTAACAGTGATAGTAGTAGTTTGTAACAAGTGTAACAGTGATGATAGCAGTAGTAACTTAGCAGAAACAATATAAGATAAATTTGTAGGCATTGGATCGGTGACTTGTTCGATGATATTCATCATGAGACAGTTATAACCTAGGGCGATACGGCACTAGCTCTAGTTCATTGATATAATGTAGGCATGTATTCCGTAAATAGTCATATGTGCTTTATTAGAAGAACTTGCATGACATCTTTTGTCCTACCCTCCCATGACAGCAGGGTCCATATTGGAAACTAAGGGATATTAAGGCCTCCTTTTAATAGAGAACCGGAACAAAGCATTAACACATAGTGAATACATGAACTCCTCCAACTACGGTCATCACCGGGAGTGGGCCCGGTTGTTGTCACTCCGGGGTTGCCGAATCATAACTGTAGTAGGTGACTATAACTTGCAAGACCGGATCAAAAACATGGATATAATGATGAATTCATAAACGGTTTAGATCTGAAATCATGGCACCCGGGCCCAAAGTGGCAAGCATTAAGCATGGCAAAGTCATAGCAACATCAATCTAAGAACATAATGGATACTAGGGATCATGCCCTAACAAAACTAACTCGATTACATAATGAATCTCATCCAACTCCTCACCGACCAGCGAGCCTACGAAGGAATTACTCACTCCCGATGGGGAGCGTCATGGAATTGGCGATGGAGAAGAGTTGGTGATGACGAAGAACGAAGATCCCCCTCTCCGGAGCCCCAAACGGACTCCAGATCTGTCCTCTCGAGGAAGAACAGGGCCTAGCGGCGGCTCTGTCTCGTGGATCGCGATAATTCTTTCACCCTGATTTTTTTCTGGGATAATGTGAATTTATAGTATCAGGGGATCATCAGCAGGGCCACAAGTTGGATACAACCCACCTGGGCGCGCCAAGAGAGGGGGGCGCGCCCTGGTGGGTTGTGCCCACCCAAGGGCCCCTCTTCGGTGGGTCTTGGCTCCAGAAATTTTTATTATTGGTATAAAAAGTCCTCAAAAAGTATCGTTCCATTCCGAGAACTTTTATTTCTGCACAAAAACAACACCATGATAGTTATGCTGAAAACAGCGTCGGTCTGGGATTAGTTTCATTCAAATCATGCAAATTAGAGTCCAAAACAAGATGAAAAGCGTGAAAAAAGTAGATACGTTGGAGACGTATCTGAAAGTACTATTCTCATTTTTTCTAGGTCAAAACCACTTATATACCAGAAGATGGGCACCGGAAGTGGGCCAAGGACGCCACAACCCACCAGGGCGCGCCAAGGGGGCCTGGCGCACCCAGGTGGGTTGTGCCCACCTAGTGGCCCCCCTCTGGTACTTATTGGCTCCAATATTTCTTATATATTCCATAAAAAATCTCCATAAAGTTTTAGCCCATTTGGAGTTGTGCAAAATAGGTGGCCTGACGTAGCTTTTCCAGGTCCAGATTTCCAGCTACTGGAATTCTCCCTCTTGGTGTGTTCCTTGCAAATTATGATAGAAAAGGCATTAGAATTACTTAAAAAAGCATTATTATGGATAAAAGATTGCAAATAACAGTAAGAAAACGTGATGCAAAATGGACGTATCAGCAGGTGCTCTGTCTTTCATAATTTCTTGATATAAAGTGTAAGGAATAACACTCACACTAGCACCCATGTCACATTAACCATGATAACAGTGATCTCCTATTTTAAGTGAGATGACAGGCATGCCAACATCGGGTCTATGTTTATCTCTTTTGTCAGGTTTAGCAATTCTAGCAGTTTCTTCACAGAAGTAAATAATATGCCCATCCATATCTTCTTCTAAGAGATATTTAACCATAGCAATACTAGGTTCAACTTTAATTTGTTCATCAGGTTTAGGTGTTCTAATATAACTTTTGTTAACCACAATTGAAACTTTAGCATGTTCCTTATCCTAACAGGGAAAGGTAGTTGCTCAATATAAGCAGAGGGAACAACTGGATCAACATTATAAAGTATAGTTTCTTCTTTAACTGACACTGGTTCTTTAATTTCTTCTTTAATAGGTGGGTGATATTTAAACCACTTCTCCTTAGGGAGTTCAACATGAGTAGCAAATGATTCACAAAAGGAGGCTACAATTTCACAGTCAAGTCTGTATTTAGTGCTAAACTTTTGAAAAGCATCGGTATACATAAAAGATTTAACACAATCATACTAAAGCTTAATACCTGACTCTTTATCTTCGTTGAGTTCCCAATCTTCAGAGTTACGTTTAATTCTTTCCAAAAGATCCCACCGGAATTCAATAGTCTTCTTAAATGAACCAGCACAAGAAGTATCAAGCATGGTTTGATCATTACGAAAAAGCCAAGCTTAAAAATTCTGGATAATAATTTCTATTGAGAGCTCATGATTTGGGCATGAATATAACATTGACTTAAGCCTCCCCCAAGCTAGAGTGATACTTTCTCCTTCATGAGGCCAAAAATTATATATATAATTCCGATCATGATGAACTAGATGCATAGGATAATTTTTTTGGTGGAACTCCAATTTCAAACGATTCCAATTCCATGATCCAATATCATTGCATAGCCTATACCATGCCAATGATTTTCCCTTAAAAGATAAAGGGAAAACCTTTTTCATCACCTCATCTCCGGGTAAACCTGCAAGCTTAAACAATCCACAAATTTGTTCCACATATATCAGGTGCATATCGGGATGTTCGGTTCCATCTCCATCATAAGGCTTAGCTAGCAGTTGTTCTATCATACCCGAAGGAATTTCATATTCAATATTTTCAGTAGGTGCAGTAGGTTGAGGGGTAACTAATTATGGTTCCAGACGAGGTGAAGATACCCCGAACAAACCCCTCAAAGGATTGTTTTCCATAGTAACAAGTGACAATAAATTTCAGCACACTATATAAATGTTTCCTTACCAAATTCCACTTACCAAAGGTGCTTCACTCCCCGGCAATGGCGCCAGAAAATAGCCTTGATGACCCACAAGTATAGGGTTTCAATTGTAGCTATTTTCGATAAGTAAGAGTGTCGAACCCAACGAGGAGCAGAAGGAAATGACAAGTAGTTTTCAGTAAGGTAATGTCTGCAAGTGCTGAAATTGTAAGTAGTTGAGTAGTTTGATAGCAAGATAATTTGTAATGATCAAGTAATGATAATAGTAACAAGTATGCAGCAAGGTATCCCAATCCTTTTGAGGCAAAGGACAGGCCAAAAAGGTCTCTTATGAATAGCAAAGCGTTCTTGAGGGTGCACGGGGATTTCATCTAGTCACTAATCATTTTGGTTCGATTTGTGTTCGCTACTTTGATAATTTGATATGTGGGTGGACTGGTGCTTAGGTGTTTTTCTTACTTGAACAAACCTCCTACTTATGATTAACCCTCCCGCAAGCATCCGCAACTACGAGAAAAGTACAAAGAATAAATTTGTCGGTGTACTAGAGTAGGGGTACCCTAGTATCCCGAACTCGTGCACGGGCAGTTGCAGCACCCCGCGGCAAGGCTTGCCGGGTGACCGCCAAGACCCTCCGTGGATCCCTTGAAGACCATTCAAGAACAAAGTACTCAAACCAAGGCCCCGGCAAGAGGAGCTTGCCGGGAAGGCCAAACAAGGCCCCGGTAAGAGGATCTTGCCAGGAAGATACAAGACCCCGGCAAGAGGAGCTTGCCGGGAAGGCTACTCAAGGCATACCAAGAAAGCTTGCCGCGACGTGCCCTGCGTCCCGGCAAGATCCGGCGAGCGACAAGCTTCCGGACGCGACAAGACGACGGCCGCGGCAAGGAGCTTGCCGCGGGAAACCCCCACTTCGTGCCCGCGCTCCAGCACACTTGCTAACGTGTCGCTCTGGGACTCTCCCAAGCACACGTGGCAGGAGGCCGTGCAGCTAGGGGTACGTGGTGGCAAGCGGAGATGAAGAGAAGCCCATCATCGCAAACGGTGGCGCTCCTAACGGTCACCTTTTGCACTGTTTAGGAGACTCAGACAGGCATTTAACGCCCTTGTCCCCTACCTGGCGCGCCAGAGATGTCGGGGGGTGCTGATTCCACCAACACCTATGGGGACAGGGCCCCTTTCGGTTCGGTGGGAGGCGGAGAGCGCACAAAGAGCGGATCGAGGCGCGCAGATGTGCAAGGACGTGCAGAAGAAGATGGTGCAGCGACCAGTTTACTTTGTCAGCTCCCTTCTCCAGGGGGCTAGGTCGAGGTACTCTGGTGTGCAAAAATTGCTTTTCGGCCTTCTCATGGCCTCGAGAAAGCTGCGCCATTACTTCCAGGCACACGAGATCACTGTCGTCACTCGCTTTCCGCTGAAGAGGATACTGCAGAATCCAGAAGCAACAGGCAGGATTGTCGAGTGGGCATTGGAACTGTCAAGCTTTGGCCTCAAGTTTGAGAGCACTGCAACTATCCAAAGCAGGGCATTGGCAGAGTTCATAGCAGAGTGGACGCCAACTCCAGATGAAGAAATTCCAGAGGCGAGCATCCCTGTCAAGGAGTCAAGCAAAGAGTGGTTGATGTACTTTGATGGTGCCTTCTTGCTGCAAGGCGCCGGTGCTGGCGTGCTGCTTATCGCACCCACCGGAGAGCACCTCAAGTACATAGTCCAGATGCACTTTTCCAAAGAGCAAGCAACCAACAATACTGCAGAGTATGAAGGGTTGCTTGCCGGTCTCAGAATCGCAGCCGACCTTGGGATCAAGAAGCTCATTATCAGGGGTGACTCACAGCTTGTCGTCCGCCAAGTGAACAAGAACTACCAGAGTCCATTGATGGAAGCTTATGTTGATGAAGTGAGAAAGCTAGAAGCACACTTTGACGGTCTGCAAATGGAACACGTTCCACGAGCTCAGAATGATATTGTTGACGGCCTGTCAAAGTGCGCAGCACTAAAGTTACCTGTGGAACCAGGGATTTTTTTGCTCAAGCTGACTCAACCATCCGTGACCCCATCAACTGGACCAAGCAAAAAGAGGAAGTTGGTTTCCATTGACTACTTTCCGGCAGAGCTCCCCGAAGCCGCCGCCAAGAAAGTCCCCAAGATCAACACCAAGGACGTTGAGGAGCAGTCTGCTCCGGCAAACCTTATGGTTTGTTCCGTCGAAGCAAACGCTCCCGGCAAGTTCTGCTCCGGCAAGCTTGCCGGGGAATATCACGCTCCGGTCGAACCGCAGGTTCTTGCCGTAGAAGCGGATGTTCCCGCAGCAACAGATATGCCTTTAGTCCTTGTTGTCGAGCCGCAAGCTCCAGCATGGGCGCAGCAGATTGTCCGTTTCCTTCAGACAGGAGAGCTTCCCGAAGAGCAAGAAGAAGCTGAAAAAGTAGCCCGGCAGTCAAGTATGTACAAGTTTGTCGACAACACACTATACAGAATAATACTCAACGGTGTGAAATTGAAGTGCATTCGCCGGGAAGATGGACAATAGCTGTTGGCAGAGATACATGGAGGCATATGTGTTCACCACATTGGCGCAAGAGCACTTGTCGGCAAAGCATTCCGACAAGGCTTCTTCTGGCCGACAGCCCTCTAGGATGCAACTGCACAAGTAACCAAGTGTGAAGCGTGCCAGTTCCATTCCAAACAGATACACCAGCCAGCTCAAGCTCTCCAGACGATCCCTTTATCCTGGCCATTTTCGGTCTGGGGGCTCGACATCCTCGGCCCCTTCCCCCGAGCTGTCGGGGGCTTTGAGTTCTTGTACGTTGCAATCGACAAGTTCACAAAGTGGCCGGAAGTGGAACCAGTGAGGAAGGTGACAGCACAGTCAGCAGTCAAGTTCTTCAGGTCGATTGTTTGCCGTTTCGGGATCCCTAACAGGATCATCACCGACAACGGCACACAGTTTACGAGCCGCACCTTCATGCAGTACGTCCAAGATCTTGGCGCCAAGGTCTGCTTCACTTCTGTTGCTCATCCGAGAAGCAACGGTCAAGCGGAGAGAGCAAACGCTGAAGTGCTGCGAGGCCTCAAGACCAGAACTTTCGACAGGCTGCACAAGTGTGGAAGAAACTGGATCGAGGAGCTGCCGGTAGTTCTTTGGTCGATCAGGACGACGCCAAATCGAGCCACTGGCCAGACACCCTTCGCTCTAGTCTATGGAGCGGAGGCAGTTCTCCCCACGGAACTCGTATACGGGTCACCTCGAGTGCTCGCTTATGATGAGCTCGAGCAAGAGCAGCTGCGGCAAGATGACGCGCTGCTCCTTGAGGAAGACCGTCTCCAGGCTGTTGTGCGAGCCGCTCGCTACCAGCAAGCTCTGCGCCGCTACCATAGCCGCAGAGTCAATGCCAGGAGTCTCGAGGAAGGCGACCTTGTTCTTCGGTGCGTTCAGTCGGACAAGAATTCCAACAAGTTGACGCCGAAGTGGGAAGGCCCTTATCGGGTGAAACGAGTCACTAGGCCCGGCGCTGTCCGCCTTGAGACCGAAGATGGCATTCCAGTGAGCAACTCCTGGAACATCGAGCGTCTTCGTAAGTTTTACCCGTAAGGCGCGGTTGTCGGACCCCGTCCGGCAACCACCTTTCTATACAAGTCTTGTCGCTGTTGCATGTAATCCTTTGTACAGAGCCGGGCGCAGACCCCGTGCACTAGTAAAGTTCATGTGCCCCGCACATCTTGTCAGCTTTCTTTTATGCTATAATCCTTTTACGCATATATTATCTGACACTTTGTGCAGCACTAGAACCCGGTAAGCGATAACGAGCCCAAGGCTCCATATCATTACTTTATTTCTCTGTTTCTTTCTCAAAAGAAGGAAGGTTCCCTCGCCCACAAGGTTTACCGAGGGGGAGGAGAAGATAATGGTGTGGACCAGGCCGTTCAAGAAGGTTTCTCCTTGCCGGGAAGCAGACGACAGAAAAGCTAAGTTGCTAAAGCTTGAGCAATCAGTTTTTTAAGTTTTTGAGTTATTTCCCTTGAACGACCGTGCTTTGTATGGAAAACCTGTGCGCGGAGGAACCAACTCGTAGCTACTTGTGCCTTTATTTTGTTTCGAGCCCGCTCAACAACTTAAGCGAGCTGCTAGCGCCCTTACTTTTGCTTCGAGTCCGCTCAGCAACTTAAGTGAGCTGCTAGCGCCCTTACTTTGTTTCGAGTTCTCTCAACAACTTAAGAGAGCTGCAACTAGTTGCGACAAGGTTGCTTGTTGATAGCGACCCCGCCAGCAGGCTGCTGAAGTTCCACACTCGGTGCTCGCGGCAAGGGTGTCCGCACCGGCAAGTTTCCCTAGAAAGCGTAGGGCAGAACCATACAAGGCCAAGAGTCGAGTAAAGGAAGTAACACAGCAATTTTTTGCCTGAGATAGAGTTATATTACAGAAATAACTTGTCGCGCCTCTAATAAAGTGTTCCCATGACATGACTGGCAGCGACAAGAAAAGAAGAAAACGGACGGCCTAATCTACGCGACCGCTGTCAACCCTTTTGACCTCGTTCACCCTGCCCACAATGGGTGCGACGAGGGCCTTAAGTGCGTCAAGATCAGCGTCCGCCGGCAGCTTCTTGAGGACGTTGGTTAGGTTGAGGCCCGGATTGCGGAAGCCACCTTCACCAGCACCTTCTCCAGAACTCCGGCGCAAATCGAGCGTGACTCGTCGGCCAACTGCTTTGGGATCCGTTCCCGGAGTTGCTGGAGCGCCGCCGCCACGCCTTTGAAGAACAGAGTGAGCTTGGCGCTGGGTTGGAGGTTCTCGTCGGAGGAGTACCCGAAGCCTTCCACCCCCAAATGCACCAGCTCCTCTTTGATGACTGCAGCAATATTCACGAGACCCTCCGTCCAGAGCTCCACGGTATCTCTAAGGAGATTCTGGGTTTCGGCGGCTCTCGCCAGCAGCGCCTCGTTGGCCTCGATGTCCTTCTTCAAGTCTGCCTCCCGTTTCCTGGCGCTGTCCAACGTCTCCGTCAAGGTGGCCAGCTTCAGCTCCAGATCAGCGTTGGAATCCTTGGCGGCACGCAGCTCTTTGCCCTTTTCGGAGAGTTGGCCCTGCAACTCACCGTGGGCAAGGGCGTCCTTCTCGCGCTCTAGCTTGAGCGCGGCAAGCTCTTTGCCACCAACCTTCAGATCAGTTTCTAGCTGCGCCACCTTTGCCTCCAAGTCTTTCTTGGCGGCCTCGGCAGCCGCAGCCGTATCCTTTGCCTCTTGGAGCGTCCCGCCAAGTGCCCGTTCGCGCGTGGCAAGCTCCTCTTCGTGGCTGTCGAGGTTCACTTTCCGCTGAGTCAGCTCGCCTTCTCGCGCGTACAGCTTCTCGCCGGTGAGCCGCTGCTGCTCTTCAGCTTCGGCCTTCTCGAGGAGGATGGCCTTCCGCTCCTCAGCAAGCTGCTCCCGCTCCTCCGCCAAGGCCCGGAGAGTTTCTTGGCGAAGACCCCGGAGCTCCTCCGCGCGCTTCTCTATGTCCAGGCTCGCCCTCGCGACAAGCGCTTCCTGGGACTCCAACTTGACCTGGCGGGCGCTGTAGAGCGCCAGCAGCCTCCGTAGCAACCGCTCCTCCTCAGGCTCGCCGCTGCTGCTTCCCGGTGAGTCGACGATCGACAACCCGGCGGAGGCAAGCACCTCCCCATCCAGAGCTTCTCCTTCCACCGGCGCCCTGGAGCTCGACATCCAGGGGAGCTTGATGAAGATGCCCTCGCCAGCCTTCAGATAGGCACCGTACTGGGGCTCCTCGGAGCCTAACGCTGCGGCAGCGGTGGAGGGATCGGCGGTCGGTGCAGCGCCCGATGCTCCTACGGCCTCAGGGCCGTCAGTGCGATCGCCAGATCCCCCGCCAGCTTCTTCGGCAGCAGTCTTGGCGGCCTCTTCGCCAGCGGGCACGTCAGCGCCGGCTCCTTCTTCGGTGGCCGCGGCATCATCAGTATTGCCGCGCGCGTCTTCCTCGCCGCCCGCCTCGATCTCCATCGGATCCGTGGAGGGTGGGTCTGACGACCAAAGAAGAAGGAGAAATCAAACAAGTGTTCGAGAAGAGAAATCAGCAGAAGACTACAAGGAAAGTTTCGGGCAAGAAGGGCTACCTGTGCTAGGATCTGCCGTCGTGACCTCCACCACCGGCGGATCGTTAGTGCTGTCCCTTGTCGGAGACTCCTCCCTTGCCGGAGGCTCCTCCCTTACCGGAGGACGCTCCCTTGCCGGGGAGTCCGCCCTTGGCGGCGTAGTCGAAGCAGACGACGAGTCGGAGGAGATCACCACGCCCTCCTGATCAAGCTGTTCTGCTCCTGCACAAACAAACCAGTGATCAGATGTCAACAAAGGAAAAGAGCAACCACGCGCACCCAGAAGCAGAAAGTAAACCATATGCTCACGCTGGGGGCTGCGCTGGGGGCTGCTCTGCGAAGCGGTGGCCGGATCCGGCAAGGTGGTCTCGGGCGCGCCTCCTGTCGTCGCAGTGGGCTCGTCCTCGATGACCACCACCTGAGCCTTGGCCCTCTTCGCCGCCCTCTGGGCCAGAGTCCTGAAAAGGAAGAGTCCAGGATGGGTCAGATCAGATGCAAGATAACATCAGCAAGTTGAAGAACTACCAGAACAACAAGGGAATCTTACTCTTCTTCATCTTCCTCGTCGGAGCTGAGCGTGGAGAGGTCGAAGTTCGGCCCATCTCCGGCACGACGAGGTGGAGGGGTGGGATCCCTTGGCCGCTTGGCGGGGGCTGCGGCACCAGCCCGAGACGACCCCGCTTCAATTGTCGCTGCGACAGGAGGCGCTCCCACGGCAACCGTACTTGCCACGGTAGAGCGCGTCGCGCGATGCTGCGGCTGTTGGCCCACTTGCTGCCCTGCTACGTCGCCAACCATGTGGAGGCGCCTTCTTGGCTGCGCTGCGGGCCCTGCTCGCGGCAAGCTCCTCGGAGATGGCGGGCCGCTCGCACCCTCGGCGGGCTCGTTCGACTCGGCATCGGGCGCGGCGAGCTCTTCTTCCTCTTCGGGCTGCTCCCGTTCGGCAATACTCATTGCCAACGCCGCGTCCGCTTCCTCCACGGTGAACCCGAATTCACCCACGACCGCGGCTGCCGCCGCCTCTTCCGCCCTGGTGGCGATGCGCTCCATCTCTTGCTCAGTGGTGTCGCGGGTGAGGAGCTTCTTCTCGTCAGCATTGACCGCCACCTCCACTAGGTTGTCAAAGAACTGCTGCACGACGTCGCCGGCGGGCTCTTGCCAAGTTGGAGCAATCCCGTGCGAGTCACACAACGGCATCATGGCGCAGATGCGGTCGCGCGAAGAGTTGTTGCACAGAGGAACGACGCCTGCCGGCAACCTGAACCACTCGGGATGCTGTGGGTTGTGCTTGAATATCTCCTTGAGTATCCCGTCCAACTCCATGACGGTGAAGTTGAAGTTGAGGCCTGGGCGCAACCTCATGATATCTGCCGGGCCTCCAAATTCCCAGGCAGGTCTCCCCCTCGCCTGCAGAGGGGCGATGCGCCGGCGAAGGAAATCTGCGCCAACAGCTCCTACAGTCAGCCCGGCAAGCCTGAGGCGCAAGATCCGAGTGATGGCGATCGTCAGCTTATCGTCGTCCACGGACAGAGCGCTCCAGTCATTGCCACGCACTGCTGGGGCTTGGCGCAGGGCAGTGAACGGCTGTGGGCTCTCTTCTACAACCCAGCACCAATCAGCTCTCCACTCGTTCCACTTGCTGCGGAGCTCCCCCTCCAGATAGGTCTCCTTCTTGCCGGCCCGCGAGATCCAGGCGACGCCGGCAAGAGGTTCCCCTCTCTCAACACGAGGCATAAAGAAATGGCAGAAGAGAGCTACGTTGGGGTGGACTCCGACAAAGTTTTCACATAGATGGGCGAAAACTGCCATGGTCAGGATGGCGTTGGGGGTAAAGTCAAGGAGGTGGAGTCCATAGGTGTTCATGACGTCGCAAAAGAAATCAGAGAATGGCGGGCAGAGCCCGCAGTAGAAGAACACGGCGAAGAAAGGATATCCGCCAACTGGAGCTGCTTGCGAGGCGACGGCGGAGAGTACCTTCGTGCGCGGATGCACCCGCGTCTCCGTCGACCAGAAGAGATAGTACCACTCCCTCAGCTCCTCCACGGAGAGCTCGGGGGGGAAAGTGGCCCGCTCCTTCCGCAGCGCCTCAAGCCGCTGCGCTTCGGTCGACTTCACAGCTTTCCCGGCCGCGGCCTTCGTGGCCTTCCCCTTCCCGGACTTCGGAGGCATGGCGGAGGCGATGGGGGAGATCGACAGCGCTGGTGGTGGCGACAGCGATGGGAGCGGAGCGCTGCTCTCTTTCGACTTTGGAAGCGGAAGAGGGCGGCGGAGGTTTCTGAGATTGCAGCGGCAAATGGCGAAGATAGGGGAAATACCCCTGTTTCCCCTGCTTATAAGGGGGACGGGGCGGACGTTTCCACCTTCCAAGTAAATAACCACCCACGATCTCTCCCACGACGCCGAGATTGACGCGGGCCGTTGCGGGGGGCGCGGTGGATACGGAGTTAGATTCGGCGTGACCTAGGCCGCGCGTGCCCGTGCACTGTTTTGGGCCTGGCCCAACAGCGCTCGGCACCGTGTATGGCCCAGGCCCGGGGGCTCCTGTCGGTGTACTAGAGTAGGGGTACCCTAGTATCCCGAACTCGTGCACGGGCAGTTGCAGCACCCCGCGGCAAGGCTTGTCGGGTGACCGCCAAGACCCTCCGTGGATCCCTTGAAGACCATTCAAGAACAAAGTACTCAAACCAAGGCCCCGGCAAGAGGAGCTTGCCGGGAAGGCCAAACAAGGCCCCGGCAAGAGGATCTTGCCGGGAAGAGACAAGACCCCGGGAAGAGGAGCTTGCCGGGAAGGCTACTCAAGGCATACCAAGAAAGCTTGCCGCGACGCGCCCTGCATCCCGGCAAGATCCGGCGAGCTACAAGCTTCCGGACGCGACAAGACGATGGCCGCGGCAAGGAGCTTGCCGCGGGAAACCCCCACTTCGTGCCCGCGCTCCAGCACACCTGCTAACGTGTCGCTCTGGGACTCTCCCAAGCACATGTGGCAGGAGGCCATGCAGCTAGGGGTACGTGGTGGCAAGCGGAGACGAAGAGAAGCCCATCGTGGCAAACGGTGGCGCTCCTAACGGTCACCTTTTGCACTGTTTAGGAGACTCAGACAGGCATTTAATGCCCTTGTCCCCTGCCGTCAGAGTTAGGTAGGGTGCACTGTATCCACAGTAGCGGTAGCTGCACCTACCGCATCCTTTTCCATTTTTACCCTTCTAGTCTACGTTGCCACCTGTGGGTAACCCCTTGAAAGTATAAAAGGAGGCCCAAGCGCAACGTAGAGGGGGTTCGGCCAGTTCGGCTCATTGGAGATACCAGAAACACTCCCACGCTCAGTCTGGTAGCGTCGATCGCTCCTGAGCAAAGATTCAATACACACAAACAAGCAGCAGTAGGGTTTTACGCATCCGTGCGGCCCGAAGCTGGGTAAAATCCCC
>NC_041384.1:484092324-484105042 GCF_002162155.2 Triticum dicoccoides | reverse complement strand
GTGCACCGCCTCGATCCGCTCTTTGTGCGCTCTCCGCCTCCCACCGCACCGAACCGAAAGGGGCCCTGTCCCCATAGGTGTTGGTGGAATCAGCACCCCCCGACAAAATTCTAACCATAGTATTAAACTCTAGGATCCAATCGGTCCCTTACGGAATAGCGCATAAACTGGGGTTTAAGCTTCTGTCACTCTCGCAACCCATCATCTAATTGCTACTCCACAATGCATTCCGTTAGTCCCAGATATGGTGAAGTGCCATGTAGTCGACGTTCACATGACACCACTAAGGGAATCACAACATGCATACTATCAAAATATCGAACACATATCAAATTCACATGATTACTTGCAACATGATTTCTCCCGTGACCTCAGGAACAAAGGTAAGTACTCACAAATAATAATCATGCTCAAGATCAGAGGGGTATTAAATAGCATAATGGATCTGAACATATAATCTTCCACCAAATAAACCATATAGTAATCAACTACAAGATGTAATCAACACTACAAGTCACCCACAAGCACCAATCTATAGTTTCGGTAACAAGATTGAATACAAGAGATGAACTAGGGTTTGAGATGAGATGGTGTTGTTGAATACGTTGATGGAGATTTCCCTCCCCAAGATGGGAGAGTTGTTGGTGATGATGATGACGATGATTTCCCCCTCCGGGAGGGAAGTTCCCCCAGCGGAATGGCTCCACCAGAGGGCAAAAGTGCTCCTGCCTAAGTTCCACTTCGAGACAGCGGCACTCAGTCCCGAAAGCCTTCTCTTTATTTTTCTAGGTCAAAATCACTTATATACCAGAAGATGGGCACCGGAGGTGGGCCGAGGAGGCCACAACCCACCAGGGCTCGCCTGGGGGGCCTGGCGCGCCCAGGTGGGATTGTGCCCACCTGGTGGCCCCCTCTGGTGGTTATTGGCTCTATTATTTCTTATATATTCCATAAAAAATCTCCATGAAGTTTCGGCTTATTTGGAGTTGTACAGAATAGGTAGCGTGACGTAGCTTTTTCATGTCCAGATTTCCAGCTGCCGGAATTCTCCCTCTTGGTGTGTTCCTTACAAATTATGAGAGAAAAGGCATTAGAATTACTCCAAAAAGCATTATTATGGATAAAAACATTATAAATAACAGTTTGAAAACATGATGCAAAATGGACGTATCAACTCCCCCAAGCTTAGACCTCGCTTGTCCTCAAGCGAAAACCGAAATGGAAAAACATGTCCACATGCTTGGAGAGAGGGGTGTCGATAAAAACAATATACGAACATAGGAACATCATGTTGATTACTATGACAGCAACAAAACTAAACATAGGACTTTTATCATAGAACTTGCATCATATACTTCCTATGAATAAGTAACAGTTCATCGCACAATCGAAGTATGAAGCAAAAACTCTATTAGAAACCAATAAACTCTGTTCTTAGTAAACTTTGCAACTAAAATTCATCATCTTTTCAGGAAGAGTCACGTGTCGGATCCTTTTAAGCAAGTCCACATACTCAACCATCATATAGTCTTCTATGATTACTAACACTCACCTCGTGCCCATGAGCAAAACGTTTCAACCGGACACATAGAAAGATAGGGGCTTATAGTTTCGCCTCCCAACATACTCACCTCAAGGGTTATGTCAACAATAATAACTCATGCTATCTATATTCAATTGGACATATGTGCCTAGATCTTTCCTCACCACATGATGCTTGCCAAAAGAGAAAAATAAAAGGAATAGAGAGAAAAACTTTGACTCTTGCATAAAAGTAAATACATAAAAGTAGAAGATAGGCCCTTCGCAGAGGAAAGCAGAGGTTGCCATGCGCTTATTTGTTTGTATGCTCAATCCCTTAGTGCAATAGAACGTCACGTTGTATGGACCCTTAAGATGACAACCTTTATTATGCAGTCTGTCGCTTTTATTCTTTGCCATCCAAGTTCGTACAACGCTCAATTTTCTCTTACACCAAATGATCTCACACTTTTAGAAGCAATTTTTATTGCCTTTTTGCATCGATGACAACTTACTTGAGGGATCTTTCTCAATCCCTAGGTAGGTATGGTGGACACTTGAAAAAGATTTGGGTTTAAGGGTTTTTGGATGCACAAGTAGTGTCTCTACTTAGTGCAGAATTTTTGGCTAGCAAAGATAGGGGTACACACCACATGTTAAAGGATCTATGACAATATGACTTCTATGTGAATATAAACAAACATAAACCATTAAGTTGTCTTCCTTGTCCAATGTCAACAATTTTGGTATATATTATTTTGATGAGGGCTCACAATCACAAAAGATTTCTAGGATAGTATATTTATATGTGAATCTTCTCTTCCCTTATTAATTCTTTCATGAGTTGCATCATTGACTAATGCTATGTTTGTCAATCTCTAATAATATTTTCTACTTATACTTTTCCTTATGTGGTGCTATCACCTACCATAGGATTAGTATATAATCTTATTGGTTTATTTCCTTTCTTATGTTTGTTTCCTTTCTATTTTTTTCTTTCTTATTTCTTTTCTTTTCTTTATTTGCAACATGAAAGTAAAGAAAGCAAAAAATCAAACTAAACTTTATTATATAACTTGCACATGATTACAATGATAGATCGCTAAGCAAACTCTCAAATAAGAAAGAATCAAACTAAACTTTATTTCATCTAAAGCAAAAAGATCGAACTAAGATAAGTAAAAGCAAAAAGATAGTGGGATGATACGATACCGGGGCACCTCCCCCAAGCTTGGCGGAAGCCAGGGGAGTACCCATACCCGATACTCAGTTCTCCTTTGGTGGTGAAGAAGATGGTGGTGGTGAAGAAGCGATCCTATCCTTGAGGATCAAGAGATTCTCCAAACAATGGATGACGCTCCGGAGATAGGTGATATGCTCTTGATGCAGAATATTTTCGCGAGTGAGATACTTATTTCATTTTGAACTATTTCAATGACGCGAAAAGCTTCAATCTCAGCAGGATTAAGGTGAGTAAGGTAGGGTTTAAGGATATCTTCCTCCCCCTCGGCTAACAGTGCTTGTGTTGCCACCGGGGATGGATCTACGGTAGCTTACTTGCCCTTATCTCCCTTGATGACGTCCGTAGGCTCCTCCCTCTTCATCTCGATCTTCATCAGCCAAGCATCTTCTTCCATGTGGTTGGAGGAGCAGGAAGACATGATGCCTAGCTTGATGAATCTGACCAGGAACAACAAGAAAAGAGAACAGATGATTTCTTCGTGATACAGTGATCAAAAGGTTCGGGGAGTATATAAAGATTTTTTATCTTGGAGGACAAGCATATGGTAGAAAAACGAAGTACGGGGGGTTTCCCAGGTAGGCACAACCCACCTGGGCGCGCCAGGTCTTGTGCCCACCAGGCACTGCAAAAAAATACACTTCCGTGACGATACGTGTTTGTCACAGTAGGTCGCTTTTTTGTCATGCATGTACATCCATGACAAATTTATGACAGAATCAAGATAGTCATACCTGTGCTGTCGTAGAAGTGTTCCATGACATTACCAAAATTATCATCACGGAAGTGTCCACTTCCATGACGATAAATCGCGCGTCACAGAAGTGCTTTCGTCAAGGGTGACCGACATGTGGCATCCACCGTAACGGAACGTCGTTAAGTTATCGGGTCGGGTTTTGGATCCGATAACCCGTTAACAGCCCCGACCAATGGGGATTTTCCACATGTAAAATCATCATTGGCTAGAGGAAACACGTGTCAGCTCGTCAGTGGGTCAGAAAGGCGCCTATGATATGTCGACACATGGCACGGCCCAACAGTGGCCCATTTAGCTTACAAAGCCGGCCCGTTTGACTTGGTCAAAAGTTAATGGGCTGGCCCATGAAAAGCCTGTTAACGGTCTCTTCGCAAATAGCCCATTTTACGGCTCGTTAAGTCACGGCCCGTTAGGCCCTAAAGGAAATCGGCCCAACAACGTCATGTGGGCTGTCGAATATAATACCA
This sequence comes from Triticum dicoccoides, assembly GCF_002162155.2. Taxonomy (NCBI): domain Eukaryota; kingdom Viridiplantae; phylum Streptophyta; class Magnoliopsida; order Poales; family Poaceae; genus Triticum; species Triticum dicoccoides. Next base: position 484,101,057 of record NC_041384.1, on the reverse strand, counting down.
GCCCATTTCACTTTCGCTCGATGTATGGCCCACGACGTCGTTCGGCCCATATGAGGCCTTCGTATCTTTTGGCCCATTACAGGCCCACGGTGACTCTAGCCCATAATGAATAGTAATTTTCTTTATACCCGTTAACGGCCTGTGATTTACATGGGCTGTTTCCAGCCCGTGTTAGCTTTCGGCCTATTGATGACCCATACGTTCTTGGGCTCCTTTTCGGCCCTCGATTACTTCCGACCCGTTACTGGCCTGTTCCCCTAATGGGCCAAATTCGGCCCATGGCAAGAGTCGGCCCGTTACTGGCCTGTTCCACTAATGGGCCAAATTCGGCCCATGGCAAGAGTCGGCCCGTTACTGGCATGTTACCCTAATGGGCCAAATTCGGCCCATGGCAAGAGTCGGCCCGTGTCTGGCCTGTTAACCCGTTGCGCCGTTTCTGGCACGTCCTATATTCTGGCCCATTAATGACCCGTTATGCCTGTGACAGAATTAACCCATTGCTATCCTACGGCATGTTAACGGCCTGTTACCATGCTGGGTCGATACCAATTACGCCCGATTATGGCCCATGTTGACCCATTTATCCGACGGCCCGAGGCCCACCGATTACAGGCCCATTTATCGATGGCCCGTAGGAGACCCATGGATCCTAAGGCCCGTATATGGCCCATGGTAGTTGCGGCCACTAGCAAGCCAGGGAAAAAGAAGACTAGGAAATAAATAAGGCCAAAACTAACGCTAGGCTATTAAGGCGATTGCACAGATTACATCCACTCGGCATCAAAGATCGCCACCAGTGCAAATATAGGGAACACCCTACACTATACAAAAATGGCTTGTTGTTTTCTTCAGGCGGTGGCTGCACATTAAGAATAAATTTTGTATCGCACCAAAACAAATTACAACTATATAACAAAAGGAAGGTTGGCATAAAACTTAACAGTCTAGCAGATAAATGCACCACCAGAAGTTCAGAAGCTCAGTTCATTTGACCTGACTGTTACGTTTTCATGTTGTATTGTCCGATGGAGCACCATAACCCTCGCCTTCATTTCCCCTAGGCTCCTGAACAACATAGCAAATGTCTGATAGTCTGGTTTCAAAACCATGCATATCTTGACGACATTGAGCAATGTTTCTCCTTGTTTCACAAAGGGTCTATGTTAGGGAATGGCCTGTGTCTGGAGCGCAGATACAACATTGCTTTGAGCTTGCATATCTTGATCATGAGGTAGTTTGGATGATATTGCCTTAACAACCAACCCAGTATTACGCAGGAACGTGCTTTTGGCACTGTTAGTGGACAGGTACTGACCCACTGCAGCAAGAGCTGACATTGCGGTTATAGTTGCCTCGCCACCTTCAGAAGGTGGCAGAAAGTTGAGGTTTTACATTAGTAGTACCAGAATAGAAGATATTAAGGAGGCAGCAAAACCAAACAAAATAGCTTTGGTCTATATACAGAACTTATTCTGGTGAACCCATGTAAAATATTAGTTGTATTTTATTGCAAAGTACATAATAAAACCAGGTTCCAAACATATGACCATGTACCATCGCTAATGTATTGTCTATTTCTTCACATTGTATTGAGGGCTAAGGATAAAGAGACGAAATTTATAATACGGTAAGCATAGTATGACATCATTCATATCACAAAACAACTGAGAACAGACAAACAGGCAATTGTAACATTGTGTGGGCAAGTCCAGCACGGAACTAGATTACGGGTCAAGATCAAAGGAACATCACTCCTCTCTTTTAAACCTTGTAAGGTGCAATGATACGCTAAGACAATTGTGTATAAAATTGAAAAGAGTAATAGACATTGGCTGCAAACCATGCAGTTCAAGGCACAAGTCAGAGTAAGTAGTAGTTAAAAGGCATGAGGATTAAGGACTTACAACAGCGGCTTTGACTGGTGTAGTCATGCCCTTCTTCTTGCTGGTGTGACAGTCATTGAAGATTTCCACAACATTTGGTTCAGGTACTTTTTGCTCCTTGCGGGCTTTCCTCTGCATTTGGAACAAGTCAACATAGATCTGATAATATGGTACATTGAAAAGAGTGAAACAGCAACTAATTACAAGAGCCTCGCCGTGTGCAATATAGCTACGAGATCCTGTCGTCTGTTGGAATTTCACTTTCGTACGGTTGGCCTTGTTCTTTGAACAGTTCACCTATAAGAAGATAGATTTGTGTGGCACATGCATAAATAGGACTTCAACATGTGATCTGATGACATATATATAATGTACCTGATACTTCGGATCAGACCAGTGTTTAACGAGGCCTCTCTAGTCTTCATCAGATATATTTTCCACTGGAGATGTTTGGGCAAGTTCACTGTTAGCCTTGCCTTCAAAGTGAGTTTTCCTCAAGTTATACCGATACTGTCGCAGAGCAGACTTGAAAACATGGGTTCAAGCTTGTCTGGTTGCATCATCCTGGCTATCCAACTTGAACCTCATCTGTTGAAAATTATGGGGGTCTTATTATCAGCAACCTAGAAAGTATTGGAGAGAGCAAGACGATATTACTAGTTTCCATACATAACCATACTTACAGATAAATGCTCGAGGTAGATGTTGAACTGGGTTTCGTCTTTGTCATTCATGTACTGAATCCATGTTGGGAGGATATGTACATGACACCTAACAGCAACCACTGCCTCTGATACTAACTTGGCTGACTCTGTAGCATCGCGTGGCCTTTTTAAACCTGCCTCAAAACGGATCTCCATTCTTCCTCCTCTAGATTTAGTTAACCTATCGAGCATTATCCCTGATGTTTGTTTCCTCTTGCGCCTAGGTGCTAGTCCAACAACAAACATAGGAAGTGTTAGTGTACATCAAACTGTGAGACTACATATAAAGAAGCATGCAACTGTAACTTGACTCCAGCAACTACCTTCTTGCTGTTGAAGCTCACAAGGTTCATCTGATATTGCCAACTCGTCTTGTGTCAAGAGTTCTTGGGAAGTAGTGTCAGGTGGCAAGGGAGCTTGGGAACATGCTGCTAGCTCAGTTGACGCACGAGTACATCGTGTAGCTGGTAGTACTATGGTAGGTGTTGCAAGAACTAGGGCTGTCTCTGCTTGTTTGCTGGCAGCTATTTGTTTCTGTTTTTCTTTTTTGCAACTCGTGTAGCATGGGATGCCGTGTTTGTAGAATTTTCTGCTGGACTTTAACCTTCCATTGCACCATCAGTACCAGCAGAATCTCCAGGATTCATCCGCTTCTCATTCCCTGCCATTCTGTGTTTCTTCCTCTTTCTCTGTGCCATGTTAAGTCAAGCCGACAAGAAAAATGAATAAAAATTTAGTTCTTCAGAACAAATTGATGCATGATGCAGACGAACTGAACTTTGATGTTAGACAACCACATGATAGGAGGATGTAATATGTATTAAAAACAGGACGGAAGAGATAACCAGAACTATGATGTGTAAACTAAGAAGAAGACATTTCACCAAATTAGAAGCAATGCAATGGAAGGTAGACACCATATGAAAGATGCTACAAATATCGCTCTGCCAAGTTAACAGGGTCTCATCATAAATGGCGTTTAAACAAATGTGAAGCAGTACAAGAAATAAATCATATGCAAGTTGCAAACAACATCACACTACCATGTTAGAGGTCTCTCGTCATTAGTGCCATTGCATATTCACAACATTGCATATTCACAGCTTATGATGTGTAAACTAAGGAGAAGGCATTTCAACAAATTAGAAGCAATGAAAGCTAGACACCATATGAAAGATGCAACGAATATCACTCTACCAAGTTAAAACTGTCTCGTCATAAGTGCCATTTCAACAAATTAGTAATACAAGCTAGAAAAGAATGTGAGATGTAACCTATATCACACTCCGAAGTCAAACGTGTCTTATGATAAGTGATTGTTGCAGGTTACACAACAGTAGTAATTTGATGTAAGAACATGGTGTGATAGATAGATATTGTATGTTATAGAAACAGGAACACGTGTCTTATTCAAGTATAATGTGTAAAGTAAGCAGATGAAATTCAACAAAATTAGAAGCAATACAAGCTAGACATCACACATAACATGCAACCACATATAGAAGTGCCAAGTTAGAGGGAGCACCGGTGATGCTGCACTAGGGGAGACATGCTCATCATAAACACAGCTTTGTTGAGTGTCTATGCATGTGTTGTCTTGGAAATCATCTTGGGGGTGTGGAGAAGTAGAAACTGTAGAGGCCCTCTGTTCGGAAGGAGCACCTTTATCCACTGCCTTGCTAACTTCCTTCCGCTTTATTGATTTTGAATTGTCAAGTAAAACCGACAAGAAAAAGCAATAAAATTCTCTCTTCAGAACTCATTCATGCATGATACTGACAATCACTACTTTGATGTAAGGCAAACACATGATACCAGGATGGAATATGTACGAAAAACAGGACGGCATGGCATGTTCACAACTGTTTGTGTAAACTAAGCAGAAACCATTCCAGCAAATAAGAAGTAATGCAAGCTAGACACCATATGAAAGATGCAACCAATATGACTCTGCCAAGTTAAAAGTGTCCCATCATAAATGGAATTTCAACAAATTAGAAGCAGCGCATGCTATAAATCATATGAAAGATGCAACTAATATCGCACTACATATACTAAAGGTGTCTCGTCATGTTGATTGATGCGGGATACAAAAAAACAATAGTTTTATGTAAGGACATGCTTAATAGACAGATGTACTATGTACTAAATACAGGAAGGCATGTCACATTAACATGTATAATGTATATGCTAAGCAGACTAGCACATGCAGTTTAACCAGATTGGAAGAATTACAATCTAAACACCATCTGCAACATGCAACCACATATCACGCTGCCAAGTTAGAGCAAGCACCTGCGATGCTAGTGTAGGGGAAATGCTGTAATCAACTACAGAGCTACGTTCACTATCTTCATCTAGCATTTCTGTTTCTTGAGAATCATGTCGGGAGGCTGACGCTGCATTCTTTAAATGAGGAGTAGTCCCCTTGCCTGCCTGCCTCGTCATAAGTGATTGATGAGGGATACACAAGAACATTAGTTTGATGTAAGAACATGGTTAATACATAGATGTACTAGTATGTACCAAAAACAAAAAGGCATGTCATATTCAAAGGTATAATGTGTAAGCTAAGCAGATGCAATTTAACCAAATTGGAAGCAATACAAGCTAGACATCCGGTGGAGTGGTGAGCATGATCATCTAGGACCTGAGAGCCTGGTGGGAGGCGGGCTGCTTCGCCACCATCGCAGCTTTTTAGTTGGCTTCCAGGTGATGACTATCTTTGTTGGGCTTGTCACTGGCTCGGCCAGTGTCCTGACTAGCTATTTGTCTTCTGGTGCTCACAGGATGGTGGTTGATGTAAAATATATATTTCCTTATCTTACCGACTTCGGCCTTTCTAATAGAAGCTAGACACCATATGGAACATGCAACCACATATGACATCGCAAAGTTAAAGCAAGCACCTGGGATGGTGGTTCATTGCGAGTGAGGTCATCAACTCCAGAGCTACGTTCCCCGTCTCCATCTGCTGACACTACACCCTTTAAAGCGTTGAAACGTGTCTTGCCTAGCCGCACACCAAACTGGAGCGACTTTTCTCTTTTCTTTTTGGCTTCTCTCACGGCAGCAGAGTCTGAAATACCCTTGCATAAAAACACAACAGTGAGAGTAAGGGTGAAGTGTGTGCAGAACTAGTGCACTGTAAAAGTAGCAGATAGCAGGTGGCTGAAAAATAAATGACATGAGACATATGATAGCTCTACAATATTGCATGGCAAACAAAATTAGATTCTACTCCGTATGATTATGTAATATATGAGCACAGGAAATGCAGGTACTCCTCCAGCACACCACCACATGTGGTCATATCTAAGATAACAGTCGACTGAAAATAAATAGGTCAGTCGATTTTTTAATGAACCGTCCGATCTATAAGGAACGGGCAGATGGCCTTCGTCTACCTCCCGCCAGTCATTGTTGACGATCTTTCTCGAACCGCCAGCGACCACCGGCCCAGACCCCTGCCTCCGCCGCCCCGCCCTCCCATCGACCTCACACCACCGCCGTGCTTGGCAGCGCCCCCAGGACATCCCTTTAATCCCGGCCGACCTCCAGATCGGGCGCCAGTAGCTATAGGCCGCACACGCCCCTAAGATAAACACCAAGGCGTTACTTCCCCGACGAATAGGCGTACTAGCGTCTGTTACACCAGGGAATGCTTCCGTTAATTGGGAATCAAGTGGCCAGAAATTGAAATTCAGGGGGGCGACGGACCTCTAGCTAAGGTGAAATAGTATATGAGGAGAAACCTTGTGCATCGCGAGTTACTAGGAACATCTAGTATCAAGAAGAAGCGGTCAACTAGTGGAGTACCTTTTTAGGTTGCCGGTGTGGTCACCTCCACAAGTCGCGCCGATTTTCTTCTTTTTACCGAGGAAACCGATGTTCTGGAGGGTGCAGGCTTGGACAAACCCATGACCAAATTGTTGACTGTGTTGCCGTGGCCATATGTCGGCGGAGGGGAAGAAGATCCGAGGCGGCAAAGAACGGCATAGCAGGAACAGCTCCAGTGCGGTGGAGGGTGGCGAAGTTGGAGCGGCAGTGGTGAGGCGCAGGACGGCGTGGTTGAACTGGCGCGAGTACGGACGGCTCGGCCTCGACTTCAATTACTAGCCGTGGAGGGCGTTGCGGTTGAGGTTGCGATGGACGACGACGTCGGGGTATCGGCTCTGGCGTGATGGAGGAGGGCGGCGGTTGATGGGTGGGATGGGGTGGCGGGCGGAGGACGCCGGGGTTTTGCGGCTGGTGGAGAGGTAGTTTTGGCGCCCACGGAGTACGAATGGGGAATCGGACGGGTGGGGGGGAACCATGTTTCGGTCTGGGACGCGCTTGTTTTTGGCTTTTTTGAACAGAAGATGGGATGCGCTTATTTGAAATTTGGGCAAAGTACGAACTTTGCCCCCCTCTTAAATTTCGGACTTACTGCGGGTCGGGGGTAGGATGGTAATCCCAAGTGTCCCAAATAGTGGGCGGGAGCGATTTCGGCCGCGCGCACGTGTGCTTAGGCGGCCATTGTGTATGAATGTTTTTCGGATGTGGTTGCATGGCGTCTAGATGAAGCTACAAACCTACCCCGGTTTAGACCTTTGGACGTCGGGCCGGTAGGTTTCACGGGTCGAAGTTATTAGAAAAGTAATTTCCTTGTACTACCAAACATTGGTCTCACGCGGTTTCGGCCGAGTAGAGGCTCTTTTGGTGCTTCGTTCGAAATTTTGAAACACAAGAATTCACGTTTAGAGTACTCTTGAACTATGAGGATTGACCTAAATATGCAACGTTATATTTGACCTTGTATGTTTGAAAACCTCATTAAATTATCCGCTTCTTTTTGAAATTTTGACACTTGAAAATCCTATAACTATGATTATTTTGGAATGGAGGAGCTAAATTTGAATCTATTTTGTACACGACTACATATGCTATTATGTATAAAATCAGAGCAAAGATTGGTGCCCCCATAATTTAGGTATGGTTTACAAATGCCATGATATCAAACTCAAATAATTGAATGGACTTCATGTTGAATTCGATTTTTTTAAACCACCTGAAGTTGAATTCAAATGTATGCTAGTTCATAGGTAGTAGCTATTTATAATGTCCATTGTGTAACTTTCGTATGTATAATGTGCTTTACACACACAACATGAACTATACTCACGTTTATATTCGATTGCTAAAGCGATGCATTGTCTGGAGTTCAAAATACTAACTATGTGGATCAATTGTGTCGAATAATAGCATAGACATGCTCAAATTCGATAGAATCTAGATGTCTGATGGATCAATGACCGCTCCTTACGCGAATTGCAAATATCATGATCCCATCCTAATATTTGGATACAATTTATACCTTTAATCAATGTGTAGAGCAGTCTTTTACGTGTAGTTTCACTCTCCATCGGTGGTCTCTCACACATGCTCACACACTCTCTCCCGAGGTGTCTTTCTCGCACACATGCTCTAGATATAACCCTCCCTCCCTCTCGTAACCATTTACAACTGTTTTCACTAACCTTTATCACAAGCACTCTTCCTCTCGCAAACATACACACGCACAATCCTCATCGACCCTTTCTATATACATGGACCTGCCTACGTGTTTCATGTACGCACATTATCTTTACGCCTGTCTCTCATGCATTGTCTCACACCTCTCTTCCTAATTGACGAGTATGATTCTAGCAGAGCATTCTGTAGGATGCCCCTTAAAGTTAGGTTGGATGAATAGTAATATCAGAGATAAAGGGGTTACCTTAGTCCGAGAACCTAGGGTTACAAATCCTAGCCGGCTTTGTCAGTGGACACAGAGTCCTTCACAATTCTGCTATCTTTGTCTTGTACGACTAGTCATCCATGGGTCTTCCTAAATGCGTCACGGGCCGACCAATGTGGCGCAGGACGAAACAGAACGAAGGGCCTCACCTCAACCCACCGGACCTCACGCGGTGACACATCCTCTGCCCCCACGTCTCATTATCTTCTCACACCCACACATACCAACACAAACACCACACACACAGAAAATTTCTCCTGGTGCCTCTATTCCCTCCCCCCTTGCATATACACACTCAAGGGAATGGAATCTCTTGTCGTGACGTCATATTCGTCTCTCTCTCTCTAGACCACTCTCATTTCTCGTG
>NC_041384.1:484083756-484092046 GCF_002162155.2 Triticum dicoccoides | reverse complement strand
CGAATACGTAATACACACACATACCTATCTAGGCCCCGCCAAATGCATCAACTACACATTCACACATGTTACATCACGTACCCCATTGATCTAAAAAGCCCTCTCTTCATGTTTATTTCGCACACAACATTCCTTTTGAATAAAGTGTGGCCAAAAAATTATTTTAGAGTTTCTACATATATACAACATTACAAAGTTATATGGAGGAGTACAAACGCTACTTTGCATTGCATGGTGCCCACAAAGATATTTATTCTGCACTGTGAATTTGTATATTTTTATACTATATACAAAGTTAGTCATAATAAAGAGAAACGAAGAGCATCTCTCTCTCTCCATCGCATACCCCCTATACGCCCCTTTCACGTATGCACACAAAACTATCTCCAGGTCCTCTAAAAGTAAGCCCCCAGAAAATTCACGCATGTTTCATCTTTCTCTTGCGATATATGCAATGACGATCATTGTATTTGAAGCGAAAGCACGATACGTACATTAGACTTCAGAATCCACTCATTACGGTCATCATTTACGTTTAGTGGTTATTATGCAGTCACGGGCTCACCGTACAACTCTGTATTTGCTCATGACATGACTAGTTGACCAGTTAAACGCTCCACGTGGCACCTCTAGTGTTGCATCACATTATCTCACTACCATCGTGCCCACATGTCCACTTGTATCTACTCTACATCTACACTCTTATAAATTACATAAAATACACTCTTATAAAGACAGAGTTGGTGATGATGGTGTGCCTGCCATCCTGCAATATAGGTCGTCCGATTTATATCTGACGGATAGGAAAGAAACTATGGCAATTTTGCAAAAAGGTACCCACACATCTCTCCACATTTGCAAATAAGGCCTTCCCTCGTTCATCCTTTTCTCTCACAAGATAAACAAGTCATACAAATGCATCTTGATCTTACATGCAACGCACGGGCATCTTGCTAGTAAGAATGAAAACAAACGATAAAAAACTATTTGGACAGTGGTTCGAAGTCATGACCGCGGGCACAGCGGACAAGGTGCCCCTGTATTGGTATGCTAAGCCGTCTGTTTTAACACACAGGAGCTGGTGTGGTGATTATACACACACGCACGCACGCACACAAACTGCATCCATGCAACACTCACACAAACACATGCACCCACGCACGCACGCAACACTCACACGTACACACGCAGCCACGCACGCACGCAACACTCACACGCATGCACCCAACACTCACACGCACACACGCACGCATGCATGCACACACCAGTACACCACACGACCAACACACACTCTCACGCTCAAGTGCTCAACCTACACGTGCATGCGCACACATCAGGCCCTGATAGACACATACACAACAAGGTGATTCCCGCGCACGGGTTGGAGCCTTGTCGCGCCTGCGTAAATTTGTGTTTATCTGACCTTTTGCCTATGCGAACTGACAGGTGGGACCCACAACGAACGTGGTCAATTTAACTAGTCAACATGGCGCCACGCAGACTATTTGGCCGGTCAACAGCGTGCAATCCGATGCTGAGCTGTGAGCAAGTGGCTGTATAATCACCGCAAAACGTATATAGTGACCGTAATCAACTTCTTCTGAAGTTCGGTAACCGTATTACGCTTTTCTCTCTGTAGGCCCTCCAAAACTACATCTCTACACATTCTCGCAAGTTACATCTAACAACTATGCAATACAGCACTACTACTACACTCTAACGCAATAAATTATATGTGTTTTTAGTTTTACTAGATATCATATTGTTACTTATAATTATTCAGTTTGTATACATTAAAATTGCCTCTGAAATGTATGGCCAGTATCATCTACCGCGCGGGAAAAATCCCGCCCTTTCCTGTTTAATCAGGTTTTTATAGATGGATCGTGCGAAACAGCAAAACTATAGTACTATACAGTACAAGTGACAATTCACTGGGCCGTCGTGTTGTCTACTCCTCCGTCGTAAGAGTGGAGCGCTCGCTTTCATAAATCTTCTAGCCCCTTTCGCCGACATGTGGGACATCAAGCTACCGGGTCCACGTGCCATACCAGAATACAGTGCAGAGCAGCCGGGGTGAAGCACACCAGTCATGGCGCCGGCGTAGTAATGAGCAATGAGGCGTCAAATCACAAAGCTGCACCTTTCCCGTAGTTAAGTTGGAGGGACGAAGCAACCATCATTTCACTTGTTACTGAATCCGCTTCTCCCTCATCTTCTTCAACTTAACCACGTGTTGCCTCTACCGTTGTTTTGCCTCATGTGGGATGCGGATCGGCTTGGTAAAGCAATGACACGTGGGACCGCATGTTAGCAAACCGCCAGGACAACGTCCTCCGAAAATAAGAAGCCTAATCCTAGACTTACAAAGGGCTACGTAGCTGCTACGTATACTTTCCATCTAATCTATATATGCCCCCCTAATTTTCAGGTGGGGTGGGCCTAATCCTCTCCTTTAATCCAATCAAATAGTCCCACATCACATCAGTTCGTAACTTTACGTAAACCATTACATGGATGTAGCATTGCTCAAATAAGAAACCTCCCCCGCCATCCGCGCGGCAAAATCACCTCCTTTTTACTAATCTCGATTCTATAATTTTTTAGATCAATATAACTGAGATTTGTATAGACAGTACACAGGAGCAAAACCAAGTGGTACGGTTAAGGGCATCCACAATGTGTAGTCAAATGTGAACATGGCTTTTGGCATCGTGGGAACCATTGTGGACGGTGTTGCCAAAGACAAAAAGATGGAACCGAAGCTCCCTGATTGATTGATTGAAGGAATAGAAAAATGCAACGTCTCTCCTCTTTCTCCCATGCTTGGACGCATGTAGTACATTATAGAGCACAGAATCTACTCCCCTGTCCCTTCTATCACAAACCACAAAGCAGTGAGGCGTCAAATCACAAAAGCACGGACGAAGCAACCATCATTTCACTCTTCGGTGACTCTGCTTCTCCATCATCTTCTTCGAGAAGCCATCTCACCACATTAGTTACTCCTAGTAGTACTAGTAAAGGACTTCCTGGATGCAAATAAGGCGGTTGTCTCGGCTTGCATGCGGCACTTGCGAACGACTTACTGTGGTCTCCCTCAATGGTGTTCTCCGTCGAACGCACTTCGCCAAACCACCAAAAAAATAAAAAAAACATCGTCGACGTCACCGCAATGGGGAAGGAAGTCAAATATAGTTACTACCTCCATTTTTTGTACACAAGGCCAGTATATCAAAATTACAATTTGCAAAGGGCAACTAACACTAATCGAGGCAAAATTTATGGGGTTAGCAACCAAGGACATTAATATCCCCTGCATGCATGCGGAAGTGAGAAGGTTGGTTTGCATGGCGCTTCATTAATCAAGCGATGAGGAGTGAGATGGTTAGCTCTTTGGTCTTTGGAGAAAAAAACGCATTAATTGACACGTGAAACAAGGATTTGTATCGATTAAATCCCGCGAAGGAAAACCCAGCCTTTCTTTTTTAACACTAGTACTCCTAGTACGTACGTACTTATCCTGTTTGGGTCTAGGCCTTGCATTGCCAAACTTCGCCACACATTTTTGCCAAGCTTGCCTAAAGTTTTCAAAATGAGAAGGAGGTCCACTTGCGCACGGCTATCGCGGTCGCACCGCACCCTCACACGGTCGCTCCTGCACGCCACGGTCGCACTGCACCCTCAAACAGTCGCTCCTGCACGCCGCAAACCCAACCAAGGGAACGCACCCTCACTGACACGTGATGTCGCATGTGAACACACCAAACTCAGCCATCCTATCGCTGACACATAATTTTCGTTTCATAGAGTATGTTTATCCAACCGCATGTTGGGGAGTATCCGTACGGCCCGTGCGGTGGTCTATTGGGGAAGAAGAAGAGGTGAGGAAGAAGGAAAGAAGGGTTAGGAGACGTAGGATATTCATCCAACCGCCTGAAATAGTAGACTGACCCAAGTCAGGCGACTTGCATAACAAATATATGTTTTTACACAACAAAAGATCCATAAAAACAACAACATAAAGAAAAACTATCACTGCTCGCGGAAAGAGACGACCTCGTCGTCTTTCGCTGCCGGCGTGAACCAGCCGTCGCTGCCGATGTGTGTCTCCGCACCATGGTTGTCCTCGGCCTCCAGCTACTCATTCAAGCAGAGCGTGCGGGCGCTCTGCATGGACGAGAGCACAGCCCGGTTCAAGTCGAGGACGTCTGGTTCCGCCTGCAGGAGGGCCTCGATGGCAGCGACATCCGCGCGCTCCGCGTCGAGTCGAGCCTCCGTCGCCCGGTTCAAGTCCAGGACGTCTGGTTCCACCTGTAGGAGGGCGTCGATGAGAGCGGCATCCACGTGCTCTGCATCGAGTCGAGCCTCTGCTGCCTGACTCAAGTCCAGGACGTCCGGTTCCGCCTACAGGAGGGCCTCGATGGCAGCGGCATCCGCGTGCTCCGCCTCAAGTTGAGCCTCCGTCGCCCGGTTCACATCCACGACATCTGGTTCCGCCTTCAGGAGAGCCTCGATGGCAGCGGCATGCGCACGCTCCGCGTCGAGTTGAGCCTCTGCCTCCCGGTCCTCCTTTAGTAACGCCATGTTGAACCGCTGGTCCGCCTGCACCATGGGGGACTCGGACGCCGGCACGAAGTCGACGTCCATCATCTCATACCCATCGGGGGCCTTCTGCGCCGTGACCTCCGCCATGAACATTGGATCGGCTTCCTCCTCCTCGTCGCTTGGCTCCATAGAACTCGAGGACTGGCCTGCCACAAAGCGAGCTTGGGAACGGACGTCTGTGGCGCCGACTGCCGCCGCGATTTCTACGGGGCGCTCCGGCATTAGCATCTTGTAGTAAGTGATCTTGCGGCGCACCATGGCTTTCCGGTGAACTAGGGGACGCTTGATGCGGGCTAGGGGATCGAAAGGTGGGGGAATGGGCTGGAGATTTGGTGTGGTTTTAGGGCAGTGGCTGGTGTAGGCCGAGCAGCGAAGGTTCTGGTGTGAATAGTGGTTCCGGTGACGACCGATCAATCGGTTTTGACTGTACATCGCTCTTGTCGCGTTCGCGTTGCAGCCCGGCACGCTGGACCCTCCACGTCGCTCACCGAATGGAACGCGCTTCGTCTTGCGTTTTCGCTCGCTTGTGGGACCGCAGTTGAGAGCAAACCGACGTCCCTCCCCCTCCCCCGCCCGCGTCATTTATTATACCACCACTCCCTCCGTTTTATGCGGAGTAAATAAAAATAGAGGGAGTATACTACGGATGAGGATCCCCTGACGTGGCCGAACCCATTGAGTATCTGACATGCGGGGCCTAGCAAGCATGGGGTCTGCCAGTAAGTGACCGAAAGGGAGGGTAAGGCAGGGATACCTACGTCAGAGGATCCACTTCCACTATACTACTTTGACCAAATGTTAGAGTAATAATATATGACATGCAACTTACACAAATGTTAGAGTAATAATATATGACATGCAACTTACACAAAGCATACAGTCAAATTCGTATGTGAAAGTAGTTTCCAATGATATAATTTTCACATTATACATCTCATGAACTATTAATCTTGTCAATAGTCAAATTGGAAACCATCTCGAGTACAAATCTAGGAGTACGTACGAACCTAACAATATTGATTGGGCGTTGTTGAATATTGATACCTTTTTGATCAAAGTAGATATACTTTGACTACACATAAAACTTATATGTAAAGTAGAAAGGATAGGAGGGAGTATATTGTACGTTCAAAAATGAAACGAACATTGAATACCCTTTATATATGATTTGCGGATGCTATGATCACCGGTTCAAAATTTTGAATTCGCCTTAGGTATCACGTGCCCCCACTCATTCCCTCTTGATTTCATCTCGGGGTACGGAGATCTATTGAAAGAGGACTAGGGTGGGTACATGCGAATGATACTCGGCGGAATGTTCAAATGAGGCATGCGGGAGGATGGACTCGACTGGAGGGCGACATGATCGATGGAGAAGAGGGTTGGAGAGGAATGAGAAATAAGCAAGCGCCACATGATTATACTTGAACGTCTCAAATAAACAATAAGTTGTCTCGCTTGGCCTACATAGTGAAAGGCCTAATGTGCAACGCGGAGCACTGACACTCGAATATGGCTGGGAAAACAGGGAAACAAACATGTGGGGCACACCCATCGGGACGACGTAGCGCAGACTAGTCCAATGGAGGAGCTGGCCCACGACCTCCTCGCCACCGACAACCATTCATGTGGGTCGTTGGGGCCAACAACGGGGCGCAGCTCCAGCACCGCCTCTGGACACGGCGACCGCGGTGAGCGACACGCTCATATCGTCGCTAGACACGGTCGGTTTCAATTTGCCGAGGGTGGCGTTAGTGTTGTGGCACGACCAATGGTATGTTTGGTCTGTGCCCAAGGTTTCCCCATCAAAGCATTGGGTAGCCAAAATTTTGGTTGAGGTATTGGTTGCCCATGATTTGGCCGACATTGGCAAGAAAAATGAACTTGAGTTGGCTAGAGTTCATTGGCATGCCAAAGAAATGGCAACCATCCAAACAAAGACCAATCTTTGGGTCATGACCAAAATTTTGGTTGGGGTATTGGTTGCCCATGATTTGGCCAACATTGGCAAGAAAAATGAACTAGAGTTGGCTAGAGTTCATTGGCATGCCAAAAAAATGGCAACCATCCAAACAAAGACCAATCTTTTGGTCATGACCAAAATTTTGGCAAGGTGCACTTTGGCCACAATCCAAACACACCCCAACACCTGGCTCGTCGAGGATGCACGGGGCGCCGCGACGCATCCGCGGAGTGGTGTAGCGCGGCCAACTGCATCCTCTGGACCTAAGACCATGTCGGGTCATTTTGCTTTTTCAATGACATGCGGGGATCGCAAGTGAGCAAAGGGCATCTCCAACGTTGCCACGACCGCAGCTGACTACCCTGGCACACCAAAACCATTGTCCCTCGCGCCGTCGCGCGGTGCGTTCACAGCCAGTGCCAGCTGCCCGCATTCATGCCGTCCATTCGTATGTCGTCATT
This sequence comes from Triticum dicoccoides, assembly GCF_002162155.2. Taxonomy (NCBI): domain Eukaryota; kingdom Viridiplantae; phylum Streptophyta; class Magnoliopsida; order Poales; family Poaceae; genus Triticum; species Triticum dicoccoides. Next base: position 484,085,014 of record NC_041384.1, on the reverse strand, counting down.
AGGAGGCTCGGTGCCCGCGGAACCAACTCCGGCGACTTAATGACGCACCCGGACGCTTGGCCTCACCGGAATGCGCTACTTAAAGCGGCAACGCCCAGCTAACCTCCACACCATAGCGCATCGTCCTCCTACCTGGAACCACATCCGCCATGACCGCAAGTGCGAACGCTCTGCGGGAGAGCTTGTCTTCGGGGATGGAGCTCGAGGTCGCCGCTCTCGCTGAAGTCGCCGCACAAGTGGTGGCCACGCAGGCGGCCGACGACGGGAGCACCGTCAGCCATGCGTCCTACTTGCCGCCGTCCAACGTCCCGCACCGCTGAGGTCGGGGACTCCTCCGAGGATGAGTAGGGCATGGGAGGCGGCAGGGCATGGTGTGCCAACTGGCCGGTCCATCTCCCGTGTTCTACTTTTCCTCGCCGGAGACCACACCTTCACTTCACGGGTCTTAACCCCGCCCCCGTACATGGAGATCACAGATGGAGGACATCGGTCGCTGCCGTAGAATAGGTTTAGGGTCGGGTTTATTTTATTTTTTTGTCCTATAAAAGTTCGAACTGTAATGAAAATTTGTCGTGTTTGCATTAATCTCGGTCGGTGTATATGAACTTTCACAATAATATACATATTGTAGGAGTACTAGCAAGATGCCCGTGCGTTGCACGGAAGATCAAGATCTTGTGGGAGAAAAGGATGAACGAGGGAAAGCCTTATCTGCAAATGTGGAGAGGAGTGTGGGTAAATTGTCATAGTTTCCTTCCTATCCGTTAGATATAGATCGGACGGCCTATATTACAGGATCGGACACATCTTTCTACATCTACGGGAACCTACGAAAGGGTTAACATAAATTGCCACTCTCTCTCTCTCCTCCCCTGATTTTCATGGTGGTGGGCCCCTCCCTCCCCCCAATCTACAATCAACAGCTCACACGTTTCACATTACATTAATTACGTAACTGGGATTACGTAGGTGTAGCATTACTCGTCCTAAAAAACCCAACTAAGCCAACCTCCCAGCATATCACGCGGGAAAAGACCCGGACGCGCCGTTTTAGTCGAGATTACCGGATCACTAGTAGTAGTATCGATGGATCGCGCGAAGCAACAAATTTTTTTTTGAGGGGGCGAAGCACCTAGTTTAAAAGGAAAAAATGTGGTACACTCACAACACTCCTGTCACGTCGCATGGCACCCCACACACGTTCGGTCCTGCACATGGCTCATGTAAACAGAACGCGCTTCGGCTTGCCTCTTCACTG
>NC_041384.1:484072702-484083417 GCF_002162155.2 Triticum dicoccoides | reverse complement strand
GGCCAACTAGCCAATAATATTCCCCAAACCCCCTCCCCCTATCCCCCTCCACTCCATTCGCTCCGCCAAAGCCGCCCTCCCCGCCGCGCCGATACATCGGCACCGTGGTTCGGCCATCCTCTCGCTCCCACAGTACGCTCTCATAGACTGCCGTCCTCTAGCCGCGCCGCCACCTCTGGCTACGTTCTTGTGGAGGTGCACGGCGGTCAGCGCCGCCACCGCTGGCAACGTTCGTGTGGAGACGCATGGCGGTCAGCTTCTCCCACGGTACGCACATTCTAGACTGAGGCCCCGTTCATATCGGTGTAGTGCTGAATGTTAGCTGATAGACGCTGTTAATCTCACTATTTGCCGAAGTAGTTTAGCTGATAGACTCTGCTTAAGAAGCTTCCTTGCCCTGTTCTACACTCAATCTGCTTAGCTGAGATGGCATGCCAAGGCCGATTAGTTGCTAAAATATCCTGCCATATATTTATTGTGACGTAGATTGCCATGGTCTAGTAGCCAATCTGTTAGCTGAAATAGCTCTACACCGTTTTATACTCGATTTTTGTTGCTGCGATGGCCTTCGATAGTTCGATGGCTGTGTGCTTGGCCTCATTGACTGCTGAAACAGCCTGCCATAATTTGGCACTCAAATCTGTTTCCTGAATTAGCTTTACATATATTTCGTTACTTAGATCTGCTCGTCCAAATATCTTGCCATAGCTTTAGACATCGACCTAGGTATTTTTTTTCTGGACTTCATAAAAAAGCATATATGTTTTTCCTGTAATATCTAGTAGAAGAACTAATTTGTATGTCTAACAGATGAACAGGACTTGGATAACTTCTGCTCAAAGATTCTCCGCTGCATATGTCGAGGGGGTTGAAAACTTCATGAACTTTATCAGAGCTGAGTACGGTGGTCCAAAATCAGATGTGCTCTGCCCGTGTAGTAGTTGTATGAATTCAGTTACAAGACCCCAGTCAACTGTGCAAAATCATCTACACTTGTATGGGATGTCGGTCACATATACTAGGTGGGTTCATCATGGTGAAGCTGTGAACATCAATGTTATTGACTACGTGGAAGCAGCAGATCACCATCTTGATCTGCCTGATGCTCAGGTGGAAGAGGAGGAGGAGGTGGTGGTGGCGGAGCCAGTGAGTTTGACCAACATTGAAACAACACTACGAAATGCTCGTGCATTCCGTGAACTTTCACCTGCAGAAGAAAAACGGTGGGCCCGCATGTTGGAACAATGCAACGTTGCTGTCACCCCAGGAAATAAGCTGTCAGTATTCTTAGCTATGGTCACCTTTCTTCAGGTGAAGACATCTGAGCGGATGACCAACAAATCATTCGATGCGATGTTGGCTGCTTTCCGCGAATCTTTCCCAGATGCGTCTAAGCTGCCACACACCTACAGTAAAATGAAGAATTTCCTTCGTGCAGTTGGAATTAGATATGATATGATCCATGTTTGTAAGAATAATAGTGTTCTGTTCCGGAAGGATTATGCCAACTTAAGTGAATGCCCGAAATGCAAATCATCAAGATGGAAAGATGGCGATGCTGTGAAGAGGATTCCTCATAATGTTCTGAGACATTTTCCAATTACACCAAGATTGCAGAGGTTGTTTCATGATGCTGAAATAAGAGAGGATGTACTGTGGCATTCTAGGAACCAGGAGTACATAGATCAGAATGTAATGAGCCATCCATCTCATCGTAGTGAGTGGAAAAGCTTCAATGATAAACACAAAGAGTTTGCTGCTGACCCGAGAAACATTAGACGTGGCTTAGCTTTAGATGGATTTAACCCTTTTGGCCACCAGAGCGCCACATATAGCATGTGGCCAGTGTTTTTTATCCCTTACAACATGCCTCCAAATGTCTGCACCAAAGAATCAAACTACATGATAGCCTTGCTTATCCCAGGTCCAAAAAGTGCTGGAAAGGATTTTGATTTGTTCATGGAGCCTCTTGTGGAGGAACTTCAACATCTATGGAAGGGTGTTCTCACTCAAGACCTATATAGCAGCCCACCAGCTGATTTCTTTCTGCGTGTTGTTATAATTTGGTGCATCCATGATTATCCGGCTTTGGGCACTATGTCAGGGCGAACGACACATGGTTACAATGCATGTGTTCGCTGTGACAGGAATCCGTTGTCATACGCAATACTTAGCAAGATATGTTACATTGGACACCGCCGTTTCCTTGCCAAGGACAACCCGCATCCTAGAAAATACCGAAGACATGTGTTCAATGCAAAGCATGAAAACCGTGATGCGCCAACGAGGCTCACCGCCGATGAGTTGCAAGTGGAATTAGAGAAGGTCAGGCATATTACACCAGGAAACCATCCTGGTAATGGTAGCGGGAAAAGGAAGTGTGGCAGGGTAGAAGAGAGATTATTGTTTACCCGCAGGTCCACTTTGTGGGACTTGGAGTATTGGAAAGATTTGGATCTGCGGCATAATCTTGATGTGATGCACATTGAGAAAAATATATGTGACAGCATTATCGGCACACTTCTTAATATTGAAGGCAAGACGAAAGATACCTTAAAATCTAGGATTGATTTGACACACCTGGGTATCAGAAAGGATTTGCAGGTGCAAGATGAAGGTAAACCACGGGATATGGCACCAGCTGTGTACGTCTTGGACAAGGTAAAAAGAAAAGAATTCTGCGAGGTCTTGTCAAGTGTGAGATTCCCACATGGATTTTCTTCCAACCCTGAAAGGAGAGTCAGTGCAGATGGAAACAAGGTACAAGGGTTGAAAACTCATGACTGCCACGTCCTACTTCAAAGGGTTTTACCTATTATCCTTAGAGGATTGGGCCGCCCTAACTTATACAGAGCAGTTGCAGAGTTGGAACAATTCTTCAGGGAACTCTGCAATAGGAATAATAGGATAGATGCTTTGAAGCGTCTTAGAGACAAGATACCAACTATCCCATGCAACCTTGAGAAGATATATCCTCCAGCCTTCTTTGATGTGATGGTGCATTTGGTTGTTCATCTACCTGATGAGGCACTACTTAGAGGTCCAGTACAGTATGGCTGGATGTACCCTATTGAAAGGCGGCTAGGCACTTTCAAGGTCTATGTTAGGAACAGAGCTAGACCTAGGGGTTCCATTGCAGAGGCCTACATTGCTATAGAAGCGTTGACATTCTGCTCAAAATACATTGAAACAGCTGATCAGCTTTGCAAAGAGGTGGGTGAAGACAATCACGGGCTCATGTTTTCGATTATTCTGTTCGAGTTACAGGGAAGAGTCGACAAGAGGACAAACCTAAAGATTTGGACAAAATGGTTTGGTATGTGTTGAATAACTGTCCTGAGATACTACCTTATATCAAGTAAGTGTAGTACTGCAGCTTATACATCATAATCTACTAAACTTGCAGCACATTCTTATATATTTAGATGTTTGACGTGATCACTATGTTGTGCAGCATCTACAAAGAGGAGTTACTGCCGCAAAATCCAAGAAACATTGACAAACTGGTTATGGCAGGATTTGCGAAATGGTTCAAGAACCATGTAAGCTTTTGAAGTGCACTGTCAGTTTTTTTTAATATATTGAGTACATAAGATGATCAGCTTGTCTATTTTCTAACCATAGGTTAAGAAGATGCGGGAGGATGGGAAGGAAGTTGATGATGCCCTTTACTCACTAGCAATGGGTCCTGATACTCGGGTAAGACATTATGAATCTTGCGTTGTTGGAGATGTGCGCTACAACACCCTTGCATGAGACGAAGGCAGGAAGACAGAAAACAGTGCCATCATGAGCACGGATACGTATGACAAAGAGACAACTGAAATGTATGCTAACATAACAGACATTATTCAGTTGCAGTATATATCCAGTTCCGAGGATCATCGGTGTGTGGTTCTGTTGTGTTGTCGTTAGTATAACCTGTTTTCTAGGATTGCAAAACCCAGAGTTGATGATTATTTCAAATCCATCAATGTCAAGGCGGTGTACCAGACCAATGAGCCTTTTATTTTGGCAAATCAAGCAACACAGATATTTTTCTTGGAAGACACATTTGCACGTATCGATGACTGGAGAGTATTGCAAAGGTTTGAGCAGAGGAATTCGTTTAATGAAGTTGCACAACAAGATGATGCTTACACTACTCCTGATGTACAAGATAACACAGATGTTCCTAATATCTTTGAGAACCATCACGTCAATGACGCCAACGAAAAGATTGCCTGTCGTGTTGTGGACATACAAGAGTTGATCAAGAAGAAGCCAACGTTCGAGGACGTCGAGGATGAATAAGAAGATGACACCGTGGGGAATTACAATTCAGACTGATACACATGGCGAAGATGTTGACGCTGCTGCTGCGGATGATGATTACATTGCTTTTGTCGTATTTGCCTGTCAGAAGACGTCTTTTTATCTACTATGTGAAATTGTGTTTGCTATGACAACTGAAACCTGATGAACATGTTGTTTAGTATTTTGCTGTGAGAACATCACTTGTTATGTATGCTGATTTGTGTTTGGTGATTGTATGACAACTAAAACATGATGACATTGTTGTTTAGTTGTACTCATATTTGGCTGTGAAACTTGAATTTGATGACATAGTTTGTTGTTGGACTGCAATTTGCTCGACGTCTTCGAATGAGAACAAAGCTGACCCGACAGGGCCTCTGCTATTTATTTATTTATATGAGCAAAAGGGTATACCCCCTGATTTCCGTTAATAGAAATTATTAGATGTTCACAACACTACGCCCAGCCTGCTACACAGGTTTCATTCATTACTAGTTTCAGCAAAGTGCTCATGTCGTAGCCATTGAATACATCACAAGTGCTACATACACTGCAAATAAAGAGACAATCATCCTATAGAGCACATCAATTTTGCCCATTATCTTCACAAGCTCTTTCATCTCCTCATTGCTGTCAAGGCCGTTCAGCAGCTGTTGCTTGGCCATGATCAGAGGAACTGCATCTTTAACCTTCTGCTCTCCATCTTCCTCTTCTGTCGTTCCTTCAGTTACTTGTCCAACACCCCAACCTGCTGGTATTGGGATTCCTTGCTAACCAAATAATCAGCGTAGTTGCATTCCCCCACATCAGCAACTTCCCAGAAATACAAATCACACGAATCTTCCCTTTTCTGCATGAATCAAATTGGTAGATCGTCAACCAAACTATTAAAAAATCAGCAACTGAAAGCAGCAGAACAACACTTAAACATATTATTACCCCATGATTCGGGCATTTGTAGAAGACTCGGCCAGGGTTGTGGATTGTGGTTGAGACACGGCGGATGACTCTGCGTGATTTGCAGCAGTGGCACCACACCAACGGCAGCGGGTTGCAATGAACAATCGGCTGCGGTGCGCGTGCCGGCGAGGGTGTGATGAGACCCACAGGCGATGGTACGGGTTGCGACTTGGCGCATATCTGGTTGTTGCCTGCTGAAGAGCAGGTGGACGAGCAGCCAGCGGACATGGTTGCTGCGGCCAGAGCTTCTGATGCTAGGCAGAGTAAGTAGAGAAGAGGAGAAGCGAACGTTGGATATGTCAGTTTTGTTACTTGCAGAGTAGCATAGCACCATATATAGTCATAGTCTAGGTTTGGATTCGAACCAGCTACAGGAGCACATCTTTCTTTTTTCTAAAACTCGGCAACGTCTCATTACTGGTACACTAGCTTGTTCTGTATGCCTTCCCAAGTCTTTGATTTTCATTCCCTTTTTTGCGAGGAAGGAAGGAGGACAAAATTGAGAGTTCCTGGGACTCGAACCCAAGACCTCTCGGTTGAAAACCAAGGGTGCTAGTCACTTATGTGGCGAACGTTCCTTGTGAGGAGGACGGCAGACGAATGCATTTTCCTCGTAGTTTTCTTCCTATATATAAAAAAGTATGCTACTTGGTGTCTGCTTAGTCAACATACGATTGTGCCAACCTTGACCGTTGGATTAACATTCAACTTTTGTCGCGTTTCTTCAGTCTCTTCTTCCTCGAGCCGCCAAAGCCAAACCAGCGCTGGCGGGACCGCCTGCTCCCGCCTCCCACGGCTGGCTGTGATCTGCCTCGGCTCATGTTCGTTCCCGTCCGAGGCCTCACCATCGTCCTCCGCCTTGGTTCGCTCGCCGCGGCGCCGCCCTCCGGTGTTGTCAACATGGTCAACAACCGAGAGGAATAAGGAGATGACTGTACATGGTGAGGATGACAGTAGGGACCCAGCAGCGCGCGTAGTAATTTTTTTTCGGGACAGAGAAGGGTATCAACTGGGTTGTGCTGGACCCGGGGCCCATCTAGCCCAGGCTTTTATTTCATATGTTTAGCACATGACCAGCCCAGTTTGTTTTTTTCCTTTCTAAAAATTGCTAGCCAGCTATTTTGTTTTTTGCAGAATAACCAACGTAGGCCTATTTGCTTTTCTACGCCCTGCTGGGTCAGAAATCTTTCAAGACGAGGAGGGATGCATTTTGCCCAGAAAATGGGCTATAAGTAATAAGAAATGGGCTATAAGTAATAATAAATGGGCTGTAAAATGAAAAAATACAGCAAACAGACAATTAGTTCCAAAATATTGTTTTCTTTTGGATTTTGATATTTTAAATTTCATTGTTTTTGTGTGGGTAAAATTTCATTGAATTTAAATTAAGGTATATTTAGATTTAAAATTAATTTGAATCTGGCTAGAAATTTCGGGTTGTATGTTGTTTGGGACTGATTTGGAGGCTGACTTGTGGGTCTACTAGGTTGACGTGTACTTTGGCTTTGTCAACTTAGTCCACAAACGATTCTAGCAGCAGTTACCGTTGGATGTTAATCCAATGGCCGGGATGCTTCTTCAATATCTGATCTTCTTGCTCCAGCCGCCCAAACCAGCTCCGGTGGGACTGCCTGCTCCCGCCTCCCGTGGCTGGCTGTGCTGCCGCACAGGCCGCACCGCCCCACCCTACTTCATTGCTGGCCAGGCCATTCCTCTACTCACCCACACCTCCTGTTATTTTCCGACGACGGCAGCCGGACCAGTAAACCCTCGTTCTCCCCACCGCATGGGCAACCATTGTCGAGTCTTCCCCGGCTCCGTGTCGTTCCCTTCCTAGGCCTCGCCGTCGTCCACCGCCATGGTGCTCTCGACGCGGCCTGGTCAACTTGGTCAACGAACGACATCCATCGGTCGTGGACTGTACGCGCAAAATAATGATTCCTCCACCTGACAGCTGGGACCCACCGGAAGGACCACTGTATTTCATGAAAAAAACGTTCCCCCCGCTGACATGTCGGACCCACCAGCTATATCTTCGCACGCAAGGAAGTGCCTCCTTATTACACACAAAAAAATGAATACCCCCTGCTAGCTGGGACCCACCATAGTGGGAGGATGACTTGTGGGCCAACAAAGTTGACGGGGACGGAGGGCTTTGTCAACTTAGTCAATATGAACGATTCTAGCTCCAGTGACCGTACGATGTCCATCCAATAGCCGTAGTGATTCTTCAACCTCTGGTCTTCTTGCTCCAGCCGCCCAAAGCAGCGCCGGTCGTGCCGCATGCTCCTGCCTCCCGTGGCCGGCTGTGCTGCCGCGGAGGCCTCACCGCCCCCTACTATTCCCACCACTGGCCAGGCCCTGCGGCGACGGCAGCCTCACACCGCAGCCGAACCAGTGAACCCTCGTACTCCTCTCCGCGTGGGCTTCCATTGTCGCGTCTTCCCCGGCTCCATGTCATCCCCTTCCTAGGCCTCACCGTCGTCCACCGCCGTGGTGCTCTCCGCACGGCGTGGTCAATGTGGTCAAGGAACAACTTCCATCAGAAGAGTACTCTACATGGAGAGGCTGACAGTTGGGTCCATGGCCACAGCCAAGTTTTTTTGTGATTTGCCAAGTAAGTCGCTTTGTTAGGCCTGTTGGGCTGAAAATCTTTCAAGACGAGGAGAGTTTTCATTCGGCTGGCCGAGAAAATGGCCCATCAGTAATGAGAAATGGGTTGTACATTTTTAAAACACATCAAACCAGCAATTAGTTTCAAATATCTTTTTATCATTTCAAGATTTTAAATTACATTAATTTTTATGCGTGGAGAATTTGTTGGATTTTATAAAAATCAGTTTGAATGTGAGTCGAAATTTCAGGATTAAAAACAGTTCGGACTGCACCGAAATATGCAAAGTTTCGTATAATTTTTTAACTGTGGCCACAATTTGGGTTGTAATGCTAACAAAAAGAACATGGGCTCCAAAAAAACCTTAAGAATTAGCAAATGGGCTGAAAATTATTAGAAATAATGGCAGATGGGATGTATGCTGTTTTCCACAGATTTGAGGCTTTCCTAAAAAAAGGTTGATGCACAAGCAGTGACTGTTGGATGTCCATCCAACGGCCATCGTGCTTCTTCAATCTCTGCTCTTCCTGCTCCAGCCGCTCAAACAAGCGCCGGGGGGACTGCCTGCTCCCTCCTCCCTGCGGCCGGCTGTGCTGTCGCGCAGGCCTCACCGCCCCACCGTACTCCCATCGCTGGCCTAGCCATCCCTCTACTCACCCACACCTGCTGTTATTCTCTGGCGACGGCAGACGAACCGGTAAACCCTCGTACAGTCGTACTCCCCTCCGCGTGGGAAACAACTACCGAGTCTTCCCTGCCTCTGTGTCGTTCCCATCCTAGGCCTCGCCGTCGTCCACCGCCCTGGTGCTCTCTACGCGGCCTGGTCAATGTGGTCAACGACCGACATGCATCTGAAGTGGACTGTACGTGGAGAGGCCGACAGCTGGGTCCACGGCCGCATGCAAGGAAATGCCTCATTACGCGCAAAATAATGATTCCTACACCTGACATCAGGGACCCACCGAAAGGGCCTCTGTATTTCATGAAAAAAACGTTACCGCCGCTGACAGCTCGGACCCACCAGCTATATCTTCGCACGCAAGGAAGTGCCTCCTTATTACGCACAAAAAAAATGAATACTCCCCCTGTTAGTTGGGACCCAGTATAGTGGCAGGCTGACTTGTGGGCCTACTAAGTTGACGGGGACGGAGGGCTTTGTCAACTTAGTCAATATGCACGATTCTAGCTCCAGTGACCGTATGATGTCCATCCAACGGCCGTAGTGCTTCTTCAACCGCTGGTCTTCTTGCTCCAGCCGCCCAAACCAGCGCCGGTCGTGCCTCGTGCTCCTGCCTCCCGTGGCCGGCTGCGATGCGGCAGAGGCCTCACCGCCCCTACTACTCCCACCGCTGGCCAGGCCATCCCTCTACTCACCCACACCCCCTGTTATTCCGCGGCGACGGTAGCCTCACACCGCAGCGAACCAGTGAACCCTCGTACTCCTCTACGCGTGGGCATCCACTGCCGTGTCTTCCCTGGCTCCGCGTCGTCCCCTTCTTAGGCCTTGCCGTCGTCCATCGCCCTGGTGCTCTCTGCGTGGCGTGGTCAACGTGTTCAAGGAACGGCTTCCACTGGACGTGGACTGTACATGGAGAGGCTGATAGCTGGGTCCATGGCCACAGCAAGGAAGTGCCTCCTTATTACGTACAAAATAATTATTCCTCCACCTGACAGCGGGGACCCACCGGACGGGCCATCGTATTTCGCCCCCTGACTGCTGGGACCCACCATCTACATCTTCGCACGCAAGGAAGTGCCTGACAGTCGGGACCCACCTGGTTGAAGCGTACGTAGCGTTGTCATTCTGGTCGCGAACGTGCACGTACATATATACTGGTCTATGTAGAGGCGTGGACGTGTCGTAGTAGAGGCGGCCAGGGTGCAAGAAAGAAAATACGACCACGTATGTGTACATACGGGCGGGGTCTCGAATGCCTACTCGCGCATACGTACGGCGAGGGCTCGTTGACATGGCTGGATCGGAACGGAGAAACAGCGTCGTCGTCGTGTTCATGGGGAGGCAATGGAATGCATCGTGTTCATGGGGAGGCAACGGAATGCGTCATGTTCATGGGGAGGCAACAGAATGCATCATGTTCATCGGGAGGCAATGGAACGCGTGGGAGCCAACCGGCTGGGTCAGAACGGAATGTGTGGTCGTGTTCATCGGGAGAGCTTGGACGGAACAGGCGATAGAAACAAGGCCTGGCGTACCACAAAATGGAGGAAACGGCCTTGTGTTCGACCGGCCACATTCGAAACGGGATCCTGTTCATCGGGAGGGGTCTGGCGTACTGCAAAATGGAGGGAACGGACCTCCTACAGTCGAAACAGGGGTCCTGTTGGTCGGGAGAGGTGTGGCGTACCGCAAAACGGATGAAACGGACTTGTGTTGGAGCGCTACGGTCGAAAGGGGGGTCTTGTTCATCGGGAGGGGTGTGGCGTACCGCAAAACGGGACTCCACGAGATACTGTTCATCTCCACCGTCGACCCCCTCCAGCCTCCACGAGCTACTGTTCATCCACCGTCGACCTCCTCCAGCCTCCACCTGCGACTGTTCATCCACGGGATCCTGTTCATCCAGCCTCCACCGCACGCTACTCCACCGACTACTATTCAACCAGCCCTCTCCACGGGCTCCTGTTCAACCACCCTCCATGGGCTACTGTTCATCCTGCCCTCCACCGTCTACTGTTTATCCTGCCCTCCACGGGGTGGTCCTGTTCATCCATCCCTCCACGGGGTCCTGTTCATCCATCCCTCCACGGGGTCCTGTTCATCCAGCCCCAACCGGCTCGATCGATCGGGGTCCTGTTCATCCAGAGGCAACACCACGAGGTCCTA
>NC_041384.1:484041600-484072085 GCF_002162155.2 Triticum dicoccoides | reverse complement strand
CTTCAGTTAGCAGCAGTAGCAAAGGAATCGCTCGATCGGGTTCAGTTAACAGCCATCGATCGATCGCTCGGGTTCAGTATCGCGTAGCCTGTAGTGCAATCGCTCGGGTTCAGTTAGAGCCCAACGCCTCGCTCGGGTTCAGTTAGAGCCAACGCCTCGCACACACGCGCGTAAGTGTACGAGAGAAGCGCACATCGCTCGGCCCCCGACCTCCCACCATAACCAGGAACTCCCCGAAATTTTCCTCGCCCTCGCTTCTACCACGGTTTTTTCCGTCATGGATGGCCCAAAGAATGTCATGCAGCTGCATCTCTGGCCCGCACAGGACGAAAAGCCCATTTTCTGTCATGATTTTTTGTCATAGAAGTAGGAGCCCACCACATCTATGATGATACCGGGTTTTGTCACAATTATCATCATAGAAGTGTCATATGTATGACAGAAAAAAAATTGTTCGGCCCAAAATGTCACGGAGGTGTCTTTTTTCGTAGTGAGGGGACGCTTCCTAGGAATTTCTTTATATCCAAAATTCTAAAATATTCCAAAACTAACAAAATATTTTTGTGGATTTTTCGGAGTCCGTTCACTTACCGTATCACGTACCTCCTTATTTTCACGATTCTGGAGTGTTCCGGAAGGACTCTTTTATGTGTTCTTCCGGTGTCAAATTTTGGATAATATTACTTTCAACATTAACAAGCGTACCTAAGATATAATGCTTTATTCGTTGTCCATTGATAACCTTCGGAATTATTTATTTTGATGGCACCAGACCGGTAAACCTCCTCGATGACATATGGGCCTTCCCATTTCAAGAGGAGCTTCCCTGCAAAAAATCTAAAATGAGAGTTGTACAAAAGAACATATTCTCCAACTTTAAACTCACGCTTTTGGATTCTTTTGTCATGCCATATTTTAACTTTTTCTTTGAATAACTTTGCATTTTCATATGCTTGGGTTCTCCATTCATCTAATGAGCTGATATCAAATAACCTCTTTTCACCAGCAAGTTTGAAATCATAGTTGAGCTCTTTGACTGCCCAAAAAGCTTTATGTTCTAACTCAAGAGGCATATGACAAGCTTTTCCATAAACCATTTTATAAAGAGACATACCCATAGGATTTTTATATGATGTTCTATAAGCCCAAAGTGCATCATCTAATTTCTTAGACCAATTCTTCATGTACTTATTAACAGTCTTTCGCAAAATTAATTTTATTTCTCTATTGCTAAGTTCAACTTGATCACTAGACTGAGGATGATAAGGTGATGCAATTCTATGGTTGACATCATACTTAGCAAGCATTTTACGGAAAGCATCATGAATAAAGTGTGAACCACCATCAGTCATTAAATATCTAGGGACTCCAAACCTTGGGAAAATAACTTCCTTAAGCATTTTAATAGGGGTGTTGTGATCAGCACTACTAGTTGGATAGCTTCTACCCATTTTGTAACATAATCATCAGCAACCAAAATATGTGTATACCCATTAGAGGAAGGAAAAGGTCCCATGTAATCAAATCCCCAAACATCAAATGGTTCAACAACAAGTGAATAATTCATAGGCATTTCTTGACGCTTACCGATATTACCTATTCTTTGACATTCATCACAAGAAGAGACAAACTTACGGGCATCCTTGAAGAGAGTAGGCCAATAAAATCTAGATTGCAATACCTTGTGAGCAGTTCTATCTCCAGCATGATGCCCTCCATAGGCTTCGGAGTGACATTTCTGTAGGATTTGTCCCTGTTCATGCTCGGGTACACAATGTCTAGTAATACCATCTACTCCTTCTTTATAAAGATGTGGGTCATCCCAAAAGTAATGTCTTAAATCATAGAAGATTTTTTATTTTGTTGGTATGTAAAGCTAGGTGGTAAATATTTAGCAACAATGTAATTAGCATAGTTAGCATACCAAGGAGTACTATTAGCAACATTTATTGCAGCTAACTGCTCATCAGGAAAACTATCATCAATAGGTAGTGGGTCATCAAGCACATTTTCAAGCCTAGACAAGTTATCAGCTACTGGGTTCCCGACTCCTTTTCTATCAATGATGTGTAAATCAAATTCTTGTAACAAGAGAACCCAACGAATAAGTCTAGGTTTAGCATCTTTCTTTTCCATAAGATATTTAATAGCAGCATGGTCTTTGTGAACAGTTACTTTGGACTCAACAATATAAGGTCTAAATTTATCACACGCAAACACCACTACGAAGAATTCTTTTTCAGTAGTAGCATAATTTCTTTGAGCAATGTCTAGAGTTTTACTAGCATAATGAATAACATTCAATGTCTTATCAACTCTTTGTCCTAGAACAACACCAATAGCATAATCACTAGCATCACACATAATTTCAAAAGGCAAGTTCCAATCAGGTGGTTGAACAATAGGTGCATAAATTAAAGCTTTCTTGAGTGTTTCAAAGGCTTCAAGATAATCATCATCAAAAATAAAAGGAATATCCTTTTGCAAAATATTAGTAAGAGGCCTAGAAATTTTAGAAAAGTCTTTGATAAATCTCCTATAGAAACCAGCATGACCTAGGAAACTACGAATACCTTTGATGTCCTTAGGACATGGCATTTTCTCAATTGCGTCAACCTCATCTTGGTCCACTTCAATACCTCTTTCAGAAATTTTATGACCCAAGACAATGCCTTCATTAACCATAAAGTGGCACTTCTCCCAATTCAAGACAAGATTTGTTTGTTCGCATCTCTGCAAAACTCGATCAATATTTCGTAAAAAATCATCAAAAGACTTCCCATAGACATAGAAGTCATCCATGAAAACCTCAACAATCTTTTCACAAAAGTCGGAGAATATAGCAGTCATACATCTTTGAAAGGTAGCAAGTGCATTACATAAACCAAAATGCATATGTCTATAAGCATAAGTTCCAAATGGACAAGTAAAAGTAGTCTTTTCTTGATCAGGTTGAGATACAGGTATTTGTGAAAAGCCAGAATATCCATCAAGGAAGCAAAAGTGTATGTGCTTACATAATCTTTCAAGCATTTGATCAATAAAAGGCAGAGGGTAATGATCTTTTCTAGCTTCTTTGTTTAATTTTCTAAAATCAATTACCATTCTATAGCCTGTAACAATTCTTTGTGGAATAAGTTCATTCTTATCATCAGGAACAACAGTAATACCTCCTTTCTTAGGAACACAATGAACAAGACTTTCTACCTACTTCCAGAAGTTTTAATATTTCCGTTCTTACCACCTCTTTCATCTTCGGATTTAACCGATGTTGGTGATCAACAACTGGTTTAGCATCATGTTCCATATTAATTTTGTGCTGACATAGAGTGGGACTAATGCCCTTTAAATCATCGAGAGTATATCCAATAGCAGCTCGGTGCTTCCTTAGAACTTTCAGTAATCTTTCTTCTTCATGTTCTAAAAGGTTAGCACTAATAATAACAAGATATATCTTCTTTTCATCAAGATAAGCATATTTCAAAGTGTCTGGCAATTGTTTTAATTTAAACACAGGATCACCTTTAGGTGGAGGAGGACCTCCTAGAGTTTCAATAGGCAAATTGTGTTTAAGTAGAGGACGTTGTTCAAAGAAAAATGTATCTATTTTATTTCTTTCATACATATGTAAATCATTTTCATGGTCTAGCAACAGAAGCAACAGAACAACAACAGAAGCAAGGCCAATTAATTCATCCTTACTAGGCAATTCTTTTTCATGAAGATTTCTACTAAACTTGGAAAAACTAAACTCATGAGACTCATCACCAAAGCTGACACCGACCGTTTGTTTCTTACAATCTATCTTAGCATTAACTGTGTTCAAGAAAGGTCTACCAAAGATAAGGGGACAAAAGTCATCTTGTGGGGAACCAATAACAAGAAAATCAGTAGGGTATTTTATTTTCCCACACAAGACTTCAACATCTCTAACAATCCCAATTGGTGATATAGTGTCTCTATTAGCAAGTTTAATAGTAACATATATTTCTTCTATCTCATCAGGTGATATGTCTTTCATAATTTCTTGATATAAAGTGTAAGGAATAGCACTCACACTAGCACCCATGTCACATAAACCATGATAATAGTGATCTCCTATTTTAACTGAGATGACATGCATGCCAACAACAGGTCTATGTCTATCTCTTTTGTCAGGTTTAGCAATTCTAGCAGCTTCTTCACAGAAGTAAATAACATGCCCATCAGTATCTTCTTCTAAGAGATCTTTAACCATAGCAATACTAGATTCAACTTTAATTTGTTCATCAGGTTTAGGTGTTCTAATATAACTTTTGTTAACCACAGTTGAAACTTTAGTGTGTTCCTTTATCCTAACAGGGAAAGGTGGTTTCTCAATATAAGCAGAGGGAACAACTGGATCAACATTATAAAGTATAGTTTCTTCTTTAATTGGCACAGGTTCTTTAATTTCTTATTTAATATGTGGGTGATATTTAAACCACTTCTCCTTAGGGAGTTCAACATGAGTAGCAAATGATTCACAAAAGGAGGCTACTATCTCAGAGTCAAGTCCATATTTAGTGCTAAACTTTTGAAAAGAATCGGTACCCATAAAAGATATAACACAATCATACTTAAACTTAATACCTGACTCTTTACCTTTGTCGAGTTCCAAATCTTCAGAGTTGCGTTTAATTCTTTCCAAAAGATCCCACTGGAATTCAATAGTCTTCTTCTTAAATGAACCAGCACAAGAAGTATCAAGAATGGTTTGATCATTATGAGAAAGCCGAGCATAAAAATTCTGGATAATAATTTCTCTTGAGAGCTCATGATTGGGGCATGAATATAACATTGACTTAATCCTCCACCAAGCTAGAGCGATACTTTCTCCTTCACGAGGCCAAAAATTATATATATAATTCTGATCACGATGAACTAGATGCATAGGATAATTTTTTTGGCGGGACTCCAATATCAAACGATTCCAATTCCATGATGCAATATCATCGCATAGCCTATACCATGTCAATGGTTTTCCCTTCAAAGATAAAGGGGAAACCTTTTTCATCGCCTCATCTCCGGGTAAACCTGCAAGCTTAAACAATCTACAAATTTTTTTCCATGTATATCAGGTGCATATCGGGATGTTCGGTTCCATCTCCTGCATAAGGATTAGCTAGCGGTTGTTCTATCATACCCAAAGGAATTTCATATTCAATATTTTCAGTAGGTGCAGTAGGTTGAGGGGTAACTAATTGTGGTTCCGTACGAGGTGAAGATACCCCGAACAAACCCCTCAAAGGATTGTTTTCCATAGTAACAAGTGACAATAAATTTTAGCACACTATATAAATGTTTCCTTACCAAAGGCGCTTCACTCCCCGGCAACGGCACCAGAAAATAGCCTTGATGACCCACAAGTATAGGGGATCAATTGTAGCTCTTCTCGATAAGTAAGAGTGTCGAACCCAACGAGGAGCAGAAGGAAATGACAAGTAGTTTTCTGTAAGGTAATGTCTGCAAGTGCCGAAATTGTAAGTAGTTGAGTAGTTTGATAGCAAGATAATTTGTAACGAGCAAGTAACGATAATAGTAAAAATTATGCAGCAAGGTAGCCCAATCCTTTTGAGGCAGAGGACAGGCCACATTCTCTTATGAATAGCTAAGCATTCTTGAGGGTACACAGGGATTTCATCTAGTCACTTTCATCATGTTGGTTCGATTTGTGTTCGCTACTTTGATAATTTGATATGTAGGTGGACTGGTTCTTAGGCGTCGTTCTTAGTTGAACAGACCTCCTACTTATGATTAACCCTCCCGCAAGCATCCGCAACTACGAGAAAAATATTAAGAATAAATTCTAACCATAGCATTAAACTCTAGGATCCAATCAGTCCCTTATGGAATAGCGCATAAACTGGAGTTTAAGCTTTTGTCAATCTCGCAACCCATCATCTAATTGCTACTCCACAATGCATTCCCTTAGGCCCAAATATGGTGGAGTGTCATGTAGTCGACGTTCACATGACACCACTAAGGGAAACACAACATACATACTATCAAAATATCGAACACATATCAAACTCACATGATTACTTGCAACATGATTTCTCCCGTGACTTCAAAAACAAAGGTAACTACTCACAAATAATAATCATGCTCAAGATTAGAGGGGTATTAAATAGCATAATGGATCTGAACATATAATCTTCCACCAAATAAACCATATAGTAATCAACTACAAGATGTAATCAACACTACTAGTCACCCACAAGCACGAATCTATAGTTCCGGTAACAAGATTTAATACAAGAGATGAACTAGGGTTTGAGATGAGATGGTGCTATTGAAGATGTTGATGGAGATTGCCCTCCCCAAGATGGGAGAGTTGTTGGTGATGATGATGACGATGATTTCCCCCTCCGGGAGGGAAGTTCCCCCGGTGGAATCGCTCTGCCGGAGGGCAAAAGTACTCCTGCCCAAGTTCCGTCTCGAGACGGCGGTGCTCCATCCCGAAAGCCTTCTCTTTATATTTTCTAGGTCAAAATCACTTATATACCAGAAGATGGGCACCGGAGGTGGGCCAAGGAAGCCACAACCCACCAGGGCGCACTGGGGGCCTGGCGCGCCCAGGTGGGTTGTGCCCACCTAGTAGCCCCCCTCTAGTGGTTATTGGCTCCAGTGTTTTTTAAATATTCCATCAAAAATCTCCGTGAAGTTTCAGCTTATTTGGAGTTGTGCAGAATAGGTAGCCTGACGTAGCTTTTTCATGTCCAGATTTCCAGCTGCCGGAATTCTCCCTCTTGGTGTGTTCCTTGCAAATTATGAGAGAAAAGGCATTAGAATTAGTCCAAAAAGCATTATTATTGATAAAAACATAACAGTAAGAAAACATGATGCAAAATGAACGTATCAGTGGCCCGGACCGACATTACATGACCTTGTTCATGATACTGGTTCTACCAACGTGCTTTGCACACAGGTGGCTCGCGGGTGTCTGTTTCTCCAACTTTAGTTGAATCGAGTTTGACTATGCCCGGTCCTTGTTGAAGGTTAAAACATCACATTTGACGAAAAATCATTGTGGTTTTGATGCGTAGGTAAGAACGGTTCTTGCTAGAAGCCGTAGCAGCCACGTAAAACTTGCAACAACAAAGTAGCAGGGCATGTTGTGATGTGATATGGTCAATACGTGATGATATATAAATTTTTGTATGAGATGATCATGTTTTCTAAAAGTTATCGGCAACTGGCAGGAGCCTAGTGGTTGTCTCTTTATTGTATGAAATGCAATCGCCATGTAATTTCTTTACTTTATCACTAAGCGGTAGCGATAGTCCTAGAAGCAATAGTTAACGAGACGACAACGATGCTACGATGGAGATCAAGGTGTCAAGTCGGTGACGATGGTGATCATGACGGTGCTTTGGAGATGGAGATCGAAGGCACAAGATGATGATGGCCATATCATATCACTTATTTTGATTGCAAGTGTTGTTTATCCTTTATGCATCTTTTTTTGCTTAGTACGGCGGTAGCATTATAAGATGATCCATCACTAAATTTCAAGGTACAAGTTTTCTCCCTGAGTATGCACCGTTGCTACAGTTCATCGTGCCGAGACACCACGTGATGATCGGGTGTGATAAGCTCTGTGTTCACATACAACGGATGCAAGCCAGTTTTGCACATGCAGAATACTCGGGTTAAACTTGACGAGCCTAGCATATGCAGATATGGCCTCGGAACACAGAGACCGAAAGGTCGAACATGAATCATATAATAGGTATGATCAACTTAGTGATGTTCACCATTGAAAACTACTCCATGTCATGTGATGATCAGACATGGTTTAATTGATATGGATCACGTGATCATTTAGATGACTAGAGGGATGTCTATCTAAGTGGGAGTTCTTAAGTAATATGATTATATTGAACTTTAATTTATCATGAACTTAGTACATGATAGTATTTTGCATGTCTATGTTGTTGTAGATCAATGGCCCGTGCTACCGTTCCCTTGAATTTTAATGCGTTCCTAGAGAAAGTTAAGTTGAAAGATGATGGTAGCAACTACACGGACTGGGTCCGTAACTTGAGGATTATCCTCATTACTACACAGAAGAATTACGTCCTGGAAGCACCGCTAGGTGCAAAAACACGTTGCAGGAGCAACTCCAGATGTTATGAACGTCTGGTAGAGCAAAGCGGATGACTACTCGATAGTTCAGTGTGCCATGTTGTACGGCTTAGAATCGGGACTTCAACAACGTTTTGAACATCATGGAGCGTATGAGATGTTTCAGGAGTTGAAGTTAATATTTCAAGCAAATGCCCGAATTGATAGATATGAAGTCTCCAATAAGTTCTATAGCTGCAAAATGGAGGAGAATAGTTCTGTCAGTGAACATATACTCAGAATGTCTGGGTACCACAACCACTTGACTGAACTGGGAGTTAATATTCCTGATGATAGTGTCATTGACAGAGTTCTTCAATCACCGCCACCAAGCTACAAAAGCTTCGTGATGAACTATAATATGCAAGGGATGGATAAGACAATTTCCGAGCTCTTCGCAATGCTAAAGGCTGCAGAGGTAGAAATCCAGAAGGAGCATCAAGTGTTGATGGTTAACAAGACCACCAGTTTCAAGAAAAAGGACAATGGTAAGAAGGGGAACTTCAAGAAGAACGGCAAACGAGTTGCTACTCAAGTGAAGAAGCCCAAGTCTGGACCTAAGCCTGAGACTGAGTGCTTCTACTGCAAAGGGATTGGTCACTAGAAGCGGAACTGTCCCAAGTATTTGGCAGATAAGAAGGATAGAAAAGTGAAAGGTATATTTGATATACATTTTATGGATGCGTACCTTACTAAAGTTCATAGTAGCGCCTGGTTATTTAATACTGGTTCTGTTGCTCATATTTGCAACTCGAACAGGGGCTACGGATTAAGCGAAGATTGGCTAAGGACGAGGTGATGATGCGCGTGGGAAATGGTTCCAAAGTCGATGTGATCGTCGTCGGCACGCTATCTCTACATATACCATCGGGATTAGTTTTAGATCTAAATAATTGTTATTTAGTGCTAGCGTTGAGCATGAACATTATATCTGGATCTTGTTTGATGCGAGATAGTTATTCATTTAAATCAGAGAATAATGGTTGTTCTATTTATATGAGTAATATCTTTTATGGTCATGCACCCTTGATGAGTGGTCTATTTTTGTTGAATCTCGATAGTAGTGATACACATATTCATAATATTGAAGCCAAAAGATACAAGTTTAATAATGATAGTGCAGCTTATTTGTGGCACTGCCATTTAGTTCATATTGGTATAAAGCGCATGAAGAACCTCCATGCTGATGGACTTTTGGAATCACTTGATTATGAATCACTTGATCCTTGCGAACCATGCCTCATGGGCAAGATGACTAAGAGTCCGTTCTCCGGAACAATGGAGCGAGTATCATTATTTTCTGACCTTCACAGATGATTTGAGAAGATATGGGTATATCTGTTGGGGAACGCAGTATTTCAAAAAATTTCCTACGACACGCAAGACCTATCTAGGTGATGCATAGCAACAAGAGGGGAGAGTGTGTCCATGTACCCTCATAGACCAAAAGCGGAAGCGTTTTAGTAACGCGGTTGATGTAGTCAAACGTCTTCGTGATTCAACCGATCCTAGCACCAAACGTACAGCGCCTCCGTGTTCAGCACAAGTTCAGCTTGATGACGTCCCTCGAACTCTTGATCCAGTTGAGGACGAAGGAGAGTTTCGTCAACACGATGGCGTGGCGACGGTGATGATGAAGTTACCGGCGCAGGGCTTCGCCTAAGCACTACGGCGATATGACCGAGGTGTGTAACTGTGGAGGGGGGGCACCGCACACGGCTAAGAGAAGACTTGTTGCGTCTTTGGGGTGCCCCCTGCCCACGTATACAAAGGAGGGAGGGAGAGAGGCCGGCCCCTTAGGGGCGCGCCAAGAGTATGGAGTCCTACTAGGACTTCCAAGTCCTAGTAGGAATCCCTTTCCTTTTCGGAGTAGGAGAGAAGGAAAGAGGGAAAGAGAGAGGGAGTAGGAAAAGGCAAGGGGGCGCCGCCCCTTCCCCTAGTCCAATTCGGACCCATGGGGGTGCCACCTCCCCTTGGCCTGCCTCCTCTTTTCCTGTATGGCCCAATAAGGCCCGTTACTTCTCCCGGTGAATTATCGTAACTCCCCGGTACTCCGAAAAATACCCGAATCACTCGGAACCTTTAGGACGTCTGAATATAGCCTTCCAATATATGAATCTTTACCTCTCGACCATTTCAAGACTCCTTGTCATGTCCGTGATCTCATCCGGGATTCCGAACAATCTTTGGTCATCAAATCACATAACTCATAATACAAATCGTCATCGAACATTAAGCGCGCGGACCCTACGGGTTCGAGAACTATGTAGACATGACCGAGACACATCTCCGGTGAATAACCAATAGCGGAACCTGGATGCTCATATTGGTTCCTACATATTCTACGAAGATCTTTATCGGTCAAACCGCAATAACAACATATGTTATTCCCTTTGTCATCGGTATGTTACTTGCCCGAGATTCGATCGTCGGTATCATCATACCTAGTTCAATCTCGTTACCGGCAAGTCTCTTTACTCGTTTTGTAATGCATCATCCCGCAACTAACTCATTAGTCACATTGCTTGCAAGGCTTATAGTGGTGCGCATTACCGAGAGGGCCCAGAGATATCTCTCCGATACACGAAGTGACAAATCCTAATCTCGATCTATGCCAACTCAACAAACACCATCGGAGACACTTGTAGAGCATCTTTATAATCACCCAGTTACGTTGTGATGTTTGATAGCACATAAGGTGTTCCTCCGGTATTCAGGAGTTGCATAATCTCATAGTCAGAGGAACATGTAAAAGTTATGAAGAAAGCAATAGCAATAAAACTAAACGATCATTATGCTAAGCTAATGGACGGGTCTTGTCCATCACATCATTCTCTAATGATGGGATCCCGTTCATCAAATGACAACACATGTCTATGGTTAGGAAACTTAACCATCTTTGATTAACGAGCTAGTCAAGTAGAGGCATACTAGGGACACCTTGTTTTGTCTATGTATTCACACATGTACTAAGTTTCCGGTTAATACAATTCTAGCATGAATAATAAACATTTATCATGATATAAGGAAATACAAATAACAACTTTATTGTTGCCTCTAGGGCATATTTCCTTCAGTCTCCCACTTGCAGTATAGTCAATAATCTAGTTCACATCACCATGTGGTTTAACACCAATATTTCACATCACCATGTGACCAACACCCAAAGGGTTTACTAGAGTCAATAATCTAGTGCACATCACCATGTGATTAACACCCAAAGAGTACTAAGGTGTGATCATGTTTTGCTTGTGAGAGAAGTTTAGTCGACGAGTCTGCCACATTCACATATGTATGTATTTTGCACATTTCTATGTCTACAATGCTCTGCATGGAGCTACTCTAGCTAATTGCTCCCACTTTCAATATGTATCCAGATTGAGACTCGGAGTCATCCGGATCGGTGTAAAAGCTTGCATCGACGTAACTCTTTACGACAAACTCTTTATCACCTCCATAACCGAGAAATATCTCCTTAGTCTTCTAAGGATAATTTTGACCGTTGTCCAGTGATCCACTCCTGGATCAATATCGTACCCCCTTGCCAAACTCATGGCAAGGTAGACAATAGGTTTGGTACACACCATAGCATACTTTATAGAACCTATGGCTGAGGCATAGGGAATGACTTTCATTCTCTTTCTATTTTCTGCCGTGGTCGTGTTTCGAGTCTTATTCAACTTAACACCTTGCAATACAGGCAAGAACTCCTTCTTTGACTGTTCCATTTTGAACTACTTCAAAATCTTGTCAATGTATGTACTCATTGAAAAATCTTATCAAGCGTCTTGATCTATCTCTATAGATCTTTATGCCCAATATGTAAGAAGCTTCACCGATGTCTTTATTTGAAAAACTCCTTTCAAACACTCCTTTATGCTTTCCAGAAAATTCTACATCATTTCTGATCAACAATATGTCATTCACATATACTTATCAGAAAGGTTGTAGTGCTCCCACTCACTTTCTTGTAAATACAGGCTTCACCTCAAGTCTGTATAAAACTATATGCTTTGATCAACTCGTCAAAGCGTATATTCCAACTCTGGGATGCTTGCACGAGTTCATAGATGGATCGCTGGAGCTTGCACATTTTGCTAGCACCTTTAGGATTGACAAAACCTTCTGGTTGTATCATATACAACTCTTCTTTAATAAATATATTAAGGAATGCAGTTTTGACATCAATTTGTCAGATTTCATAAAATGTGGCAATTGCTAACATGATTCGGACAGACTTAAACATCGCTACGAGTGAGAAAATCTTACCGTAGTCAACACCTTGAACTTGTCAAAAACCTTTTGCGACAAGTCGAGCTTTGTAGATAGTAACACTACCATCAGCATGTGTCTTCCTCTTGAAGATCCATTTATTCTTTATGGCTTGCCGATCATCGGGCAAGTCAACCAAAGTCCATACTTGGTTCTCATACATGGATCCCATCTCAGATTTCATGGCCTCAAGACATTTCGTGGAATCTGGGCTCATCATCGCTTCCTCATAGTTCGTAGGTTCGTCATGGTCAAGTAACATGACCTCCAGAACAGGATTACTGTACCACTCTGGTGCGGATCTTACTCTGGTTGACCTACGAGGTTCAGTAGTAACTTGATCTGAAGTTTCATGATCATCATCATTAGCTTCCTCACTAATTGGTATAGGAATCACTGGAACTGATTTATGTGATGAACTACTTTCCAATAAGGGAGCAGGTACAATTACCTCATTAAGTTCTACTTTCCTCCCACTCACTTCTTTCCAGAGAAACTCCTTCTCTATAAAGGATCCATTCTTAGCAACGAATATCTTGCCTTCGGATCTGTGATAGAAGGTGTACTCAACAGTTTCCTTTGGGTATCCTATGAAGACGCATTTCTTCGATTTGGGTTTGAGCTTATCAGGTTGAAGCTTTTTCACATAAGCATCGCAGCCCCAAACTTTAAGAAACGACAACTTAGGTTTCTTGCCAAACCATAATTCAAATGGTGTCGTCTCAACGAATTAAGATGGTGCCCTATTTAACGTGAATGCGGCTGTCTCTAATGAATAACCCCAAAACAATAGTGGTAAATCGGTAAGAGACATCATAGATCACATCATATCTAATAAAGTACGGTTACAACGTTCAGACACACCATTACGCTGTGGTGTTCCAGGTGGCGTGAGTTGCGAAACTATTCCACATTTTTTCAAATGAAGACCAAACTCGTAACTCAAATATTCTCCTCCACGATCAGATCATAGGAACTTTATTTTCTTGTTATGATGATTTTCCACTTCACTCTGAAATTCCTTGAACTTTTCAAATGTTTCAGACTTATGTTTCATTAAGTGGATATACCCATATCTGCTCAAATCATCTATGAAGGTCAGAAAATAATGATACCCGCCGCGAGACTTAACACTTATTGGACCGCATACATCAGTATGTATTATTTCCAATAAGTCACTTGCTCGCTCCATTGTTCCGGAGAACAGAGTCTTAGTCATCTTGCCCATGAGGCATGGTTCGCAAGCATCAAGTGATTCATAATCAAGTGATTCCAAAAGCCCATCAGCATGGAGTTTCTTCATGCGCTTTACACCAATATGACCTAAACGGCAGTGCCACAAATAAGTTGCACTATCATTATTAACTTTGCATCTTTTGGCTTCAATATTATGAACATGTGTATCGGTACGATCAAGATTCAATAAACCATTTACATTGGGTGTATGACCATAGAAGGTTTTATTCATGTAAACATAACAACAATTACTCTCTGACTTAAATGAATAACCGTATCACAATAAACATGATCCAATCATATTCATGCTCAACGCAAACACCAAATAACATTTATTTAGGTCCAACACTAATCCCAAAGATAGAGGGAGTGTGCGATGGTGATCTTATCAATCTTGGAATCACTTCCAACACACATCGTCACCTCGCCCTTAACTAGTGTCTGTTCATTTTGCAACTCCTGTTTCGAGTTACTAATCTTAGCAACTGAACTGGTATCAAATAACCTGGGTTTACTATGAACACTAGTAAAGTACACATCAATAACATGTATATCAAATATACCTTTCACTTTGCCATCCTTCTTATCCGCCAAGTATTTGGGGTAGTTCCGCTTCCAGTGACCATTCCCTTTGAAGTAGAAGCACTCAGTTTCAGGCTTAGGTCTAGCTTTGGGTTTCTTCATGGGAGTGGCAACTTGCTTGTCATTCTTTCTTGAAGTTCCCTTTCTTTTCCTTTGCCCCTTTTCTTGAAACTAGTTGTCTTGTTAACCATCAACCCTTGATGCTCTTTCTTGATTTCCACCTTCGCCAATTCTAGCATCGCGGAGAGCTCGGGGATTGTTTTCGTCATCCCTTGCATATTATAGTTCATCACGAAGTTCCAGTAACTTGGTGATAGTGACTAGAGAACTCTATCAATCACTATCTTATTTGGAAGATTAACTCCCACTTGATTCAAGCGATTATAGTACTCAGACATTCTAAGCACATGCTCACTGGTTGAGCTATTCTCCTCCATCTTGTAGGCAAAGTACTTGTCAGAGGTCTCATACCTCTCGACTCGGGCATGATTTTGAAATACTAATTTCATATCTTTGAACATCTTATATGCTCTGTGGCGTTCAAAATGTTTTTAAAGACCTGGTTCTAAGCTGTAAAGTATGGCGCACTAAACTATCAAGTAGTCATCATATCGAGCTTGCCAAACGTTCATAACGTTTGCATATGCTCTTGCAATAGGTCCGTCACCTAGTAGTGCATCAAGGACATAATTCTTCTGTGCATCAATGAGGATAATCCTCAAATCACGGATCCAATCCGCATCATTGCTACTATCATCTTTCAACTTATTTTTCTCTAGGAACATATCAAAAATAAACAGGGAGCTATAACGTGAGCTATTGATCTACAAAATAATTTGCAAATACTATCAAGACTAAGTTCATGATAAATTTAAGTTCAATTAATCATATTACTTAAGAACTCCCACTTAAATAGACATCCCTCTAGTCATCTAAATGATCGCGTGACCCATATAAACTAAACCATGTCCGATCATCACGTGAGATGGAGTACTTTTCAATGGTGAACATATCTACTATATAATTCACGTTCGACCTTTCAGTCTCAGTGTTCTGAGGCCATATCTGTATATGCTAGGCTCGTCAAGTTTAACCCGAGTATTCCGCGTGTGCATAATTGTCTTGCACCCGTTGTATGTGAACGTAGAGCTTATCACACCCGATCATCACGTGGTGTCTCGGCACGACGAACTATCGCAATGGTGCATACTCAAGGAGAACACTTACATCTTGAAATTTAGTGAGGGAACATCTTATAATGCTACCGCCATACTAAGAAAATAAGATGCATAAAAGATAAACATCACATGCAATCAAAATATGTGACATGATATGGCCATCATCATCTTGTGCCTTTGATCTCCATCTCCAAAGTACCATCATGATCTCCATCATCACTGGTGAGGGAGTCCTGGATTAGGGGGTCTCTGGATAGTCGGACGATATCCTTTGGCCGGACTGTTGGACTGTGAAGATATGAGATTGAAGACTTCGTCTCGTGTCCGGATGGGACTCGACTTGGCATGGAAGGCAAGCTAGGCAATACGGATATGTATATCTCCTCCTTTGTAACCGACCTTGTGTAACCCTAGCCCCCTCCGGTGTCTATATAAACTGGAGGGTTTTAGTCCATAGGACAATATACAATCATACCATAGGCTAGCTTCTAGGGTTTAGCCTCTCTGATCTCGTGGTAGATCTACTCTTCTAATACTCATATCATCAAGAACAATCAAGCAGGACGTAGGGTTTTACCTCTATCATGAGGGCCCGAACCTGGGTAAAACATCGTGTCCCCTGCCTCATGTTACCATCCGCCTTAGACGCACTGTTCGGGACCCCCTACCTGAGATCCGCCAGTTTTGACACCAACATTGGTGCTTTCATTGAGAGTTCCACTGTGTCATCACCGTAAGGCTCTATGGCTCCTTCGATCATCGCTAGCGATGCGGTCCAAGGTGAGGTTTTCCTCCCCGGACAGATATTCGTATTCGGCAGCTTTGCACTACGGGCCAATTCGCTTGGCCATCTGGAGCAGATTTAGAGCTACGCCCCTGGCCATCAGGTCAGATTTGGAAACTTGAACTACACGGCCGATATCCGTGGATACTTGATCTTCGACGGATTCGAGCCCATGTCGGACGCACCACGCAGTCGCGACGAGCATGACGTAACTCTGCCGTCGGACAGTGTTCGGGAGATCGTGTCCGCAGCTACTCCGGCCTTTAATCCGGAGCAAGTCGCGCCATCCGAGAGCGGAGGGATGGACCCCGCCATGGAGGCCACACTCTCAGTGGCGATGGAGCCGAATACTGACCCCGTCGTGTCGTCGAACCACTGGATTCGTCTCCGGCCATGGACTCCGAGCCGTTCATATCCGTGCCCGTCGAATCCGACTGGGCGCCGATCATGGAGTTCACCTCCGCGGACATCTTTCAACACTCACCCTTCGAGGATGTGCTAAATTCATTAAGGTCTCTCTCCCTGTCAGGAGAACCTTGGCCGAACTATGTCCGGCTAGAATGGGACGCGGACGACGAAGAAATTCGCTGCCCACCCACCACCCACTTAGTAGCCGCTGTCGACGACTTAACCGACATGCTCGACTTCGACTCCAAAGACATCGATGGTATGGACGACGATGTAGGAGACGAACCGGAACCACCGCCCACAGGGCGCTGGACCGCTACTTCATCACATGACGTATACATGGTGGACACCCCCAAAGAAGCCAATGGCGATGAGAAGACGGAGGATGACCCCTCCAAGAAGCAACCCAAGCGCCGACGTCAGCGGCGCCGCTCTAAGCCCCACCATAGCAAGAACAACAATAATAATAGTCCACGCGACTCTGGAAGAGACGACAATTGCACCACCCCGGTGGCAGAAAACGATCAAGATGCAAACTGCAAACATAGTGCGGATCCGACATCCGAACACGACGACACCAAAGATAAGCCTCATCAATCTCCGTCTAGGGAAGAAAGCAGTCCGGACGAAGATGCACCCATCATCCCGGAAACACACTTGGAGCAAGAGAACCTCCGCAGAAGGCTTACTGCCACAACGAGAAGCCTGAAGAAACATAAACAAAGGCTCAAGGTCGCACAAGATACGCTCAACAGCAAGTGGAACAAAGTAACAAAGTATGGTGGAAGTTAACATGCAAAAAGCTACCCAAAGCGCAAGCTATTACCGGAATTCGACGATGAGGCCTTAGAGCCCATACAGCCGAAAAGTGATGCGGCCAACCAGCCGGATCCACCACCCTGTGAACGCGATAGAGCGGCTAACAAAGTCACGTATAAGTCAACACATGATCTACGTGAGAACTTGCGTCAAAAATCCGGCGCGACTAGATCTATCTACGGATCTAGGAAGCGCGCTACGGTACACAACCAACACCGAATACTACAACCGTCCGAACACCATGGCGCATCCCAATACAGGGGTGCCGCACACCCCTTATGTTTCACTGATGAGGTGCTGAATCATGAATTCCCAGAGGGATTCAAACCAGTGAACATAGAGGCGTACAACGGAACCACAGACCTTGGAGTCTGGATAGAGGACTTGATCCTCCACATCCATATGGCTCGTGGAGACGGTCTACATGCCATTAAATACTTGCCCCTCAAGCTTAAAGGGCCAGCCAGGCAATGGCTGAAAAGCCTCCCCGAAAACTCAATTGGAAGTTGGGAGGAGCTCGAGGACGCTTTCCGGGCCAATTTTCAAGGGACATATGTCTGACCTACGGACGCAGAGGATTTAAGTCATATAATCCAACAGTCCGAAGAGTCCGCCCGAAAGCTTTGGAATAGGTTCCTCACTAAGAAGAACCAAATTGTCGACTGTCCGGATGTCGAAGCCTTAGCAGCTTTCAAACACAGCGTCCGAGACGATTGGCTTGCCAGACACCTCGGTCAAGAAAAACCAAGAACAATGGCAGCCCTAACAAGCCTCATGACCCGCTTTTGTGTGGGTGAGGACAACTGGTTGGCCCGTAGCAGCACCAGCGACCCAAGCACATCCGAAGTCAGGGATGGCAACGGTAAACCACGACGCAACAAAAACAAGCGTCAAAATAAAGAAGGTATCCCAGATAACACGGCGGTAAACGCCGGATTCAGGGGCTCTCGACCAGGTCAGCGGAAAAAGCCCTTCAAGGGTAGCAGAGAAGGACAATCTGGCCTAACCAAAATTCTTGACAAACTCTGTCAGATTCACGGCACCCCAGACAAACCTGCAAATCATACCCACAGAGAATGTTGGGTCTTCTAGCAGGCCGGTAAGCTAAATGCTGAACACAAAGGGGAAGAGACACCAAGCGAAGACGAGGATGAACCTCGCCAGCAAAGCGCTGGAGGACAAAAAAAGTTCCCACCAGAGGTTAAAACAGTAAACATGATCCAGGTGACAAAGGGGAGAAGAAATCACGCACCCCGATGCACACGCACCATAAAGCCCGTCACCCCTAGACTCAACCCCTGGTTGGCCTGCCCGATCACTTTTGATCGTAGGGATCACAATACAAATATCCGGCGTGAAGGACTGACGGCCTTGGTGTTAGACCCAATAATAAACGGGTACCATTTCACAAGGGTCCTAATGGACGGCTGCAATGATCTAAATCTGATATATTAGGACACAGTCCGCAAAATGGGGATAGACCCGACACAAATAAGCCATAGTAATACTACCTTCAAGGGAGTAATACCAGGCCAAGAGGCCCATTGCACGGGCTCTCTACTACTAGAGGTGGTATTCGATTCTCCCGATAACTTTTGAAGTGAAACGTTAACTTTTCACATCGCTCCATTCCGAAGTGATTTTTAAGCACTACTCGGAAGGGCGGCTTTTGCTCGTTTTAACGCAATACCGCATTATGCTTTTCTCAAGCTCAAGATGCCCGGTCCACGAGGCGTCATTACAGTCAGCGGAAATACCAACCGTTCTTCACGTACAAAAGAGGACGCGGTGGCTTTAACAGCCGCACACTAGACGCCCTCACCAACCAGAAAAAATGGCAGGTCGTCAAGACCACGGACACGGTTAGACGAGTCCGGCGTTCCATCATACACGCATGAGATTGGTTTTCGAACCCTCATAACACGATACTAGGGGCTTCCCACGTGTAATCAGGGCCAGCCCAGCTCAACTAGGCTTCTCTGGAATTCTGATAACTCATTCTTCTTTTCGGCACGAAAACTTTCACCTAAGTTCTTTCTTTTTGCAGGTTACAATCGTGCTACACCCGTCCAGGACACGGCACAACAGAGACACAGGCACAGACATGCAGCATGGACCCGCCCAAAGGTTTCTTTTTAGATTAAGGCCCTGTGTAAACCTTTTTTACTGTCTCTTGTTGCTCACATCCTCCGGATACTCCACACAACCGAGAAGGATGCCGGCGTTATTGGCATGTGGCCACGCTAGGATTTTGCACGTACCCGGACATATGGGGTTTCTTATAAAGGGCATTGTTTAGCCCGGTATATGTTATAAAGACAAAACACCTTAGGGAGTGTTTGGCGTCGCGAGTTTGGCCCTATATGCATCAGCTCCGAATCATGTCTTTGGTCAAATGTTGGGTTTGCCCGGCTCTCATGTTTTGGTACCTTACGTTCTGTTATATCGGCTAAGGTAGCACTGGGAGAACTACTGCGATTGTGCCTTGGTTCATCCGATGAACACCTCAGTAGAGAAAGCCGAAAACTGACTGTCATGATATAGCGAGAGACTGGTCAACCACTCGATGACTAATCGGAATCTTCGGGATTCCTCTGCATTAATGAAGGGCCGTTTCCCGATCATGTATGTACGCGCAACGTATTCGGACGAGCGCAGAAGTACTAGGGGCTATATAGTAGCCCCACTGTCAAACTCCTATGGCTAAGTGAAAGTGTTAAAGCAATATAGTCCGATTGCCTCGTTCGCTACGCTATCACCTGCTTAACGGACCAAGACGTTGGATCAAGTGTGGCTATGCATCTTTTGCGAACACCCCCGCATTATATGTGTGGGGGCGGAAGCCGACGACTGCAAACTTTCAGGTTATATACATAAACGGCCACACAGGAGGCATCATAGTACTTTTGGGCAAAAGTATAAATACAGCCTTGATTAGTTCAGAAAAACATTGTTTGTACAATGGGACTACATGTCACTAGAAAATAATATTCTTCGAGCACTGAGCCTCTATCAAACGAGCACCTTCAAGGACTTCTTCAAAGTAGTGCTCGGCAGCAACTCGGCCTATGGCCGAACCCTGTGCCGCAACAGTGGTGGCCTCCATCTCCGCCCAATATGTTTTGACACGGGCAAGGGCCATCCGCGCACCTTCTATGCACGATGACCTCTTTACAGCATCGACGTGTGGCGCAGCTTCAAGGAATTGTTGCACTAAGCTAAAAGAGCTACTCGGCCTTGGCCCTCTCGGCCACAGGTGATCCACAACGGACCTCATGGCAAGTCCGAACAACCTATGGAGCTCGGCGCAACCGGTCAATCGCTCATTCAGCAGCAGCGGACGGACTGGAGCATGAAACTGTGACCAAAACAGCTTCTCCACTTCGGGACCATTTTGATCCTTGAAGTACTCGGCTGCGTCAGCAGCACTTCAGCCAAATCCATGTACGCATCCGCAGAACTCCATAGCCGGTCTAGAGGAGCATATTTCGGATCTCCAAACTTAGTCCGCAGCAAGAAGGGCTTCCCAGACACGATATCTGCAGCTTGATTCAGCTCCTCCTTCGTCGCTCTAATTTTGGAGCGGGCTTCCTTGGCAGCCACCCGGGCCTTCTCCAGGTCCGTCGCCTTCACACGGTTTTCTTCCTCAAGAAGCCGATAATGGTCAGCAGCATCTTTTAACTCTACGGCCATCTTGGCTATTTTTTCCTTGCTCTCGCATTGCGCGGCCTGTTTGGCTCTTAACTCTGCGGCCGCCTTTAAAGTGGCCGCATTGCTACTCCTTCCTTGCTCCTTGGCTCGGGCAAGCTCCGCCCGAAGGGTCTCCATGGTGGCAGCTCCATCTGCAGTCACAACATGTTGATGATACTGGCATCATGCTGCTCTTATTATGTGACGATCACCAGACAAATCACTCACCCTGTGCGTCGTCAAGCCGCTTGTTGACAAGCACGATGTCGGCATCTGCCGCATCCAGTTGCCGCTTTAGTTCGGCAAAACCATCAGTCCGGCTCACCACCGGAGCTTCAACTACCTGCACATAAAGGCGATCTGGTTATTACCCGAGACTATGATCTGCTGTTTGCCGCCGTTCCCGACGACAACCAGAGTCTCAGGGGCTACTATCTGCATGGGCATACCTAACGTATGCGGTACTGTTAAAGGCATATATTGTTTCACGTACCTTGAAGCCTTTCAGCAGACTCATAAAAGCTTCATGCAAACCGCTTTCAGCGGATGAAATCCTTTCAATTACCGTACCCATTAGCATACGATGCGCTTTCGAGATGACAGCTTACCCCAGAAGATCCTTCAGCGTGTCTAATCGCACACTGTACGGACCCTTGCTGTCGCTCCCCTCAGGAGCCGGATACTGGGGAGGTCGGGCAGCCAAAGGTTATCCTTTGGTCCTAGTGGATCCGGAGATACCCTTCGCGACGACACTTCAAGGTCACCCGCTTCTTGGGTTGGGGAGTCCGAGGGAGGCGTTTCGCTCTCCATCATCTCCGGAAGAAGATCCCCCGAAGATGAACTCTGCCGAGAAGGGCTGTGGTCCGGACTACAATTTATAAGCATCGATTATTGTCTTCGGAAGTAAGATAGGATATCTTCACTATTAAGTACTTTTTGATTACTTACAGCTCGGTAGAGGGCTGATCCCCGCGCGGACATTGTGCGGCCAGAATACCCTCCGAGGCAGGACCCTCTGGCGGAGATTTCTTCTCCCGTTTGGAAACCTTAGTTTCCGGATCTTCAGAGGTAGTCCTCTTCCTTCCCCGGGGAGAAAGAATGTTAGATTCTTCCCCTTGGTTATCCCCCCTCGTGGAGGCGCTCATTCCCTTGATTGGAATAGATAGCGATGGATGCCCGCTTTCACCCTCTTTATTCCCCCCTTCATCTTCCTTTGAGGGCACTAGACAAGGTGCTGGCTCGAGCATCTTTTCCAACACCGGATTGTCCAACCCCTCAGGAAGGGGAGCCGAACACCGGATCAGCTTTGCCTTCGTTATCCAGTCCTGGTCAAAGAGCGATTCTTCAGAATGATGTCATGATAAATAAAAGGACAGTGTATTCGGCCATGGGATTACTTACTTGGGCAGCGGGGCGGTTGCAGCTTAGGCCCACGTCCTCGGTGGTGTCCGGACACTATGTTTGATGTCCGAAGAACGATTTGTACATCTCCTCGTGCGTCATGCCAAGGAAATGTTGAATAGCGTGCAGTCCTTCTAGGTTGAATTCCCACGTACGAAGGGGTCGGCGTTTGCAAGGCTGGACTCGACGAACCAACATAACTTGCACTACCATAACCAGACTGAAATCTCCCTCAAAGAGATCTCGGATGCGGCTCTGCAGTATTGGCACGTCCTTGGCTGGACCCCAGCTCAGCCCCCTGCTGATCCATGACATCAGTTGTGGTGGGGGGCCCGAGCGAAAGGCGGGGGCAGCTACCCATTTGGCACTACGAGGAGTTGTGATGTAAAACCACTCCCGCTGCCACAATCCGGACACCTCTGGAAAGGAACCCTTTGGCCATGGAGCGTCAGCAATTTTTCTTATTAAAGCACCTTCGCACACTGTGTACTGCCCCTCGACCATCTTCGGCTTCACATTGAAGGTCTTGAGCCACAGGCCGAAGTGAGGGGTAATGCGGAGGAAGGCCTCACATACAACGATAAATGACGAGATGTGAAGAAGGGAATCCGGGGCCAGATCGTGAAAATCCAGCCCATAATAGAACATAGGACCCCTAACAAAGGGATCTAGAGCGAGGCCTGGTCCTCGGAGGAAGTGGGAGATGAACACACGCTCTCGTTGGGTTCGGGAGTAGGAACGACCTGCCCTCGAGTGGGCAGCATATGCGAAATTTTGGCGGTCAGATATCTAGCCTCCCTCAACTTCTTGATGTCCTCCTCTGTGACGGAGGAAGGCATCCATCGGCCTTGAAGGCTGGATCCGGACATGATTGAAGGTCCAAAGCGCCTGACCTGAGCTTTGGGTGTTAGAAATCGAGGCGGGGGAAGGATTCGATTGAGCGCGGGAGGGAAAAAAGAAAAAGCCATGTCCCTTTATAAAGAGGGTGAATATCAGGCATCCTCCTCGTGGCCGTTTGAGACTTACCTAAGATCTAGGAGTCATACCAACAGGCACGGTTGGGTTACCCATGTTTGTATTTGATGAGAATCCCGTGATAAGGGGAACACGATCTCTGCTTTGACAAGACGTGTCAGGAAACCGCCTCGTGTTATGTGCGGGGCTGGTTAAAGAAAAACGGTTCGAATTATGACAGGGCCGTGGCGTGATGTCATGCCGTCAAAACATGTCAGCAGATTAGATTTGTGGAAATATTATTCTCTCTACGATGGTGTGTGAAACTTATTTTGCAGGGTCGGACACTATCCTTGTATTCAAACTCTTCCATGGTGTATTCGGAGGAGGAACCCGCCTTGCAATGCCGAAGACAACACTACACGCCGGACTCGTCGTCATTGAAGCCTGGTTCAGGGGCTACTGAGGGAGTCCTGGATTAGGGGGTCTCCAGATAGCCGGACTATATCCTTTGGCCGGACTGTTGGACTGTGAAGATACGAGATTGAAGACTTTGTCCCGTGTCCAGATGGGAGTCTACTTGGCGTGGAAGGCAAGCTAGGCAATACGGATATGTATATCTCCTCCTTTGTAACCGACCTTGTGTAACCCTAGCCCCCTCCGGTGTTTATATAAACCGAAGGGTTTTAGTCCGTAGGACAATATACAATCATACCATAGGCTGGCTTCTAGGGTTTAGCCTCTCTGATCTCATGGTAGATCTACTCTTGTAATACTCATATCATCAAGAACAATCAAGCAGGACATAGGGTTTTACCTCTATCGCGAGGGCCCGAACCTGGGTAAAACATCGTGTCCCCTGCCTCCTGTTACCATCCGCCTTAGACACACCGTTCGGGACCCCCTACCGAAGATCCGCCGGTTTTGACACCGACAACCGGCATGACACCATGATCTCCATCATCTTGATCTCTATCAATGTGTCGTTACATGGTCATCTCGCCAACTAGTGCTTTTGCAACTATTGCTATCGTATAGCGATAAAGTAAAGCAATTATATAGCGCTTGCATCTTATGCAATAAAGAGACAACCATAAGGCTTTGCCAGTTGCCGGTAACTTTAACAAAACATGATCATCTCATACAACAATTTATATCTCATCACGTCTTGACCATATCACATCACAACATGCCCTGCAAAAACAAGTTAGATGATCTCTACTTTGTTGTTGCAAGTTTTACGTGGCTGCTACAGGCTTCTAGCAAGAACCGTTCTTCCCTACGCATCAAAACCACAACGATTTCTTGTCAAGTGTGTCGTTTTAACCTTCGACAAGGACCGAGCGTAGTTAAACTCTATTCAACTAAAGTTGGAGAAATAGATACTTGCCAGCCACCTATGTGCAAAGCACGTCGGTAGAACCAGTCTCATGAGTGCGGTCATGTAATGTCGGTCCGGGCCACTTCATCCAACAATACCGCCGAATCAAAGTAAGATGTTGCTGGTAAGCAGTATGACTATTATCGGCCACAACTCATTGTGTTCTACTCGTGCATATAACATCTACGCATAGACCTAGCTCAGATGCCACTGTTGGGCAACGCAGTATTTCAAAAAATTTCCTACGATCACGCAAGATCTATCTAGGTGATGCATAGCAATGAGAGGGGAGAGTGTGTCCACATACCCTCGTAGACCGAAAGCGGAAGCGTTTTAGTAACACAGTTGATGTAGTCGAACGTCTTCGCGATTCAACCGATCCTTGCACCAAACATACGACGCCTTCGTGTTCAGCACACGTTCAGCTCGATGACGTCCCTCGAACTCTTGATCCAGTTTAGGACGAAGGAGAGTTCCATCAGCACGATGGTGTGGCGATGGTGATGATGAAGTTACCGGCGTAGGGCTTCGCCTAAGCACTATGACGATATGACCGAGGTGTGTAACTATGGAGGGGGCACCGCACACGACTGAGAGAAGACTTGTTGTGTCTTTGGGGTGCCCCCTGTCCACGTATATAAAGGAGGGAGGGAGAGAGGCCAGACCCTTAGGGGCGCGCCAAGAGTATGGAGTCCTACTAGGACTTCCAAGTCCCAGTAGAATCCCTTTCCTTTTCAGAGTAGGAGAGAAGGAAAAAGGGAAAGAGAGAGGGAGTAGGAAAAGGCAAGGGGGGCGCTACCCCCTTCCCCTAGTCCAATTCGGACCCATGTGGGGCACCTCCCCTTGGCCTGCCTCCTCTTTTCCCGTATGGCCCAATAAGGCCCATTACTTCTCCCGGTGAATTCCAGTAACTCCCCGGTACTCCGAAAAATATCCGAATCACTCGGAACCTTCCCGATGTCCGAATATAGCCTTCCAATATATGAATCTTTACCTCTCGGCCATTTCGAGACTCCTCGTCATGTATGTGATCTCATCCGGGACTCCGAACAATCTTCGGTCATCAAATCACATAAACTCATAAATATAAATCGTCATCGAACGTTAAGCGTGCGGACCCTACGGGTTCGAGAACTATGTAGACATGACCGAGACACATCTTCGGTCAATAACCAATAGAGGAACCTGGATGCTCATATTGGTTCCTACATAATCTACGAAGATCTTTATCGGTCAAACCGCAATAACAACATACGTTATTCCCTTTGTCATCGGTATGTTACTTGCCCGAGATTCGACCGTCGGTATCATCATACCTAGTTCAATCTTGTTACCGACAAGTATCTTTACTCATTCTGTAATGCATCATCCCATACTAACTCATTAGCACATTGCTTGTAAGGCTTATATTGATGTGCATTACCGAGAGGGCCCAGAGATACCTCTCCGATACACGAGGTGACAAATCCTAATCTCGATCTATGCCAACTCAACAAACACCATCGAAGACACATGTAGAGCATCTTTATAATCACCCAGTTACATTGTGACGTATGATAGCACACAAGGTGTTCCTCCGGTATTCGGGAGTTGCATAATCTCATAGTCAGAGGAACATGTATAAGTTATGAAGAAAGCAATAGCAATAAAACTAAACGATCATTATGCTAAGCTAACAGATGGGTCTTGTCCATCACATCATTGTCTAATGATGTGATCCCGTTCATCAAATGACAACACATGTCTATGGTTAGGAAACTTAACCATCTCTGATTAACGAGCTAGTCAGGTAGAGGCATACTAGGGACACTTTGTTTTGTCTATGTATTCACACATGTATTAAGTTTCTGGTTAATACAATTCTAGCATGAATAATAAACATTTATCATGATATAAGGAAATACAAAAAACAACTTTATTGTTGCCTCTAGGGCATATTTCCGTCAATATCTACTTGATGAAACATAAATCTGAAACATTTGAAAAGTTCAAAGAATTTTAGAGTGAAGTGGAAAATCATTGTAACAAGAAAATAAATTTTCTACGATTTGATCGTGGAGGTGAATATTTGAGTTATGAGTTTGGTCTTCATTTGAAACAATGCAGAATAGTTTCACAACTCATGCCACCTGGAACACCACAGCGAAATGGTGTGTCCGAACGTCGTAACCGCACTTTATTAGATATGGTGCGATCTATGATGTCCCTTACTGATTTACCGCTATCGTTTTGGGGTTACGCTTTAGAGACAACTGCATTCATGTTTAATTGGGCACCATCTAAATCCATTGAGACGACACCATATGAACTGTGGTTTGGCAAGAAACCTAAGTTGTCATTTCTCAAAGTTTTGGGCTGCGATGCTTGTGTGAAAAAGCTTCAACCTGATAAGCTCGAACCCAGATCAGAGAAATGTGTCTTCATAGGATACCCAAAGGAAACTGTTGGGTACACTTTCTATCACAGATCCAAAGGCAAGATATTCGTTGCTAAGAATGGATCCTTTATAGAGAAGGAGTTTCTCTCGAAAGAAGTGAGTGGGAGGAAAGTAGAACTTGATGAGGTAATTGTACATGCTCCCTTATTGGAAAGTAGTTCATCACATAAATCAGTTCCAGTGATTCCTACACCAATTAGTGAGGAAGCTAATGATGATGATCATGAAACTTCAGATCAAGTTACTACTGAACCTCGTAGGTCAACCAGAGTAAGATCCTCGCCAGAGTGGTACAGTAATCCTGTTCTGGAGGTCATGTTACTTGACCATGACGAACCTACGAACTATGAGGAAGCGATGATGAGCCCAGATTCCACGAAATGGCTTGAGGCCATGAAATTTGAGATGGGATCCATGTATGAGAACCAAGTATGGACTTTGGTTGACTTGCCCGATGATCGGCAAGCCATAAAGAATAAATGGATCTTCAAGAGGAAGACGCATGCTGATGGTAGTGTTACTATCTACAAAGCTCGACTTGTCGCAAAAGGTTTTTGACAAGTTCAAGGTGTTGACTACGGTAAGATTTTCTCACTCGTAGCAATGTTTAAGTCTGTCCGAATCATGTTAGCAATTGCCACATTTTATGAAATCTGGCAAATGGATGTCAAAACTGCATTCCTTAATGGATTTCTTAAAAGAAGAGTCATATATGATGCAACCAAAAGGTTTTGTCAATTCTAAAGGTGCTAACAAAGTGTGCAAGCTCCAGCGATCCATTTATGAGATGGTGCAAGCCTCTTGAAGTTGGAATATACGCTTTGATAGTGTGATCAAAGCATATGGTTTTATACAGAATTTTGGAGAAGCCTGTATTTACAAGAAAGTGAGTGGAAGCACTATAGCCTTTTTGATAAGTATATGTGAATGCCATATTGTTGATCGGAAATGATGTAGAATTTTCTGGATAGCATAAAAGGGTACTTTAATAAGAATTTTTCAATGAAAGACCTCAGTGAAGCTACTTACATATTGGGCATCAAGATCTATAAAGATAGATCAAGACGTTTGATAAGACTTTCTATGAGTACATACCTTGATAAGATTTTGAAGTAGTTAAAAATGGATCAGTCAAATAAGGAGTTCTTGCCTGAGTTGTAAGGTATGAAGTTGAGTAAAGACTCAAAACCCGACCACGACAGAAAATAGAAAGAGAATGAAAAGTCATTCCCTATGCCTCAGTCATAGGTTCTATAAAGTATGCTATGTTGTGTACCAGACCTATTGTGTACTTCACCATGAGTTTGGCAAGAGGGTACAATAGTGATCCAGACAGCGGTCAAAAATATCCTTAGTGGAATAAGGACTTGTTTCTCGGTTATGGATGTGACAAAAAGTTCATCGTAAAGGGTTACGTCGATGCAAGCTTTGACACTGATTCGGATGACTCTAAGTCTCAATCTGGATACATATTTAAAGTGGGAGTGATTACCTAGAGTAGCTCCATGCAGAGCATTGTAGACATAGAAAATTTGCAAAATACATATGGCTCTGAATGTGGCAGACCCATTGACTAAACTTCTCTCACAAAGCAAAACATGATCACTCTTTAGGTGTTAATCACATAACTATGTGAACTAGATTATTGACTCTAGTAAACCCTTTGGGTATTAGTCACATGGAGATGTGAACTAATCACGTAAAGATGTGAACTATTGGTGTTAAATCACATGATGATGTGAACTAGATTACTGACTTTAGTGCAAGTGGGAGATTGAAGGAAATATGCCCTAGAGGCAATAATAAAGTTGTTATTTATATTTCCTTATATCATGATAAATGTTTATTATTCATGCTAGAATTGTATTAACCGGAAACTTAGTACATGTGTGAATACATATACAAAATAGAATGTTCTTAGTATGCCTCTACTTGACTAGCTCGTTAATCAAACATGGTTAAGTTTCCTAACCATAGACACGTGTTGTCATTTGATGAATGGGATCACATCATTAGGAGAATTATGTGATGGACAAGACACATCCGTTAGCTTAGCATAATGATCTTTTAGTTTTATTGCTATTGCTTTCTTCATGACTTATATATGTTCCTCTGACTATGAGATTATGCAACTCCCGAATACCGGAGGAACACCTTGTGTGCTATCAAATGTCACAACATAACTGGGTGATTATAAAAATGCTCTACAGGTGTCTCCGATGGTGTTTGTTGAGTTGGCATAGATCGAGATTAGGATTTGTCACTTCGTGTATCGGAGAGGTACCTCTAGGCCCTCTCGGTAATGCACATCACTATGAGCCTTGCAAGCAATGTAACTAATGAGTTAGTTACGGGATGGTGCATTACGAAACGAGTAAAGAGACTTGCCGGTGACGAGATTGAACTAGGTAGGATGATACCGACGATCGAATCTCGGGCAAGTAACATACCGATGACAAAGGGAACAACGTATGTGTAACACCCCGGATGTAATTTACCTTATATGTTCTCCAACTCTTGCCGTTTCCGGCGCTAAGTTATTTTATTTCCTCGGGATCGGGTTTTTGTCTTCGTGTGTTGTTGTCGTTGTCATGCATCTCATATCATATCATCATGTGCATTGCATTTGCATACGTGTTCGTCTCATGCATCCGAGCATTTTCCCCGTTGTCCGTTTTGCATTCCGACGCTCCTATCTCCTCCGATGGTCCTTTCTACCTTCTTTTCGTGTGTGGGGGTTAAACATTTCCAGATTGGACCGAGACTTGCCAAGCAGCCTTGGTTTACTACCGGTAGACCGCATGTCAAGTTTCGTACCATTTGGACTTCGTTTGATGCTCCAACGGTTAACCGAGGGACCGAGAAGGCCTCGTATGTGTTGCAGCCCAACACCCCTCCAATTTGGCCCAAAAATCCACTTAAACCCTCTCCATCATCTAGAGCATTCGATCACGATAGCGTGGCCAAAAACCGCACCTCATTTGGACTCTCCTAGCTCCCTCTATGCCTATAAATAGACCTCTCCCCGAAAATCCCGGGTCTCTTCTTCCCCAAACCCTAATTTTCCGCTCCCCACGCCGCCGGACACGTCCGGGGCGGACCGGACACGTCCGCCGCCGCCTCCGCGCCAATCCGCACCGCCACTCCCTCCGCCGCCGGCCCGGGAAGCCCACTCTGGGCCCCCGAGGCCCATCC
>NC_041384.1:484037516-484041394 GCF_002162155.2 Triticum dicoccoides | reverse complement strand
GCCGGCCACCGCCGTCAGCAGCGCCGTCGCCGCACTCCGGCGAGACTCCGGTGCCCGGCCTCGGCTACCTCCTCCTTGTCCTCGAACTCCGGCGAGTTCTTCAGATCCGGCCGGCGAACCTCGGATTGCGTGCAGCTACAGTAACCCGATCCGGATCCAGATCTGATTCGGTTGACTTTTACCCTTCTAACCCTAATTATTTTGCATTCTGGCTCATGTCGTAACTCCGCATCCGTAACTCTGTTTTGGGCGTGTAGCATATCAAAATATTCGCCTCAGAGAGTACATCATTTCTTCTCATTGCATCATTTTCATTTGAGCTCATCTTGATGCCCGAAATGCTGTTGGAAGAGAGCTATTTGAGTTAATTGTCAGATCTGCTGCACTAAATAGCTATTTGTCATTTTTGCCATGCTTAATGTGTGCATGATATGCTCCTGAGCTCTACATGAGTTTTATTATATGCCATGCCATCTTTACAGAGGTGCTTACCATATATTTTTGTGACATGTGTGGTGAGTAGCACAAGCTTGCAAAGT
The DNA here is from genome assembly GCF_002162155.2 of Triticum dicoccoides. Lineage (NCBI taxonomy): Eukaryota > Viridiplantae > Streptophyta > Magnoliopsida > Poales > Poaceae > Triticum > Triticum dicoccoides. The sequence goes on along the minus strand of NC_041384.1, from coordinate 484,040,855 downwards.
AGTGCATTCATTAAGGCTGTTTTCAGGGACTTAGAATTTCTCTAAGTCCTTGATCTGTTTTTATCAATATGCCATATGTTCATGTTGTTTCCTAGTGATCCGTGCCTCTTTTGAGGATGATCAGTAAGGATGATTTGTTAATATTGTGGTGCTCTATCCATCCATGTCTTTGTTTGCAATTATGGAGCATCCTAGCTTGAGTCGATCGAGCTCTACTTTTGCTATTTCGTGAATCCTGGCAGATTGTCTACTTGTTAGCAATTTTGCCGAGGATGTTGTTGTTCATCCGTGCATGCTATGTTGTTGTTCTTGCCATATATAGCTTATATAATATGTATTATTGATGGGTGTATGCTTAGTTTGTCATGCCTTGCTCTGTAGTGAGTGCATCGAGCTCGTAAACATGCCTACTCGTTAACATATTTGCATGCTCCAATTTTCCTCTAAGTCTGTAACCTGATTATGTTTTTGCCATGTTCACATGCTTGCAATTATATTTTCTGATCTCTTTTGGCTCAAGGTCACTAAGGGACTTTTGTTAAGTGCTTTGAGTAGCTCCATGCCATGCCTTACTTTGCCATGTTAAGTTCATGTAGTATATAGTTTTCATGCTCCAAAGTGTGCTACCTGATCTGAAATTTCAGGCTTGTGTTAATTTCACTAAGTCTGAAACCTGTTTATCTTTTGCACTTTTGTCATGCTTGTTTGAACCTGTTAATGGATGAATTGGCCGTAGCTCAGTGTTCATCTTTTGTCAAGCATTATGAGTGGATACCTGCCATGTATTTTGTTGCCATGTTTGAGTGTTGTAGCATAATTATCTTGTTGCATTTAGATGGCTACTTGCTGTTTATCGCAGACCGGTGCCATATTTGTTTTGCTTGCCATTTCCAAACCGTGCATCCGATTCCGGTGATCTTTATATCGATTTCAACCGAAATCACCTAACCTTTCCAGTGGCACTCTTGGATTTCCAAGTTGAGGCCAGGTTCAATCATTCTTTGTCAATCTTGCATATGCATCACATATCACATCCCGCATAGCATACCATGTTTGCATCATGTTGTTTGAGCTTTGCACGTGGTTGATTGTGTTCCTCTTACTTGTTTGTCTTGTTTGGGTAGAGCCGGGAGACGAGTTCGCTAACGAGGAGCCCGTTGAGTTTGCTTACGAGGATCAAGCCAACTCTGACAACTTTGCAGGCAAGATGATCATACCCTCGAAATCACTTCTATCTTTGCTTTGCTAGATGCTCGCTCTTTTGCTATGCCTATGCTACGATGCCTACCACTTGCTTATCATGCCTCCCAAATTGCCATGTCAAACCTCTAACCCACCATGTCCTAGCAAACCGTTGATTGGCTATGTTACCGCTTTGCTCAGCCCTTCTTATAGCGTTGCTAGTTGCAGGTGAAGATTGGAGATCGTTCCTTGTTGAAACATTGTTTATTTGTTGGGATATCACTATTTTATCTTGTTATCTTAATGCATCTATATATTTGGTAAAGGGTGGAAGGCTCGGCCTTTTGCCTAGTGTTTTGTTCCACTTTTGCCGCCCTAGTTTCCGTCATATCGGTGTTATGTTCCCGGATTTTGCGTTCCTTACGCGGTTGGGTGATAATGGGAACCCCTTGACAGTTCGCCTTGAATAAAACTCCTCCAGCAATGCCCAACCTTGGTTTTACCATTTGCCACCTAGCCTCTTTTCCCTTGGGCTTCCGGAGCCCGAGGGTCATCTTATTTAAACCCCCCTGGGCCAGTGCTCCTCTGAGTGTTGGTCCGACCGAGCAGACTGCGGGGCCACCTCGGGGCAACTTGAGGTTTGGTTTTACTCGTAGGATGTCTCATCTGAGTGTGCCCTGAGAACGAGATATGTGCAGCTCCTATCGGGATTTTTCGGCACATTCATGCGGTGTTGCTGGACTTGTTTTGTCTTTGTCGAAGTTGTCTTGTAGAACCGGGATACCGAGTCTGATCGGAATGTCTCGGGAGAAGGTTTATCCTTCATTGACTGTGAGAGCTTGTGATGGGCTAAGTTGGGACTCCCCTGCAGGGATTTGAACTTTCGAAAGCCGTGCCCGCGGTTATGGGCAGATGGGAATTTGTTAATGTCCGGTTGTAGATAACTTGAACCTTAACTTAATTAAAATAAATCAACTGGGTGTGTTACCGTGATGGTCTCTTCTCGGTGGAGTCCGGGAAGTGAACACGGTGTTGGAGTAATGGTTGCCGTAGGTTGATTCTCTAGTTCTTCATTCGTGCTTTGCCTTCTCTTCTCGCTCTCTTTTGCGAACAGGTTAGCCACCATATATGCTAGTCGCTTGCTGCAGCTCCACGTATTTCCTCGCCTTACCTATAAGCTTAAATAGTCTTGATCGCGAGGATGCAAGATTGCTGAGTCCCCGTGGCTCACAGTTTACTTCCAAACCAGATGCAGGGCCCGATGACTCCGTTCCAGATGATGCGCTTGAGCTCAAGTGGGAGTTCGACGAAGACTCACGCCATTACTATGTGTCTTTCCCTGATGATCAGTAGTGGTGCCTAGTTGGGGCGATCGGGACCGTGTTGCATGTTGGGGTTGATCTTTTATTTTGGTACCATAGTCGGACAATGAGTGCATTGGATGATTGTAATGCTATTTATGTACCTTGTGTGACGTGGCGAGTGTAAGCCAACTATGTACCTTTCCCCTTATTATCTATTTACATGGGTTGTTGTGAAGATTACCTTACTTGCGACATTGCTTTCAATGCGGTTATGCCTCTAAGTCGTGCTTCGACACGTAGGAGATATAGCCGCATCGAGGGCGTTACAGTATGTTGTTATGCGGTTTGACCGATAAAGATCTTCATAGAATATATAGGGGCCAATATTAGCATCCAGGTTCCTCTATTGGTTATTGACCAGAGATGTGTCTCGGTCATGTCTACATAGTTCTCGAACCCATAGGGTCCGCACGCTTAACGTTCGATGACGATTTGTATTATGAGTTATGTGATTTAATGAACCGAAGTTTGTTCGAAGTCCCGGATGAGATCATAGATATGACGAGGAGTCTCCAAATGGTTGAGACGTAAAGATTGATATATTGGAAGGTTATGTTTGGACACCGGAATGGTTTCGAAAAGGTTCGGACATTTTCCGGAGTACCGGGGGGTTACCGGAACCCCCCGGGGGGTTAATGGGCCTTCATGGGCCCTAGTGGAAGAGAGGAGGCGGCAGCCAGGTGGAGGAGCGCGCCCTCAAGCCCAAACCGAATTGGACTAGGGTTGGGGGGGGGGGCGGCCCCCTTTCCTTCTTCTCCTCCACCTCTTTCCCTTTTCCCCCTTCTTTGGAAAG
>NC_041384.1:484032146-484037154 GCF_002162155.2 Triticum dicoccoides | reverse complement strand
GGGGGCACCCGAAAGGCACACCAAGTCTTCTCTTAGCCATGTGCGGTGCCCCCCTCCACAGTTACACACCTCGGTCATATCGTTGTAGTGCTTAGGCGAAGCCTTGCGCCGGTAACTTCATCATCACCGTCACACACGCCGACGTGCTGACGAAACTCTCCCTCGTCCTCAACTGGATCAAGAGCTCGAGGGACGTCATCGAGCTGAACGTGTGCTGAACATGGAGGTGCCGTACGTTCGGTGCTTGGATCGGTTGAATTGCGAAGACGTTCGACTACATCAACCGCGTTACTAAACGCTTCGGCTTTTGGTCTATGAGGGTACGTGGACACACTCTCCCTTCATTGCTATGCATCTCCTAGACAGATCTTGCGTGATCGTAGGTAAAGTTTTTGAAATACTGCGTTCCCCAACAATTCGGAAGTCCACAAGTGGGTCCAGCATGTCCCAAGGGCTGACATGGGCTGAGGGGAGGCGCCCTGGCCTTATTGGGCCAAGCGCACCAAGTCCTCAAAAGCCCATGCGACTAGGGAAGGGAAAAAGGGGAGTCCTAGAATATGATTGGACTTGGAGTCCAAGTCCTCTCCCCCTTGGTGCCAACTCCTATTAGGAGTAGGGATGGACTCCCAGCCCTCCCACACATATAAATATAGAGGAGGTGGCGCAGTAAGGCGCCCCAATACGTTGGCCTTGGCTGCTGCCCCGTCTCTCCCTCCCGGCATAGTTCTCGTCCACATTTTTTCGCTTAGTGAAGCCTTGCTGGTATTCCGACTCCACCACCACAATCACGACCACGCCGTCGTGCTGATTGTGATCCCATCAACTTCTCTGCCCTTTCTTGCTGGATCAAGGAGGAGGAGACATCATCGAGCCGCACGTGTACTAAACTCGGAGGTGTCGTTCGTTCGACACTAGATCGGTTGGATCGTGATCGGATCACGAAGAGTACGTCTACATCAACCGTGTTATATATGCTTCTGCTTTCGGTCTACGAGGGTACGTAGACACACTCTCCTCTCTCGTTGATATGCTTCTCATAGATAGATCTGGGTGTTCATTGGAATTTTTTGATTTTCATGCTTCGTTACCCAACATTATGGGCTCTGGCTTAGTTGAGTAGTTAGTGTGACCTCTTCCGAGATAGGCTAGCAGATGTAGAATATGTAGGTGTACCGGCCTATCCGTGGGTTAAGGGGGAATACTTTCGAAAGACTATGTATCGATCTTCCGAAGGTGGTCGAGTCTTGTGGGGAAAAGTGCGCAATCTTTGCAAAGTGTTAAATCTAATCGATTAGCCGTGTCTCCATTAATGGACAATTTGAGGTTTTAGTATTGGAAATGTTGGGAGATCTGATGACCCTTAACTTAATCATTTGGGCTTAATTAAACTTTGGGAATAGATTGTGATGGGGGTACCATCTCAATCATATTCTATTTTGTAGTGGTAGAATAATACCTTTTATAATAGGAAAAAAATAGCTTTATGCAAAACTTAGAGCTTTTCACCAACTAAATTGCATGTACAAGTAGGATTATTATACTCTTTATGATGTGACTTGCCAGTACATTCAATATACCGACCTATATGGCTGTAACTTATCACGTTGCAGATATATCCGACGAGGATTAAGGTGTGATAGGTCGATGTGCTACACTTAGCTTTTGCTCGTGGAGTTGATGGACTCATTTACTTCTATGCTTCCGCAATATTTGTTTTATTTTGCCTTATGCCATATATTTGCAATAAATTGTATTGCTCCTCAACTATTGATGCAATAAAAAGATGGGTGTTATTTCTGTTAATTCAACGAATACTGTATGTGCTAGCAAGTCAATCCAGGGACTAGCACGGTAAGCACAAAGACTTCGACCCTTACCGGGTCGGGTCGCTACATCCTGGCACCCTAGAGGAGGATGGTGCGACTAGCGTGTCCGAGGGCAAGATGTAGAGGCATCCATTCTTGGGTGCTGGACCAAACAAGTATGAGTCCAAAGGTTGAATGTGACCCTATCTCCCTGTGCAATGAGAATTGGTGATGATGCATCAACAACCGAATGTGTGATGACAACACGTGCCAAATCTCTGTCTTGAATGGGCACATGGCTTTTCTCAACATCATGAACGGGTAGGAAACATGACATTTGCAAGGCTAGTCAGTGATGGGAATTGATGGTTTGTTTCGAGAGGTGGGTGTTTTGATTGACAATGGAGAAGATGAATGTCGCAAAGCCATCTCTCAGGGTCCTTTTATGTTACTCCCTCCATTCTAAAACAACTAAAATTCTAGGTTTATCATAAGTCAAACTTGCTTATGACCAACTCTACAGAAAAAAACTGGATATAAAAATATATTTCATAAAGAATCTCACAAGACCAATTTGGTGTTCTAGATGTTATTGTAACTTTCTATATATTTGATCAAACTTACACAAATTTGACTCAGGACAAATCCAGAACTTCAATTATTTTGAAACGGATGTAGTTTTTTTGTATGTTGATGTGCTTGACCTTGATGCATATGGGTAATTTCATATTCAGTAAATTTATGGCTCTCTGCATTCCAATGTGCAGATTATGGGAAGGTAGTCTCCATTTCCAAAAAGGAAAAAAAAACCTTTTCAAGAATAATCTACTCATTCAAGCATCCATCAACATAAAATGGCCCACCACGCCTGTAGTGTGGCTTTAGAGCATCTACAACCAGACTTGGCAAATCCGGCCCCTATACGACCGCGGGCGCATCCACAGACAACGTCCGCCAGCCCCTCATATGTTGCACCGCACATCCACATACCTCAAATTCTGATCATCAAATCCATGCACGTCGATCATACGATACAAATTGTCCAAATTCAAAAGTTTGAAACAAAGCAAAGCAAGTCATAGTTCAATCAACCAGACATGCCAAAATGAAATCAATGTTTGAGCGTGACGGATGGTTTTGGATCATTGGTCGGGCGCCTGCTTCGAGAGGAATGCGTCGTGCTCCAGGCGGAATGCGTCCTGCTCGTCCTACATCCGGGTTGCCAGCTCCGCCTGCATCCGGGCTGCCTCCTCCGCCTGCATCCGGGGCGCAGCCACCCTCGCTGCCTTGTACTCTCTTCGTTCGTATATCTCCTTCTTCTTGTCCGCAAGCCACTTCTTTGCATGCTCATCCAAGAGGGTTTCGTCCGCCAACATGATACTTGCATCCTTTATGTCTCGTGCGAGTTACAACCTCTCCTTCTCAAGCTCTATGTCGCCAAATGTCTTGGCCTTGACAAGTTCCCATTTGATCACCTCTTGTTGCTTCTCCAACTCGATCTTCTCCCTCCCAATTTTGAGCTTCTTCTCCGCCCTCTTTCGGTCCCACTCCACCCTTTTTTTTGCGCGTCCAACATGATCTTGTCTCTCTCCTCCTTCTTGTTCTCCCTCGCCGAAAAATTGCCCGTCCATGTGGACGACATTTTTGTAGCCGCGGCGTCACGAGAGGCACGTGCCTTCTCCCACTTGTTTCCCATGACTTGGTGGTTATCCTTTGGCACGATGGCTTTTCCATTCGTCACGATAACATCGTTCAACCCAATTGATTGGTTGGAGCTTGAGCCATCATTCCTCTTCTTGTCGGACTTGCCATTCAATATGATCCAACAATGGCTAAAAGCAAAGGGCTTCTTCTCCACCATGTCCGAACCTCCCTAAGATGCCGTCGCCGCCTCCCTCTCTCGTTGTCGGCGTCGCCGCAACTTTCGGTTGACGTTCTCTGCCTTGCAAGTCGCAACCGATGAAGGGACCCCGCCGACGGACGAGGCGGACTGCGTCTCCATCATGGCGGTCTGGGTCGGGCTGGAAGACATGCCCGGCGATGGACCAGGACTGGTGGTGGAGATTGGGAGCAAGGATGAAGGACGGCGAGGGTCTGGGCATGAGAAAGGTTGGAGGGCGACGGTAGGAGGAGGAAGGGTTTGGTGGATTTGGTGCAATATGCGGTGGGGGCGGGCTGTCGGGTCCGATGTGGGGGGCACGCCCGGACGGCCCCATATCCGCCCCATATTTGAATTGGATATGAGAGGTACCGATCAGCCCGAGCGTTTGAGGCCCATCTAAGAAGCCCATCAGGGTCGAAACATCGCGACCGGTCAGTGACCGGGTGGACTGCCCGGATGTATGAGGCAGGTTTAAGGCGCCCGATTGTAGATGCTCTTTTTAAAAAAAAAAAGATTGTAGATGCTCTTGTATAAGAAAAACGTGATGGTTCAAATGAAGTGGAAGAACAAAAATTGCAAGTGCGTTTTGTTTATGGCATATCGCCAGGTGCCAGCATCCGAAGATCCCCGCCAAACCCAACGGAAATCCCACCACCACGGCCACGCGGTTCGGCGGCGGTCAAGGTCAATCCCCCTCCCCTTCCTTCCCCTCCCCTCCCGCACGCGAATCGACAAACGGAAGCGTTGAAGAAGGCGCCGGTGCCCCTCCACTCACGCGTCACGGAAATCCCACCCGCAAAAAAACGGTTCCGTTTCCTACCAACAAAGTCTCCTCCCCTTCCCCTTGGCGGTAGCACACGCATCCGCCGCGGTAGTCCCCTTTCCAATCTACCTCACCAACGCGCAGAGGAAGCATCTTCTATAATACTCCTTCTAAAGCAGCCCCGCCGCCTCCCGACGGAGCCGATTCGATTCGATCCCGTTGGAATCTAGCCGGGGTGCTGCCGCGCGCGGGGAAGATGCACAGGAGCAAGGGGAAGCTGTCGGGCGTCCTCAGCAAGGGCTTCAAGCCCGACAAGTGGTCAGTCCAGATCGCCTCTGCTCGCCGGTTCCTGCTTCTTCTTCCTTCTCCGTTGGTTTCCGTGGGTGCGAGATTGAACGCTTGCTTTTGCTTTTGTTTTTGTTTTTGTGGCGTCTCAGCAAGATTGCCCTCAAGATGGCCATGGCGCGGATCAAGCTGCTGCGGAACAAGAAGGAGGTGCAGGCGCGCCAGATGCGCCGCGAGGTCGCGCAGCTGCTCGACGGCAACCAGGACCAGACC
>NC_041384.1:484000906-484031848 GCF_002162155.2 Triticum dicoccoides | reverse complement strand
TGGTACAGTTCATCCTATTGATGATGTCATTGTGTGAACGAACGGAGTACTCGATTACGGGGATAAAATCCACTCTAGACTTTTCTACTGGAACATTGGTGAAATTGCTATAATCTGGGAGAGCATGGAGATAATATGGCCACCGCGGTTTGTTTAGGTGATTGGTCTTCCACACCACATGCCTTTCTTGGGTTCATTGGCCCAATAGTTGGTCCATTTTGTTAATTTATCTACCCTGTTACATTATGTTATCGCCAATTTCTGTGCTCAAGTAGTATGTCTGATCGCTTGACACGCAAAGTTCTGTGGTTTTGTATGGCATTTTCTCACAGTACTAACCTATGCCATCCCCCCACAGGTTGAACATGTCATAAGGGAAGAGAAATTCATGCAAGCATATGACCTGATTGAAGTGTACTGCGAACTTATAGTGGCACGCATGTCCATTATTGATTCACAGAAGTAAGCCAAGTTTATATTCCTTGTCTGTAAACCAGTACTTACTTGTCCATGTCTTTATCTGATGTCTGAAATTGCTTTCTTATCATTAAGAGAAGCAGACACACAGTTTATAGTTTGAGGAATATCACCTCAATCTCATTTTTGGACTATTTCCGTAGTTGATAGGGTAGGAGTTATCTTTTATCCATTATCAGCGAACTAGGGTATGGTTTCTTGGGTAATGACTTACCTTTTATCTTTTTCCTTAACGGCACATCATGATTTAGCTGGACTCTTCTGCGCTTATAAAAACTGCCGCATATTATTCATGCAGAGTCCTTTCCAGGATAACCTAAAAACTAAGGGTGTTTGAATGACCCCCGTTTACCCTAACAAATATTGGCCATGACCAAACTGCAGGCTCGATTTTTTGGTGCCAGAAAAATAATGGACTAAACATGGGTGAGCCAAAATTTGGCTCGGTGATGCTGATCAGGTAGTCATACAGATAGGAAGAATGATTTATCAACAAAACTTTGTTCCAATTCTCACTAAATTTCTATTGAACACCCCTGTCCAAGTGTGCATGTGTGTAAGTGTGAGCACCAGGATTTAGACCCTGGTGGGTGAAGCTCCCCCATAACTGCACCAACCCAACAAGAGGTGGTTCTCGCTGACCATGACTTTGTTGAAGGTTGGAATAAAAGCTTGCCAAATCCCTAGGACATGCCAAATAATGGCACCAATCCAAAGGATGACCAAAATTTAGGGTATCGCTGAATTTTGGTGGTTCGCTGGGGCTTGCCCGGTGCACTGGTGGAGCCAATCTGGATAAAAAGTGACATGCTCCTTTTTTCATGGCAAGCCCATATGTTAAATTGTTATTCAGTTCAGAAGGTGCTGTAAGTCTTGAATAATCGAAATATTGACAATCTGTTTCTCAAGCCAAGTGCCACCACTGACATGAAAGATCAGTCCCTTCAGGAAAGTTGCACTTGCATGGAGCTTCTTTATCAGCAATTTACAGCATAATCCTGTTATAGTTGTTGAGGACTTGTGCACTCCTCTGGTAAACTTAAAAACATTAACAAATATCACAGGAATATAATCATCAACTCTAAAACAAATTGAAATTATTGATGATTGAGTAGACATTTATATTGGTCCTATTTTCTGCTGTTCTCTCATGGCACATATCTATTTTTGCCCTGAATATTCAGTACTTACAGTTACATGTTTGTTTGCCTGAAATCTAGGACTTGCCCTATTGATCTGAAGGAGGCAATAGCAAGTGTTATATTTGCATCAATGAGATGTTCAGATGTCACAGAACTAGCAGATGTTCGGAAGAATTTCACAAGCAAGTATGGGAAAGAGTTTGCCACATCAGCTCTTGAAGTGCGACCTGACAGTGGCGTAAACCGTCTGGTATTTTTTTGCTTTTCAGTTTCTGAATTGGGCGAAGGTTTTGCAGCTGTACACTTTTAAAACAATTTATTACTGTGCATACAGGTAATCGAGAAGCTCTCAGCAGGAGCACCGGATGTACAGACGAAAACCAAAACCTTGAGCTCAATTGCGGCAGAGCACAACATAAAATGGGAGCCAAAAGCATTTGAAGAGCAGAAGCAAAATGAAGATCGGATGGTAAACTGACAGACCTGAATTGGTTTTTAGGTTGAGTATTTTGGCTCTAACCTGATCTATTGTCTGTCATGTAGTATGGATCAACATATTCTGGAGGAAACATTCCAACTTCGGGGTCATCTGCTTCTAGCGTGCCAACTCCTCAACCTGCAGCAGCTCCCTATTCATCTGTTCAACCAGCCACTTCTCGTGTGCCTGCAGGACCTTCTTATGAATCTTCTGAAGCTCCAGCTAATAGAAACCCACATGGCACTGCCAACTCTAATGCTTCCACACAGGAAAATAGAAGGGGTTCGGATGCTTCAGTGCCTCCTAGCTTCCAACATGGTGCAGCTACTTATTCCTCAGCAAATATTCCTGGATCTAACAACTACTCTAATACTGGGAGTTCAAGTGTTTCTGGACCTCACTCCCAATTTGGCTCAACAGTTCCAGGTACAATTGTAGGTTGTACTTCTTTTTAGTATCATCACTTTTTAATGCTTTGGTATTCTTCGTAGTTACTTGTTTATTTTATCTTTGCAGACCCAGTATCCAGGACTGAAGAGATCAACCGGCCTAGGGAAAGGAAGTCTTCAGCTAGTGGTTCCAATTGGAATGTGGAATTCAAGGATGCAGCATCTGCAGCACAGGCAGCAGCAGATTCTGCAGAGATGGCAAGCATTGCTGCCAGAGCTGCAGCCCAACTTGCTAGCCGTGGAAACTTCTATGCAGACCAAGATACTGGTGCTTATGAATCAACTGCTTATATGAATGACACTACACCCAGGAAGCAACAAGCTGGACGTTTGATGAAGGATGGTAAGAGTTTTAATGAGCAGATTTCAGGTATTAATGATCCAAGGATGATCTCAAGTAATGCAAGAAAAGATGAAGAAAGAGCAGAAACAAACCGCGTGAGTAGCCAGAATATGTCAACTCCTTACTCCTCTCAGCTCCACTCGTATGCTCCTGAAAGCCGTACTGATCATGACATGCCAACTGAACCGCATCATGCTCATTCATCTGAGCCTCCATATTTTAATGATTCGTCTGAGCCTCCATATTTTGATGATTCATCTGAGAAAGAAAGCAATATCAGAAGACCTGAGGATCACCCATTTGATTTGCATGAGGAAAGGTTGCCAGATGCTGGATTTGATTGGCACCACACCAAGGATATAGGAAGCAGGCAAGCTAGCTTTGATCAAGAGAGTAGGAATAACCACTATAGTAATTTTAGTGCTTCCCACGGTGGCAGCAGTATGTCTTGGGACAACCAGAATGATAAAGCTGGAGCTGATTCTTCAGCTGTTTTATTCGATGAATATGACTATGATGTTCAAGAAGAGAACTTACTGGATCATTTCGCTTCAAAACATACTGAAGAGCTGCCAACTGTGCAGGGCCACAAGGGATTCTCAAGTGCAGATTGGAGTAAGCAGCCTAGAAGTGAATCTCCGGTTGATCGTAGCACTTCAACTCTCTTTTCAAGAACAGAAACACAGCCATCTTATGATTTAGGAGCAAACAAAGAGGATATTCCCCTGAATGATACTAGACCACCTACTTTTGATTCAGATGGTGTTAGTTCTGACGAGGAAACAAGTACAGACATGCATATCTTAAGGACCCATTCAAGAGGATCTGATTACTCTGAGAACAAAATGTTCAATAAGAATTCTGGAGAGTTTGTTCCTGATGTTAATGATAGTATTGAAGATCATGAATCTAGGCCCAGCAAGCAATACCAGAATCCACCAGGTTCTGATGTATTCCACAAGGAGCAAAACAGTGGCGGTTCACCTAGATATGACTATTTGGGAGCACGGGGGAACTTGGGTCGTGTGCAAAGCAGAGATTATGATCTTTCAGAAGAAGAAACAGAACCACATAAATTGGAAGGTACATCCTCAGGGATGACAGGAGCAAATGAGAATCGGCCCTCGCCTTTCCGCATTCCAACTTCAGCAACATCTGATGACAGCGATGACGGTGATGTTGGCCTGAATTATGGAAGGTTAACTCCTGGACTAAGAAACAAACTCAGGCAAGGTCCACAATACAAAATTTCTGGGGATAACTTGCTGCGAAAACAGTCCTTAGAAGGAGCTCCTGCCAGCATTGAAGAATCAGTGCATTTCAAAGAGAATGACACATCATCTGAACAGACGGGTTCACGCACAACCAAGAATTCTTTTGGTGCAAATTACCACAGTGAACATCTCGATGGGAGACATACTGTTGGCAAGCCTGTGGAATCAAGATCATCCATGACGAGGGATGACTTATATTCAGGTGATACAGGGAAGTTATCTGAACGATCTGGCAGTCCAATTTCTAGCCCAACCAAGACTTCTGTGAGGGAAAATTCTATTCAAGAGCCACATCTTGAAAGACCGGGTAGTGGGGTGCGCAGGGAAAGTAGATCAAGAACTGCCAGAACTTTCTTTGATTCAGATGAGAGCGAAGAAGAATTGGAACGACGCCGGTCTGGCCAGACAAAGTTGTCTAAAGCGCAGATACAATCACGGAGGACTCGGGAGGTAGCACCCGATACAAAGAGAGATGGCCGAGCCCGGGTTGGAGCACAGTATGCCGTTGAAGCTGAAAGCACGCCAAAAAGCCCTGCTAAAGCATTCTCCAACTCGAGTACTGAACAAAGAAAAGTGGCACCTGCGTACTCCAGGGTTTCAGTACAGCAGTCTTTGCCAAATCCTGTGCGCATTGAACCTCCCGCAGCTAGAGGCAGGTGGCAAGAAGATGAACCGGATGGAAGTTCTTCTCCAGAAAACGAGGGAAACACAGAGACCTCAGCAGAGACCCTGAAAGTAAGCACCCCAACAGCTGGTCCTGCCCACGTTCACCCCAAGCTTCCAACAGACTATGATTCTTTTGCTGCACATTTTAAGTCGCTCCGAACTAATCGCCGTTAGGGATACACATACATGTATACGGTTTGAGAAACTTCTGTTGAGATGTGTACAGTATAGAAACACACTGGTTGGAGAGACTTATTGTGCCCTGGTATTTTTTTTGTAAGGACACCAATTCTTTCATTCTCTTTTGGCCTCAGATATACAGCGTCTTTGATAGGTTATGTTTTCCTTGTAGTGTTGTAATAAGCACATTACGCGCACAGATGTACACAACCCCGGGATTTCGTTCAATTTGTTTGTTTGACTCGACCTTGTTTGTGTGGAGAGGAATTATTGGCCTGCAGTTTACTAGTTTTCGTTGAGAGCAGTGTTCCTTTCACTCCAAATTTCTTCTTCAATTACTTAGGACAAACTTCGGAATTGTGACCCGTTCATCCCACGTGAAGATTTGCTTGGCAGTAGTGGTACAATTGGAGCAGAGATTTGAATGGATATCACTCTATAATCACTAGAACATGATGTGCGGTTGCCGGACCTGTTCATCTTGACAAAAAGAAAAGGTTAATATACTACTCCCTCCGTCCCAAAATGCAAGGCGTTTTTTGACAATATGGTAGTGTCAAAAAACATCTTGCATTTCGGGACGGAGGGAGTACTCTAGTAGAAAATTTAATCTACAGTGTCTTAATTTGTAGCATGGGTTACGTTTTGTTTACAATATAAGAGGAGCTCCAATCAAAATATATTTCTGTGTAAGTTTGGTGGAGATTTTACAAATATTCTATGGATCCATGAGATAGAAGGCAGATGAAGGAAACCATTAAAAGGGGGATGGTGAAACAATTCAGCACATTAAGAACAATACACAAAAAGATCTTTTGACTAAAATCCACTTTGTACTTTCAACGATCACGTTTGTGATAGTAAGTACCCATTTAGAAAATTATCTCACATGTACTCTTCTTATCAAACTTGTTTTTAACCATGTCTTATAAAACTTGTTGACATAAAAAAAATAAAAATGTACCACATTTATCAAATTTGTTGTCATAATGTAACACATTTGGCAAATTGTCTCCCAATTGACACAAAGGGCCCACCCTTCGGGCTGACAAGGCATGACACATGGACATGTAATGGCAACATACACTATCTTGTCGATTTAGCTCTGGTTCAGCTGAATCAAGTGTCTCGCTCAATCGGTCCCTCTAGCACTTGCTGAAAGGGCAAGCTGAGCACGACTTTGGAGGCGAACGTTGGATCTTCTTTGGGTTATAAGGTGAATTTACTCAAAGATTTGGGTACTACTTCAATAGGAGAGGTATGCGGCTGACATGTAGCTGATGGGATTATGGAAAAATGGTGGCGACAACACATGACTAACTAATTTGATGGTGGTGCTTCTTGAGCACCCGGTCTCGAGCTCCGGGGTGAAAGCCTAGGTGACCCGGGTTGGTTATGCCTGGCAATGGTAGTGAATTGCAAAAAAACATCGACATTGAAGGTTAGGTTTGCAGAAACCACAAGTCTACAGTTTTGTGCCCCAAAACACTAATTCCCAGGCTATTTTTTTTTTGCAGAAAACACTAGTCGCTCGGTTCGGTCGTTTTAAGTGGGATTATGACAGGTGGGCCCAACTTTTGTCGATGTGGCGGCACTGTTCATCCGTCTGAGCCGTTAGACGGTGTCAGACGCCGTGCGCGGGCCGGTTCGAGCCGGTACCCTCTTCTACCAGCCGCTCCCTTCCCACTCGCTCCTCTCCATCTCTTTCCCTCCCCCGCACTCTCTCTCAGACATGGCGACGGCGAGTGGCGGCGGCGGGCCTACCGGTGGCGGAGACGACAGGCCACCGGAGGCGGATGTCTCCGACAGCTCAAACCCCGAGGCCCTTTCGAACGGCAGCCCCAACCCCAGCCCCCAGCACTCGCTTGAATTCGCGACGGCTAGATCTTGGGCCAGGGTCGTGAAGGCCGATCCGACAGAAAGCCACTGGTGGGGCTCGTCATTCGGCGGCGTCTAGTAAGTTTCCCTCTTTAGAAACCTAGTTTCTTATCATTTGTACATATTCTAGGGTTAGGGTTCTTCAAGTTGGGTCTGTATGTATGTGTGGTTATTTTGATTTGTTGGCACTGTTAAACCTAGCTTGGGTGCTGAAACACTCAATTGGATTTGGGGGGAGGGGGGAGGGGAATAGCCCACTGTCACAGAATCATATTAATTTGTAATGTCATATTAATTTATTTTTAGTTGATATATAGCAATGTGAACTGTTAAGTAGAGCAGTGCCAATAAAGAGCAAATTAGAGTAGCTTCTTTTGTAGTAATTATGAATTCTTAATTAGAGCAGTGCCAATAAGAGCCAAATATAGTACTTTCTATTAATATGCAGTGATAATTAGAGCAGATTACTGTTAACATTTTTATAGTAATTATGCACTGTTAATTAAAATTGTTGTATTATCTTGCTGTCTAGTTTGGATGATGCTGTTTGGGAAGTTAGAATGCACTTCCATGACAGAGACAACTTGGAGAGATCAATCTGCATTTCAGACATCACATATCACAATTTGGTAGCATTAATAGACACAGAGGGATATGGACTGAATGATTACGTTTACTTTGTGAGGGAGCCTGGTGTGGGTATTGCAGGATTGGAACAAATTTCTGATGATGACAAGGTGGATGAAATGCTTGACCATATTGCTAATAAAGATCAGAATGTAGTGAATTTGACAGTGATTAGGGCTACTGATCCAAGACCTGCAGATTTGAATTCAGGCTATGTGTATGAGGAGCAGGTTCCTCTGAGTCAATTAGAAGAAAAAACCTATCTATGAAGTCAATCCTTCTGGAGTTCTATTCAGATCACCTAAGAAATCCAATAAACAGAGGCAGTCAGAGCCACTTCAGTTCTTTTCCACACAGCAGAGCACAAACTTAGATCTTGCTAGGGATCAAGATGAGCTGGAGACACTAATGGAGCTAAAGAGGAGAACCAAGATTGAGAAATTTAGGAAACATAAGGAGGAAGTTGAGCATGTTCAAATGGTTAAGCAAAAACTACCGATTCTTTTAGCTGAAGATGATTCTGATCTGGATGCAGATGAGGACTTTCTTAACATGCTTAATCAGTTGAGGAGGCAGAGAGAGGACCCACTCCTTCATTTTGAAGGAGACACTGGTGTGGATGAAGTGTATGGGGAAGATGAGGAAGAGGAGCAGGTGGAGCATGAGGAAGAGGAGCAGGTGGAGCAACAACAGGAGGCATCAAAGAAGAAGAAATCTAGAAAAGGGCCAACCAAGAGGTCACATTCTAGATTGGAGCAAAGATTTGAGGGTGTGTGGATACCATCATCAGATGAGGTGATAGATGTATTTGATTTGAAGGAGGAATATGATGATGGAGATGAGAAGCACCTTATATTTTGCCCAATGGAAGGAAGAGCAGAGCATATAAAATCATAGCCAAGGAAGTGGTACAGTGAAGACGGAGAGAACCCAGAGGAGCAGTTTTGTAGAAAACTTTGTTTCCTTAATGTGTACCAATTTAGGAGAGCACTTTAGACATTTCACATAAGTCGGAATAGGAACTATGAGTTCCACAGAAATTGCAATGACATCATCATAGCCATGTGCACTAATGTAAAATGCCCTTTCTACATTGCAGCTTCTGTTATTGCAAATGAAAGTACTTTTGGAATAAGAAAGGCTAAATTTCTACACACATGCCCAACAGTAGTAGAGAACACCAAGGTCATAGGAAAATGAGTGGCACACTGGTACGCGTCGGTGCTATACAAACGGTTTTTAACCCCTTTCCGCGGCAGTATTTGGAACTGTCGCTAGTGAGTGTGGGCGATAGGGGGGTCCTTCCCACACGACCCAAAAACCGTCGGGGATATGCCCTCCTGGCACACACGCTCGACAAAATAAGGTCATGTGCGACCGGCGAGCGCTCAAATACGGAAATACGTACAGTAGAGATAAAAAACAATTATACAGGCGAAATTGTTTCCGGTCGCAAGTACATCCCACACAGTCAGTCCCCGCTAAACGTTTCCGTTCGTATGTACATCCCACACAGTCGCTCCAAGGAAAACGTTTCCGTTCACAGGTACACCACACACAATTTTTCCCGTTAAATCGTTTGCATTATCGAATGTATCACACACGGTCCGTAGAAGAAACTGTATGGTAAAGGCTGTCCATCACACATATTTTTTATGTGGTAAACATTTGCGCAAGGTGGCCTAATGCAAACAGTTTTCAAGAGAAAGTCGTGTGTGATTGTTCATTAATCCAACATGGTTTATTCCTAGAAACTGTGTGTGTTGCCTGAGGTCATCGCCCACGGTATTTTTTTGATAACTGTTTGCAATAGAAAAACCCAATTAGCAGGCTAATTCGCCATTAGTAGGTTAATTGCCCTATTATTAATAATCCATTTATTAATCTAATTGACATTCATATTAAGCACGTAATATATTTCAATTCCATATTAAGGAAGCATAATTTCATAATTGAAATACATCAGAGTACAACATGATATAGTTTCAGCACTCAACTACCCCATTACACAACTGCACCAGCACCAAGTTTCACATGCAACATGTAGAACCTTTCAAAATTAGCATCATAGACGGTATATAGACAGATGCATCTCATCTGGAAAACTGTTTAAGCGGAAGGCGAATATTGAGCCTTCATTCATGTTAAAGGTCTTTGCAACTTTAGGCCAGTGCCTGTGGATGATTGACCGTCCATCCTTTGTCCTTTTCATGAACACTTTAATATTGAACCATGGGTGTTGTATGAAAACCTTCCTCGCCTCCTGACAATAGAGGTGGTTTGAGAGGTAATCATCAGTGAACTGCTTTGGAAAGGCCTGAAAACAAGGATGTACATAAATATCTTCTCTATATTGGAAATGGGGCAAAGGAATAAAAAAAGTCAAGGTATAATAGTTAGTACCATCTTGTAGTGAACTGATGTCTTCTTGATTGTGCAAACAAAGATCTTGTTGTTTTTTGTCGCTAATTTCTTTGTCCTAACAATCTTTCTGAGTTTCTTGATTTGATTGATATTCATGGACAACTCATTTCCCCATATGCAAAAGGGTCGAACAGTGGGTCAAATCCCCTGACAGCAGGACCTACATGTACAAGACCAAATTATTAAAAACCTAAATATTAGAATGGTTCCTGCAATTGCACAATAATGTGCTATTAGACAACAGATCATGCACGTGCTAACCTCGATTGTAAACCTCAGTGCTTCCAATTGTTTCCCTGCAACACATATACGGTAGTTAGTCATCAGGTTAAGTAAGGGTTCGCATGCTATCAGTAAAATATGTTGATGAAAAATAAGCACATTGCAAATTCATCAAATTAATTCAAGCCACATGGAAAACCCATTTATCCAAACCAAGTATGATTAAGAACTAGGAAATATATCACTTGTATATGTTTCTCATGTATTAAGTGCAACCAAATTCGATTTATTCCTCACATGCACAATAATACAAAATTCTACCCATGACAATTGGACATCGCATTGCATAATTAAACCAAGCAGTTAACTAAACACCACAACAAATGAACCAAACATTAATTGAGCACCACATTGCACAATATAACATACTTCTAGTAGAAGATCAAACAGTTAACCAAATAGTTAACTACAGCCAAATTGTACCAATTGTATTTGTCTCTCATGTATTTGCTACAGCCAAATTCAATTTATTCCTCACATGGTATACAATAACAGAATGCACCCACAACTATTGAACACCGCGTTGCAGAATTGAACCAAATAGTTAACTAAATACCACAACACAAATAAACCAAACATTAACTGAGCACCACATTGCACAATGTATAACCAAACCAAGCATGCTTGACAACTTGGAAATATAGCAATTGTTTCCGTTTCTCATGTATTTTGTAAATATAAATTCGATTTATTTCTCACATGGAAGACAATACAAAATTTCAGCCTGAAGAATTGAACATCACATTTGCATAATTAAACCAAACAGTTAACTGAAGACGACACCTAATTAATAAAACAGTTAATAAGTGAGCACCACACTGCACGACATATAGAACATATACACTAGAGCAATAGATTGCATGGTAAAATTATATAGCACAATTCACTAGAATTTGTGAAGGAAAGGCAGGAGTAGCACACGCAACGGGTAAACCGAGCATGCTTAACCGGCGTAGCTAGCAAATGGCAAGGTGCTCCTCCAAGATCTGTGGGTCAGCACGAATGGCAGCCATCGCGACCTCATCCGCGCGTGCGGCCGCGATTTGCTTCTCCGCTGCCAAATGCTCCTTGAGATCCTGGCTATACTGCGTGCACCATGGCTTAGGGCGGCGCTTATTTGGTGGAGGGGTCGGTGATTTGGTTGGAAGGTGTCGCGCTCGCGCCAGCTGTCCGGGCATGTGGGATATGGAAGGAGGAGGAGGATGGGGGTCAGGTGTGGATTACCTGCCTGGATAGACGAGGCCGAGCAGCGTGAAGGAGGGTCGCCGACGAGGAGGCGGCACTGCAAGTAAGGAGTGAAGGTTTCAACTTGGAAAGGAAGGCAGAAACAGGGGAAATGTGGCTTTTTCTAAGGGGAAGGGGCGGGGGGGGGGGATATTTCCGTGGAAGCCGAAAATTTGGAATCGCTTCAGCAAAACAACTGGCGCGCAAAGTGTCATGAGACACGGTCCCTTATTCTGAACTATGTACGATATGTGAACATCACAAACGATTTAGATAGCTTAACCAGTGTGTGATGAGTTTGAATGTCAAAAATTTTGGTTTGAATTTCCATGGTTACAGTGGTCATCCATGTCATTGCATAATTTGGGTACACAAAGGAGACTACAACACACCCACACTTCTTAATCGAGCAAGTTCAGCAATTAAACAAAGCTAGCCGACCTAAACATTACTCTAACAAATTAAAGACCGACGCTCTTAATTAAACAAAACAAAGAGTACTACTACGGCTAGTGATCGTCGATCTCCGGCGCCGCCTCCATGTCCAGCTCGCGCCCGACAGTCTCCTGGGGAAGGGGCTCCATGGCATCCATCGCACCATACTCGGCAAGAATCTCGCCATCCGCGTCCGCCATCTCTTTGGAAAAGGCCGCCACCAGATGGGCGTGGGCGGACGCGATCTGGGCTTGGACGGGCTCCATCGCCGCAAGGTATGCGACAGAGGAACGGACAGCTGCTCGAACGCTCTCGGCGATTGCCAGCTCTTCGGCCGTGGGTTGCCAACCGTTGCCGGAGAAGCTTCGTTCAATTTGTGCGGTGACCACCAGGAGCTAGGCGTGGGCGGCCTCGACATGGTTGTGGGTGTCCTCCATTAGGGCTAAGGCCGCCACTGCAGAATGAACAGCTGCTGTGCCGCTCTTGCCAGTTGCTATCCCTGAGGCAGATGTTGCTGCCGCCACCTGAGAAGCAACAATGGTTGTCTGGGCTAACTTGGTCGCCCGATCGCAGATTGTAGCCGTGCTCATGCACCTTGTTAGCACGTGCAAGGCGGCTGCAGCCGCGCTCTCGTCTGAGTGGGCCACCGAAGTTGTCCTCACGATGTGGGTCCACGTTGTTGGAAATATGCCCTAGAGGCAATAGTAAAATGGTTATTATTGTATTTCCTTGTTCATGATAATTGTCTATTGTTCATGCTATAATTGTATTAATTGGAAACCGTAATACATGTGTGAATACATAGACCACAACATGTCCCTAGTAAGCCTCTAGTTGACTAGCTCGTTGATCAATAGATGGTCATGGTTTCCTGACCATGGACATTAGATGTCATTGATAAAGGATCACATCATTAGGAGAACGATGTGATGGACAAGACCCAATCCTAAGCGTAGCACAATATCGTGTAGTTCGTTTGCTAAAGCTTTTTCTAATGTCAAGTATAATTTCCTTAGACCATGAGATTGTGCAACTCCCAGATACCGTAGGAATGCTTTGGGTATACCAAACGTCACAACGTAACTGGGTGGCTATAAAGGTGCACTACAGGTATCTCCGAAAGTGTCTGTTGGGTTGGCACGAATCGAGACTAGGATTTGTCACTCTGTATGCCGGAGAGGTATCTCTGGGCCCACTCGGTAACACATCATCATAATGAGCTCAATGTGGCTAAGGAGTTAGCCACATGATCATGCGTTACGGAACGAGTAAAGAGACTTTCCGGTGATGAGATTGAACAAGGTATGGGGATACCGATGATCGAATCTTGGGCAAGTAACATACCGATAGACAAAGGGAATTGTATACGGGATTGATTGAATCCCCGACATCGTGGTTCATACGATGAGATCATCGTGGAACATGTGGGAGCCAATATGGGTATCCAGATCCCGCTATTGGTTATTGGCCGGAGAGATGTCTCGGTCATGTCTGCATGGTTCCCGAACCCGTAGGGTATACACACTTAAGGTCCGGTGACGCTAGAGTTGTTATGGGAAATAGTATGTGGTTACCGAAGGTTGTTCGGAGTCCCGGATGAGATCCCGAATGTGACGAGGAGTTCCGTAATGGTCCAGAGGTGAAGATCGATATATTGGACGAAGGGTATTGGAGTCCGGAATTGTTCCGGGGGTACCGGGTGACGACCAGCATGTGCGAAAGTGGTTTCGGAGGCCCCGACAAGTGTTGGGGGGCCTTATGGGCCAAGGGGAAGGGGCACACCAGCCCACTAAGGGGCTGTGCGCCCCTCCCACCCCATCTCATGTAACCAGGAGAGGTGGGGGCGCCTCCCTAGGGCAGCCTCCCCTCCTGGCTTGGGGGCGCCCAAAACCCATCTAGGGTTCCCTCCCTGGCCGCCGCCCCTCCTCTAGATGGGATCTGAAGGGGCCGACCCCCTCTCCCCTTCTCCTATAAATAGTGGGGGTGGGAGGGTTGCCGGACGTGACAAACCCTTCCCCTGGCGCAGCCCCTCCCCCTCTCCTACACCTCCTCCTCCGTAGCGCTTGGCGAAGCCCTGCCGGAGAACCACGAGCTCCATCACCACCACGCCGTCGTGCTGACGGAGCTCTCCCTCAACTTCTCCTCTCCCCTTGCTGGATCAATAAGGAGGAGACGTGTGTTGAAAGCGGAGGCGCCGTTGTTCGGCGCTTAGATCGGAATCGACCATGATCTAAATCATTGCGTGTACGACTCCACCAACCGCGTTCTTGTAATGCTTCCGCTTAGCGATCTTCAAGGGTATGAAGATGCACTCCCTCTCTCTCGTTGCTAGTATCTCCTAGATTGATCTTGGTGACACGTAGGAAAATTTTGAATTATTGCTACGTTTCCCAACAATGGCATCATGAGCTAGGTCTATGCGTAGATTCTATGCATGAGTAGAACACAAAGCAGTTGTGGGCGATGATTTGTTCAATTTGCTTACCGTTACTAGTCTTATCTTGATCCACTGGCATTGTGGGATGAAGCGGCCCGGACCGACCTTACATGTACGCTTACGTGAGACTGATTCCACCGACTGACATGCACTTGATGCATAAAGTGGTTGGCGGGTGTTTGTCTCTCCCACTTTAGTCGGATCGAATTCGTTTAAAAGGGTCCTAATGAAGGGTAAATAGCAATTGTCAGATCACCATTGTGGTTTTGCGTAGGTAAGAAACGTTCTTGCTAGAAACCCATAGCAGCCACGTAAAACATGCAACAACAATTAGAGGACGTCTAACTTGTTTTTGCAGGGTATGCTATGTGATGTGATATGGCCAGAAGGATGTGATGAATGATATATGTGATGCATGAGATTGATCATGTTCTTGTAATAGGAATCACGACTTGCATGTCGATGAGTATGACAACCGGCAGGAGCCATAGGAGTTGTCTTAATTTATTTATGACCTGCGTGTCAATGGAAACGCCATGTAATTACTTTAATTTATTGCTAACTGTTAGCGATAGTAGTAGAAGTAATAGTTGGCGAGGTAACTTCATGAAGACACGATGATGGAGATCATGATGATGGAGATCATGGTGTCATGCTGGTGACGATGGTGTTCATGCCGCGCCTCAAAGATAGAGATCAAAGGCTCAAGATGATATTGGCCATATCATGTCACTTTATGATTTGCATGTGATGTTTGTCATGTTTACATCTTATTTGCTTAGAACGACGGTAGCATAAATAAGATGATCCCTCACTAAAATTTCAAGAAAGTGTTCCCCCTAACTGTGCACCGTTGCAAAGGTTCGTTGTTTCGAAGCACCACGTGATGATCGGGTGTGATAGATTCTAATGTTCACATACAATAGGTGTAAGCCAGATTTACACATGCGAAACACTTAGGTTGACTTGACGAGCCTAGCATGTACAGACATGCCCTCGGAATACAAGAGACCGAAAGGTTGAACATGAGTCGTATAGTAGATACGATCAACATGAAGATGTTCACCGATGATGACTAGTCCATCTCACGTGATGATCAGACACGGCCTAGTTGACTCGGATCATATATCACTTAGATGACTAGAGGGATGTCTATCTAAGTGGGAGTTCATTAATAATCATATGAACTTAATTATCATGAACATAGTCAAAAGGTCTTTGCAAATTATGTCGTAGCTTACACTTTAGTTCTATTGTTTAAGATATGTTCCTAGAGAAAATTTAGTTGAAAGTTGATAGTAGAAATTATGTGGACTAGGTCTGTCAACTGAGTATTATCCTCGTTACTGCACAGAAGACTTATGTCCTTAATGCACCGCTCGGTGTGCTGAACCTCGAGCGTCATCTGTAGATGTTGGGAAACATCTGACATACACGTTTTGATGACTACGTGATAGTTCAGTGCGTAATGCTAATGGTTTAGAATTGTGGCACCAAAGACGTTTTTGAAACGTCGCAAAACATATGAGATGTTCCAAAGACTGAAATTGGGATTTCAGACTAGTGCCCACGTCAAGAGGTATGAGACCTCTAACAAGTTTCTTAAGCCTGCAAACTAAGGGAGAAAAGCTCAATCGTTGAGCATGTGCTCAGATTTTCTGAGTACTACAATCGCTTGAATCGAGTGGGAGTTAATCTTCCAGATGAGATAGTGATGGTTCTCCATAGTCACTGCCACCAAGCTATTAGAGCTTCGTGATGAACTATAACATATCAGGGATAGACATGATGATCCTTGAGCAACTCGTGATGTTTGACACCGCGAAAGTAGAAATCAAGTAGGAGCATCAATTGTTGATGGTTAAACCACTAGTTTCAAGAAGGGCAAGGGAAAGAAGGGATACTTCATGAAACGGCAAATCAGTTGCTGCTCTAGTGAACAAACCCAAGGTTGAACCCAAACCCGAGACTAAGTGCTTCTGTAATGAGGGGAACAGTCAGGGAAGCAGAACTACCCTAGATACTTGGTAGATGAGAAGGTTGTCAAGGTCGACAGAAGTATTTTGAATATACGTTCATATTATTGTGTACTTTACTAGTAATCCTAGTAGCACTAGGGTAATAAATACCGGTTCGGTTGCTAAGTGTTAGTAACTCGAAATAAAAGGCTACGGAGACTAGCTAAAGGTGAGATGACGATATGTGTTGGAAGTGTTTCCAAGGTTGATGTGATCAAACATCGCACGCTCCCTCTACCATCGGGATTGGTGTTAAACCTAAATAATTGTTATTTGGTGTTTGCGTTGAGCATAGACATGATTGGATTATGTTTAACGAAATACGGTTATTCATTTAAGGAGAATAATGGTTACTCTGTTTATTTGAATAATACCTTCAATGGTCTTGCACCTAAAATGAATGGTTTATTGAATCTCGATCGTAGTGATACACATGTTCATGCCAAAAGATATAAGATAGTAATGATAGTACCACATACTTGTGGCACAACCATTTGAGTCATGTTGGTATAAAACGCATGAAGAAGCTCCATGTTGATGGATCTTTGGACTCACTCGTTTTGTAAAAGATTGAGACATGCGAACCATGTCTATTGGTAGATATGCATGAAGAAACTCCATACAGATGGATCGTTTGGACTCACTTGATTTTGAATCACTTGAGACATGCAAATCATACCACATGGGCAAGATGACTGAAAGGCCTCGTTTTCAGTAAGATGGAACAAGAAAGCAACTTGTTGGAAGTAATACATTTTGATGTGTGCAGTCCAATGAGTGCTGAGGCACGCAGTGGATATCATTATGTTCTTACTTCACAGATGATTTGAGTAGATGCTGAGTATATTTACTTGATGAAACACAAGTCTGAATTATTGAAAGGTTTAAGTAATTTCAGAGTGAAGTTGAAGATCGTCGTGACAAGAGGATAAAATGTCTATGATATGATCATAGAGATGAATATCTGAGTTACGAGTTTGGCACACAATTAAGACATTGTGGAAATTGTTTCACAACTAATACCGCCTGGAACACCATAGTGTGATGGTGTGTCCGAACATCATAACTGCACCCTATTGGATATGGTGCATACCATGATGTCTCTTATCGAATTACCACTATCGTTTATGGGTTAGGCATTAGAGACAACCGCATTCACTTTAAATAGGGCACCACACAATTCCGTTGAGACGACACCGTATGAACTATGGTTTAGAAATACCTAAGCTGTCGTTTCTTAAAAGTTTGGGCTGCAATGCTTATGTGAAAAAGTTTCAGGCTGATAAGCTCAAACCCAAAGCGGATAAATGCATCTTCATAGAATACCCAAAACAGTTGGGTATACCTCCTATTTCAGATCCGGAAGCAAAAGTGATTGTTTCTAGAAACGGGTCCTTTCTTGAGGAAAAGTTCCTCTCGAAAGAATTGAGTGGGAGGATGATGGAGACTTGATGAGGTTATTGAACCGTCACTTCAACTAGTGTGTAGCAGGGCACATGAAGTTGTTCCTGTGGCACCTACACCAATTGAAGTGGAAGCTTATGATAGTGATCATGAAACTTCGGATCAAGTCACTACCAAACCTCATAGGTCGACAAGGATGCGTACTACTTCAGAGTGGCATGTAATCATGTCTTGGATGTCATGTTGCTAGACAACAATGAACCTACGAGCTATGGAGAATCGATGGTGGGCCCGGATTCCGATGAATGGCTCGAGGCCATAAAATCCGAGAGAGGATCCATGTATAAAAACAAAGTATAGACTTTGGAAGAACTACTTGATGGTCATAAGGCTGTTGGGTGCATATGGATTTTAAAAGGAAGACGGACAATGATGGTAAGTGTCACCATTAAGAAAGCTCGACTTGTCATTAAGATGTTTTTTGACAAGTTCAAGGAGTTGACTACGATGAGACTTTCTCACTCGTAGCGATGCTAAGAGTCTGTTGGAATTATGTTAGCAGTTACTGCATTATTTATGAAATCTTGCAGATAGGATGTCAAAACATTGTTTCCTCAACGATTTTCTTGAGGAAA
Source organism: Triticum dicoccoides (assembly GCF_002162155.2). NCBI lineage: Eukaryota > Viridiplantae > Streptophyta > Magnoliopsida > Poales > Poaceae > Triticum > Triticum dicoccoides. The sequence goes on along the minus strand of NC_041384.1, from coordinate 484,013,475 downwards.
GGTTGTATGTGATACAACCAGAAGGTTTTGTGAATCCTGAAAGATGCTAACAAGTATGCAAAGCTCTAGCAATCCTTCTAAGGGCTGAAGTAAGCATCTCAGAGTTGGAATGTACGCTTTGATGAGATGATCAAAGATTTTGGGTTTATAAAAAGTTTATGAGAAACTTGTATTTCCAAAGAAGTGAGTGGGAGCACTATAGAATTTTTGATGAGTATATGTTGTTAACATATTGTTGATCAGAAATGATGTAGAGTTTCTGGAAAGCATACATGGTTATTTGAAAAGTGTTTTTTAATGGAAAACCTGGATTAAGCTACTTGAACATTGAGCATCAAGATCTATAAGGATAGATCAAAACGCTTAATAGTACTTTCAAATGAATACATACTGTGACAAGATTTTGAAGGAGTTCAAAATAGATCAGCAAAGAAGGAGTTCTTGGCTGTGTTACAAGGTGTGAGCATTGAGTAAGACTCAAGACCTGACCACGACAAAGAGAGAGAAAGGACGAAGGTCGTCCCCTATGCTTTAGACATAGGCTCTATAGTATGCTATGCTGTGTACCGCACCTGAAGTGTGCCTTGCCATGAGTCAGTCAAGGGGTACAAGAGTGATCCAGGAATGGATCACATGACAGCGATCGAACTTATCCTTAGTAACTAGTGGACTAAGGAATTTTCTCGATTATGGAGGTGGTAAAAGAGTTCGTCGTAAAGGGTTACGTCGATGCAAACTTTGACACTAATCTGGATGACTCTGAGGAGTAAACCGGATTCATATAGTATAGCAGTTATTTGGAATAGCTCCAAGTAGCGCGTGGTAGCTGCATCTACAAGATGACATAGAGATTTGTAAAGAACACATGGATCTAAAAGGTTGAGACCCATTGACTAATAAACCTCTCTCACAAGCGAGATATGAACAAACCCCATGGGTGTTAGATTCATTACAATCACATAGTGATGTGAACTAGATTATTGACTCTAGTGCAAGTGGGATACTGTTGGAAATATGCCCTAGAGGCAATAATAAAATGGTTATTATTGTATTTCCTTGTTCATGATAATTGTCTATTGTTCATGCTATAATTGTATTAACCGGAAACCGTAATACATGTGTGAATACATAGACCACAACATGTCCCTAGTAAGCCTCTAGTTGACTAGCTCGTTGATCAATAGATGGTCATGGTTTCCTGACCATGGACATTGGATGTCATTGATAACCGGATCACATCATTAGGAGAATGATGTGATGGACAAGACCCAATCCTAAGCGTAGCACAAGATCGCGTAGTTCATTTGCTAAAGCTTTTCTAATGTCAAGTATCATTTCCTTAGACCATGAGATTGTGCAACTCCCGGATACCGTAGGAATGCTTTGGGTGTACCAAACGTCACAACGTAACTGGGTGGCTATAAAGGTGCACTACAGGTATCTCCGAAAGTGTCTGTTGGGTTGGCACGAATCAAGACTAGGATTTGTCACTCCGTATGACGGAGAGGTATCTCTGGGCCCACTCGGTAATGCATCATCATAATGAGCTCAATGTGGCTAAGGAGTTAGGCACGGGATCATGCATTACGGAACGAGTAAAGAGACTTGCCAGTAACGAGATTGAACGAGGTATGGGGATACCGACAATCGAATCTTGGGCAAGTAACATACCGATAGACAAAGGGAATTGTATACGGGATTGATTAAATCCCCGACATCGTGGTTCATCCGATGAGATCATCATGGACATGTGGGAGCCAATACGGGTATCCAGATCCCGCTATTGGTTATTGGCCGGAGAGATATCTCGGTCATGTCTGCATGGTTCCCAAACCCGTAGGGTCTACACACTTAAGGTTCAGTGACGCTAGAGTTGTTATGGGAAATAGTATGTGGTTACCGAAGGTTGTTCGGAGTCCCGGATAAGATCTCGGACGTGATGAGGAGTTCCGGAATGGTCCGGAGGTGAAGATTGATATATTGGACGAAGGGTATTGGAGTCCGGAATTGTTCCGAGGGTACCGGGTGACGACTAGCGTGTGCGAAAGTGGTTTCAGAGGCCCCGACAAGTGTTGGGGGGCCTTATGGGCCAAGGGGAAGGGGCACACCAGCCCACTAAGAGGCTGTGCACCCCTCCCACCCCATCTCACGTAACCAGGAGAGGTGGGGGCGCCTCCCCTAGGGCAGCCTCCCCTCCTAGCTTGGGGGCAAGTCTCCTAGGGGTGGGGCCGCCCAAAACCCATCTAGGGTTCCCTCCCTGGCCGCCGCCCCTCCCCTAGATGGGATCTGAAGGGGCCGGCCCCCTCTACCCTTCTCCTATAAATAGTGGGGGTGGGAGGGCTTCCAGACGTGACAAACCCTTCCACTGGCGCAGCCCCTCCCCCTCTCCTACACCTCCTCCTCCGTAGCGCTTGGCGAAGCCCTGTCGGAGAACCACGAGCTCCATCACTACCACGCCGTCGTGCTAACGGAGCTCTCCCTCAACTTATCCTCTCCCCTTGCTGGATCAAGTAGGAGGAGACGTCCCCAGGCTGTACGTGTGTTGAACGCGGAGGCGCCGTTGTTCGGCGCTTAGATCGGAATCGACCGTGATCTGAATCGCTGCGTGTACGACTCCACCAATCGCGTTCTTGTAACGCTTCCGCTTAGCGATATTCAAGGGTATGAAGATGCACTCCCTCTCTCTCGTTGCTAGTATCTCCTAGGTTGATCTTGGTAAGATGTAGGAAAATTTTGAATTATTGCTACGTTTCCCAACACACGTGCCCATCTTTCACCGGCGACGATTGAACAGTGAAATGATATTTGGGGAGCGAGTTAGTGTGCTTGAGACGCCGGCTGTGGACTGTAGCCGACGCACCTTCTCGCGTAAGCCATGGGCGTACTATACATCGATGGTGCTCCAGGATATTTTGTGCTGCATCTCACATAGTTGGTGATAATAAACTGTGTACGATCTACTTGATTTTTCATCTTGATTTAAATTACATAATGGGGTCACATCGGCAATGGACGGTGTTTGAATTGCTAGACCTTTTATTTGGAGTGAACATGCAACTATATGTGTGTCATAAAAGAATTGGAATTATTCAGGGTTTGTTTGGACATTTTATACATTAAATTGGTTTTCTAGCCATTTCAGGTGCACAATTCAAAATTAAACTACATGCACATGCTCCGGTGCACCAACATGGGTTATAAAATCATATATGTCCATGGGTTTATGCTTATGTCCCATGCAAGAAATGTGGATGAAATTCGAACACCACGAAACCGTCGTTCTCCAGCAAACGTCGACATACTTGCTTTTGTAATTCTAGTAAATCCAAAATTCGTCCGAAATTCATGAAACTTGGCATGCTATCATGGAGCGGCATCAACATGCCGTGGTAAATTTTTTGTCCCATTTGGGGCAGGTTTGGGTATAAGCTTCTCATAAACCAGAGCTTCTCACAACAAGTGTGATGGTTTCGGCAGGGAACGTTTCACCTTTCTAGATGAAACGATATCCGTTGCCTCTTCTCGATTTCAATTTTTTTTCTAGTGTCAACATAGAACAACATGAGTGTTGTGTCAATTTTTGGGATTTTTCGGGGTTCGCTTGGACATTTTTATACATTAACTGAGGTTTCTATGCGTTCATGTGCATAATTCAAATTTGAACTACAGGCACATGCTCTAATGCATATAAATTAGTTAAAAATTCAAATATGTGTCCTTGGTTACCTGCTTAGGTCCCATGCAAGAAATGGGAATGAATGTCAAACACCCTGCCACCGTCACTCGGCCGCAAACATTGAGATACCTAGTTTTTAAATTCTAGTAAATCCAAAACTCGTATGAAATTCATGAAACTAGGCATGCTATCACGGAGCGGCATCAACATGCCGTGGTAAATTTTTTGTCCCATTTGGGGGAAGGTTTGGGTATATGCTTCTCACAAACCAGAGCTTCTCACTACAAGCATGATGTTTTCGGTAGGGAACGTCCCACCTTTGGGGACGAAACGATATCCATTATCTCTTATTGCTTTCAAAAACAATTCGTGTCAACATAGAACAACATGAGTGTTGTGTCAATTTTTGCGATTTTTGGGGTTCGTTTGGACAAATTTTATGCATTAACTAAGTTTTCACTGCATTTATGTGCATAATTCAAATTTGAACTACATGCACATGCTCCAGTGCATATAAATTGGTTGAAAAATCAAATCGGTGTCCTTTGGTGCATGCTTAGGTCCCATGCAAGAAATGGTAATGAATTTCAAACACCAGGGCACCGTTTATTGCCAGCAAAACATTGAGTACTTTATTTTTAAATCCTAGTAAATCCAAAACTCGTCTAAAATTCATCAAACTTGGCATGCTATCATGGAGCGGAATCAACATGCCGTGGTAAACTTTTTGTCCCATTTGGGGCAGGTTTGGGTATATACTTCTCACAAACTAGAGCTTCTCACAACAATCATGATGGTTTCGGTAGGGAACGTCCCACCTTTGGGCACGAAACAATGTCCATTGCCTCTTATTGCTTCCAATTTTTTTCTCGTGGCAACATAGAACAACAGGAGTGTTGTGTCAAATGTTGTGATATTTCGGGGTTTGTTTGGACATTTTTATGCATTAACTAAGTTTTTAATGCATTTATGTGCATAATTAAAATTTGAACTACATGCACATGCTCCAGTGCATAAAAATTGGTTGAAAAATCAAATCTATGTCCTTGGGTGCATGCTTAGGTCCCATGCAAGAAATGGGAATGAATTTCAAACACCAGGGCACTGTTGATTGCCGGCAAAACATTGAGATGCCTTGTTTTTAAATTCTAGTAAATCCAAAACTCGTCTGAAATTCATGAAACTTGGCATGCTATCATGGAGAGGCATCAACATGCCATGGTAAAACTTTTGTCCCATTTGGGGCAAGTTTGGGTATATGCTTCTCACAAACCAGAGCTTCTCACAACAAGCATGATGGTTTCGGTAGGGAACGTCCCACCTTTGGGGACGAAACAATATCCATTGCCTCTTATTGCTTTCAATTTTTTTCTCATTTCAACATAGAACAACAAAAGTGTCGTGTCAATTTTTGTGATTTTTCGGGGTTCATTTGGATACTTTTATGCATTAACTGAATTTTCGATGCATTTGTGTGCATAATTCAAATTTGAACTACATGCACATGCTCCAGTGCATATAAATTGGTTGAAAAATCAAATATGTTTCCTTGGGTGCATGCTTAGGTCCCATGCAAGAAATGGTAATGAATTTCAATCACCAGGGAGCCATTGATTGCTGGCACAACATTGAGATACCCGGTTTTTAAATTCTAGTGAATCTAAAACTCGTCTGAAATTCATGAAACTTGGCATGCTATCATGGAGCGGCATCAACATGCTGTGGTAAATTTTTTGTCCCATTTGGGGCAGGTTTGGGTATATACTTTTCACAAACCAGAGCTTCTCACAACAAGCATGATGGTTTCGGTAGGGAACATCCCACCTTTGGGGACGAAACGATATCCATTGCCTCTTATTGCTTTCAAAAAACTTCTCATGTCAACATAGAACAACAAGAGTGTTGTGTCAAATTTTGTGATTTTTCGGGGCTCGCTTGGACATTTTTATGCATTAACTGAATGTTCAATGCATTCATGTGCATAATTCAAATTTGAACTAATGCACATGCTCCAATGCATATAAATTGGTTGAAAAATCAAATCTGTGTCCTTGGGTGCATGCTTAGGTCCCATGCGAGAAATGGGAATGAATTTCAAACACCAGGGCACCGTTGATTGCCGGCAAAACGTTGAGATACTTTGTTTTTAAATTCTAGTAAATCCAAAACTCGTCTAAAATTCATGAAACATGACATGCTTTCATGGAATGACACCCTACATGTTGTGGTATTTTTCGTGTCCATTTTGAGAGAAGGCGCACTCGAATAATAGCCAACAAAGGCATTTTGAAAAAATAGCTGCCACTTTAATATCTCAAACGGTTGTATAATTCAAATCATGTGTGTTCTGTTGACCATTCACGTGATGCCACATGTCTTCATTTTAATGTCTATAGGAGGTGTCATGCGGACAACTGCTTGACCTTGACTGAACGGGAGGTGTGCGAGCGGTGTCTGGTGCGCAGGCTGACCGAGAGGCGTGAAAGCTGTCCTCCAATGCGCAGGCTCACCAGGAAGCGTGCGAGCTATACGCTGTGCAGGCTCACTGGGAAGCAAGCCCTTTGACTTCCATGGCCACCCGCCTTCCTCTCCATTAACGGCGCCTGAGCCACTGTTTAATACGGGCGGCCTTACTGTTGGCCTCCCATTCCTGTCCCTCCCGCAGACCTCCACCAACGCCATGGCGCAGAATGATCATCTGCCACTAGTCTTCAAGTTTGGTGAAGTCAACTCGAGCCGGAGGAGATAGAAAATAAGGAGGAATGGGGCCTCATGGACATGGCCCAGAACAAGCTGGCCACGACGGTTGTTGCCCCCGCTCCCGTCCCACCTCCCATCCCGGTGCCCGCGCCAGCGACCATCCCCGTAGCATTGACGGACTGGTCGCCGAGCACTATCGCAGAGCTGGAAGCCGCGGGCGTCAGCAAGGTCTCCCCAGACCCGCGCGAGCTCGTGTACATGCCAGCACCAGCACCCATGCCCGTGCGTGCCCCTCCACCCATCGTGGCACCGGCCCCTGTGTGTTTGGCTGCACCCGCCGCGCCCGTTCTCCTGCCCGTGCCCGCCCCTCCACCCACCGCGGTGCCGGTCCCCGTGTGTTTGGCTGCACCCACCGCGCCCGTGCCCGTGTGCACGCCCCCTCAGCGGCATGGGACGCTGTTGTCGACCGTTACCTCTCAGCGGTGCTAGTTGCCGTCCTCCCGCGCCCCGCCCGTCGACCGCGCGAAGACATGATGTTTGATTTACAAGTGAAGAACATTTTGTGCTGCCTTGAAGACTTCAACAACGGCGTGCCGGAGGACGACAACGACAACGACGGCGTGGCACGCCGCCTTCGCCGCCGCCAGAATTAGTTTTTTGGGGTTTAATAATGTATCTCGAATTCTCGATCATATGAATATAAATTCGCAGTGTGACTGAATGAAAGATATGTTTTGAACGAACTTGCATTTTTCTCTCTTAATGTACAGACTTATCAGACAATTTTCTTTTGAAAAAAATGTCAATGGTATTTAAATATAAAACACTCATCGCAAATGTTTTAGTTAGAACACCCATATGCAAACCGACAGCTTCCCCAGGAAGCGAAGGGAAAATGTGTCGAGCAGGATTTCTGCAGCTCTTGATCGCAAATGTTTTAGATAGAACACTCGTATGCAAAGTGAGAGCTATGGTCTTCCCTCACAGTGCAGGATTTGTGCATCCCTTCAACGCAAATGGTTGTTTTGCATGACCCGTGTGCAACCACATAGAAACATTGGGTAAGATTTGCATCTGTCATTTTGGGTATGTTGCCATTTGTCAAACTGGAAAGATTGACATTTGTTTATCTAGTAACATTGCCATTTGTCAACCTTGTAACACTGTGATTTGTCAAAATACGTAGCTAAAAGTCACTAGCACTATCTAATTTTTGCAACTAAAATCACTAGCATTGTTCATATGGACACCACTAGCAGGCCTGAGTTGATGGATGCATATGCAAATGTACCATTGATTACATACAACAAGTCATCAACCCACAACGACAACGAGGACACACGTTGGGTTATAGATTATTTCCAACAAAACATTCTAGTAAAGTAAATTTTTTCTCACACAACAAATAACAAAGCGATGAAATGAACTTCAGCTCAACCACTCGTCGGCGTTGGAAACACTTGCTTTGAACCAGAAGTGATTCTCTATAAAGGGCCAGCTACTGTCAATCTCGAGACCAACGCAGGACTGATCATCCAGGCTGAAGCAAGCTATGTCAGGACCCATAGTGCGATGGTAGGGAAGCATAGCAATGACCGAGGTATAGATATAGTTGCTTCTCATAAATTGTAGTAACGTTGTGTCAACAACAGCTGGATCACCTTTCACCATCATTGATAGTTTTATCCAAGGAAGAGCGAGTTTCCTCCAAGACTTTCAATACTGAACCAGGGAGAAGGTGTTGGCGCTAGTACACTAGTATCCATCCCGAATACCCTGCAACGGATGTTGGAATAGGTCCGAACGGTGCAATCATGCGAGACAACACGTGCTTCCTTAGTAACCAGAAGTGCCCTGTATACAGACAAGAAGAGGTGATCCATCGGAATAAGTTGCCAGAAGCCACTGAGTATATGGGTCCTGCTCGTCCTCATGCTCGTGATCATCAGCATCGTCATCTCCCCCTTGGTTATAAAAATTTTCAAGTATAGGTGGTGGAATGTTCACAGGACCTTGGAAACACAAGAAGGTTAATTAATTAGTAAAGGGAAACTAGCTAACCCGCATGCATGTGGATGAAACAATTATAGTTACGGTGGAAGACAAACATACCAAAAGCATGACGATTCCATGCAAAAACAGTGCCACGAGTGGTGGCAACAAACACAAGACCCTTGTATTCAATTGCATCATAGTACTCATCTGTGTACAGAAATTGATTCTTGAGCAATATCCATCGAGGCATGGAAGTAAGGAAGGCAACAAGCTTTTCGAAGATAGCAACAACTTCATAGTTCATGTAATCCCAAGAGCGGTTGGGAACTCGACAAATTGCTATCTTCCGTAGACGACAGTTACCATGATCGTATTTGAACTCACGTAGATCATCTGTGTGCTCAACTCTGGGCAGTCCGAGATTTTTGGAAGTGGAACACGGTGAAGAGTGTACACATTCACAAGTTCCCACTCACAGTTGTACCCAATATTAACAACCCAATCTTCATTTGCGCCTGCCCAAGCCTTTCCCTCAAGCGATGGTGTAGCGACCCAATCCTAATGGACCGAAGTCTCTGTGCTTAAGTGTCATCCCTGGATCAGTATGCTGACACACACAATACTTGAGGATTTATAACAGAGTTCAATCACACACTTATTACATCGAGGGTCTCATAAAGAGTACTTATTACATAAATATGGCTGAAGGCCATCTACAATAAAATAACCGCGGAAGCTTCGAAGATTAATGAGTCCATCCAACTCCATGGCAAAACAGAGTGCAAGACAACGACCTATCGCACCTTACTCCTCGTCTAAAAATTCTGCAACATCAGACATTGCAGCCGTATAGGTCAGCACACGGAATATGCTGGCAAGGTCACACTATAGAGCAATGATGAATAATAGCTATCACTACATGCATATTTGGCTGGTGGAGGCTCTAAGTTTAACATTTGCATAAAGCTAATTTTTCTATACAACAAAGGAATATATTTTATTTACTACCAAGTTTATGCCATTATTGAGAAGGTTTCCCCAACTCAATCCTAAAATTTATCAAGTAATAATAATAATAATAATAATAATAATAATAATAATAATAATAATGCAACAAATTCATTAAGTAAAGTGATGAGATCAACCAATAATTCAAATACCAGATACTTAAAATGTCCATAACTAGGGACACGACAAATCATGATTTGTTTATACACTCTGTAGAGGTTTGCAAACTTTTCCCCGCAAGACTCGACCGCATCCATGTCATTTGCTTCTTAATTTCCTCCAGATCATTTGCGGGCATCCGATACGGTCTCTTAGATATTGGTCCGGTGCCTGGCAATAGCTCGATCAAAAACTCTATCTCTCGGTCTGGTGGCATGCCTGGTAATTCCTCCGGGAATACATTGGGATAATCTTTCACAACTGGCACTTCCTCTTGAACAACTCCCGAGAGTGAATTTACTTGAGTCCTCCTCGGCGCATGCCTAGACACATACTTGGTCCGTTTTCCCTCTAGGGTGGTGAGAAGAATTGACTTACTAGCACAATAGATGTTCCCCCATAATTGGATAGCCAATCCATGCCTAGTATTACATCAAATCCTTGTGATTCCAGAATAATGAGGTCCATGGGAAAAGCGTGCCTACCTATGTTCAACGGCAACTGAAACAACCCTGGCTAGCCAAATACTCCGCTCCTGGCGAGCTTACTAACATGGGTGTCTTAAGGGCTACAGTTGGCAACTTAAACCTGTCCACAAATCCCCTTGATATGTATGAATGCGATGCACCAGTGTCAAAAAGAACAAGGGCTGTAAATGACTGAATCAAAAACTTACCGATAACTGCGTCAGGCTACTCGTCAACTTCCTCCACGTTGACATGATTCACCTGTCCCCTGGTGAAAGGGTTGGGCTTCTTTCCAGAACTTCCATTGCCATTACCATTCTTTGCCTCAGGACAGTCATTGGCGTAGTGTCCGGTCTTCCCGCACTTGAAACAAGTAACGTGACTCAGATCCTTCTTGGCGAGGGTTGCTAGGTTGGAACGACTCTGACTGTTGTTTCCTCCACTCCCATTACCATTCTTAGGGCCACTGTGGTTGTGTGAATTTCCTCCATTGTGAGAATGGCCTCCATGGTTATGTCCTCCATGGGTATGAGTGTGTCCTCCCAGGTACGGGAAATAGCGGGGCTTCTGCTGAGCTCCAGAGTTTTACTTCCCCCATCCATACTTCCGCTTGCGGTTCTCTATCTGTTGTTGCTTGCCTTCAATCATGAGGGCCCTGTCTACCAGCTCCTGGTAGTTGGTGAAAGTTGCCACCATCAACTGCATACTCAGCTCATCATTCAGTCCTTCAAAAAACTTCTCCTGCTTCGTGGCATCTGTGGCCACATCATCTGGGGCATAGCGTGCTAACTTGCTGAACTCATCCACATACTGCGCCACAGTATGATTCCCCTGGCGTAAGTTGCGGAACTCACTCTTCTTCTAACTCATGGATCCAGCTGAGACATGTGTGGTGCGGAAAGCCTGCTAAAACTGATCGCATGTAACATTGGCCACGGGGAAGGTGGTGGTGTAGTTCTCCCACCATGAGGCTGTGGGTCCATCAAGATGATGTGCGGCAAAGCACACCTTCTCCGCATCCATGCATCTAGCAGTTGTTAGCTCTCTTCCGATCTTGCAGAGCCAATCATCAGCAACAATCGGCTCAGTGCTGCTAGAGAACACCAGCGGATTCAACCTTAGGAAACGGGCTAGGTTGTCAACTGGGGGTGGTGGCGGTGGGTTGTTGTTGTTGTTGCCTTGGTTCTATTGTTGTTTATACACTCAGCAGAGGTTTGCGTACTTTTCCCCACAAGACTCGACCGCATCCATGATCGAAAGATCGAGACATAGCCTTTTTGAAGAGGTCCCCTTGACCGATAGATAGGCCGATACACCTACAATTCCCCTACATCTGCTAGCCCATCATGGAAAGGTTTTCCACAACGTACTTAACTATGTCAGAGCCCATAATGGCTTGTGGCTGCACACGGAAGTTTCTAGCATGAATAATCTTATGATCCCTTTGAGCCCGGGTGACATTCCATAGGATGATCACACGATACCCAGGGATCTCCTAGGACAACACTGTATTCCCAGGTGCCCGCAGCAAATCCACCTAGAGGTGTATTAAAGTAGCCACCTTAAGTTTCCCTTAGTTATTATCTCTCACAACTTGCATGATTCTCACATACCAATCCTGTGTACGAGCATGGCTAAGCAATATGAGCATAACGTATATTCCCGAGTTGATCAAAGGTATTAGGTTCCTACCTCATCAACTACATAGCAATAACCACATGTTCCCAATCCTACTCATGCAATATTTGAGGATGTAACTAATGCATAAAAACTGGGTAATAAAGGGTATGATCAAAGTGTTACTTGCCTTGCTGATAATTGGTAAATCCTAGAGATTTGTAGTAACAATCTTCACACTCCTAAAAATCTATTGTAGACAAACAATAGCATACATAAGCACTCAAGCATAAAATTTGAAGAAAAGATCTTGGAAAACTTCGAAGACAGGAAAATAACTCTTTCAAACAGAAAACAATTTTCAACAGTATTAAAATTATGTGCATTAGTTCTTAACATAAAGTTTATATCAAGAGCTTCAATTTGCAAAAAGAATCAACTAAATCAGAGTTACGAAACTCAAGTTACGATCAAAAGAAGTTCAAAATCAAATCTGTTTGAAAACAAATTTTAAACTTTAAAAAATATGTTTAAGTTGGTTATCTGGACAGGGGGGTCATAACAAAGAAATTGGCGTTGGTTTCGTTGGATTTGGATAAACGAGCAAAAAGTTGCGAGGGTTTAAAGATTAGGGGCTAATCTGTGAAGAAAATATTCACGGATGGGTCCCTGGTTGAAAACTGAAATAAAAAGAAAAAATCTATCGGACGAACGTCCGCTGCGGGGGACTAACGAACAAAATCGTTCGTTAACAGATCTAAACGAACGTACGTTCGCTAGATAGATCGAACCGAAAAAACCGAAACGAAAACCGGGAATACTGAAAACAAACGATCTAGGGTTTTACCAGTTTTTCCGACGAGAACCGGCGACGAACTCCGGCGGTCAATGGCGGCGGCTCCGGTGGCTGAAGCGACGGCGGAGGCTGTGGAGGCGTGGCGCGACGG
>NC_041384.1:483996378-484000287 GCF_002162155.2 Triticum dicoccoides | reverse complement strand
TCGGGAGGCGGAGTCTCGGGCGGCGGCAACTCCTCCCATGTCCCTGGATATACTCGGGGAAGGCGGTGGAGGTGCGGCTGGGCCTGGCCTGGCTCGGCTGGGCCGACCCAGTTCGGCTGCGGTTGACTTTTTTTTCCAAACAGCACAGCGAAAAAAATCAAAATAAAATAAAATCCTATAAATTCCAGAAACAATTTTCACGATTCCCTCCTAATAAATAGGCTTAGGTGAACATTTTTCTGGACCTAAATGGCTAAAATAAAAATAAACATTTTAGCACTAACAAAACTAATTAAATATGCAGATAAAATCAAATAAAATATATTTTTATTCAAAATTAAATTTCCAATATTTCTTTATTGTTTTTGAAGAAGTCATTTTATCTTCTCTCGTTATTTTATTTATCTGCAAATATTGGAAAAACATTTTGAATAAATCACTTCGATCTAGTTTGCAAATTTTGAAAATTCAAAAATGGATTTTTGAGAAAAACCTCCAACTCTCTCAATTGGTCCTTGAGTTGCTTAAGGTTTCTAGGATTAAAGAGTCCAATAAAAAAAATTCCAAAATGCATAAATGATGAATGCATAACATCCAAATTGAAAATTAGGATGTTACAGATGGTATCTTAACATCACACGTATCATTATCAAACGACATCAACGTGCACAAGGCTAGGCTTCACTCATCCCCGCGCCAGTCAGCAGGGTCACGACGAAGAAGATAGGGGAGATCAAACTGCTCCTGGACCCTTGGGTTGCTTGTAATGATGTTATTAGTTGAGTGGAGAATGGTCTTGAACGAACCTTCCATGCTAGCCGAGGTGATGACATCGCACCGATCAATGAGTTCCTCCACCACGTCATCTTTCAGATCGTGGCAAGAATAACAGGGTCGTTTCCGGCCTGTTCCCTCCATGGAGAAGATGATCGAACAATGGCAGAAGGAAGGGTGAAGGCAAATGGAGGGAGGAAGAGCATGCGACAGCAGTTACAAATCGAGAGGGAAAGGCGAAGAGGCGGTAGACGGTTGCCACGGTACACGAAGAGGCGCCCCAGCCTACATAGACGTACGTTCGGAAATTGTACAAAAGGACTGCCCGTCGTCTCATTGACATGTTGGAACGGGACCACATGTAAATGAAACATGGTGTGTAATTTCTCGTGCAAAATGCGATCTGGCCGCGTTGGCCTGAGGCTAGTGGGGAGCGAACGGTTGCCACAGAGGTCACACACTGACGACAAGGCCGACTGAACCGCATGCCGTATATCGTACACACCTTGATCTGGCTGACCATTTCTTTTGTGTTGCCTAATCACAAACAGTTCATCCGAGTCAACCGTATGTTGTACATCACACACACCTTCATTTGGCTGCCCGTTTCTTTTGTGTTGCCTAATCACAATCAGTTCATCCGAGTGAACCGTATGCTGTATATCGCACACACCTTCATCTGGATGCACATTTCTTTTGTTCCACCTCATCGCAAACAGTTAATTGAACTGAACCGTATGCCCTGCATCGCACACGCAACTAAAATCCAAACCGTGTTTGATGCATCCATCATCGCAAATGTTTTGCACCTTTTTTGACGGGTTTTTACACCACTGTTTGCGATTATTGCATCGCACACAGTTTCATCGAAGGGTCTCTGATCGTAGTGTCGTGTTAGCAGCATCCAACAGTGGTGGCAAACCAGTGTGAGGACATGCTGAGAATTGATATTGGCACACCAATCACCACAATAATGTCGAATTTGAAGAAGAAATATAGAGTAGAGATCTCGACCCATATGGCCTATAGGGCTAGGAAGCAAGCATTGAAGATTGTCCAAGGAGACCAGAGAGGACAATACACTAGGATTAGAGATTATTTGCAGGATGTTTTAGACACAAACCCAGGAAGTAGATGTGTTGTAACCACTAAGCATCTGCCACAGCACCCAAGCAAAAACCCAAGGTTCCATGGACTGTTCTTCTGTCTTAATGCTTGCAAAGAAGGTTTTTAAATGGATGCAAGCCATTCATAGGTACATTGTGTTTTGTAACTTGTACAGTGTTTATGTGGTCACATTAAATACAACATCTTCTCACATTTGTCACTTTGCACGGGTAGATGGTTGTTTTATCAAGCTGTGTCAACAGGTCAACATATCCTTGCTGCAACAGGAAGGGATGCAAATAACAATATATACCCTATATAATTTGGAGTTGTTAACAAAGAGGACATAGATAGCTGGACATGGTTCTTAACACAACTAAAAGATGCACTTGGTGGAGAAAGTGAAAAGTTTGGCTACTATACTATCATTTTTGATAGGCAGAAGGTAAACTTCTCTTCTCATATTTCTATTGTACTATTATTGTTTCATATGCACATTGCTCTGTGAAAAATTCAAATGGCCCAATATTTAGCTCTAGTTTCTATTATGTCAACAGGGGATTTTAAATGCAGTAAACCATGTTTTTTCCAAATGTCCACAAAGATTCTGCCTTAGACATATATATTAGGATTTCCAAACTGCTCGTTTTAGAGGTGACAAATTAAAGAAACACATGGATGCAGCTAGCTACTCTTATACTGAGAATGAACACCTTGCTGCAATGAATATTTGAAAAGAGAGTGTAAGACAGCTTGGGCATGGCTTAATAAAGTACCAGTTCATACATGGGCTAGACATGCAATGGATTTTAACTGCAAGACCGACCTTGTTGTGAACAACATCAGTGAGGTGTTTAACAAAATGATCCTAGATGTCAGAGGGAAGCCAATAAAGACCATGATAGAAGGAATTAGGACAAAATTGATGGTCAAATTTAATACCAATAGAACTAAGATAGAGACAGCAAATTGGGAGATTTTCCCAACATATGCTGAGATGTTAGAGTAGGCAAAGTACAACTCAAGGTGGTGCCAATGTTTGATGGCTGGTCCTAACATTTACCAAGTTAGTTGTGGAGATAACACCTACTCGGTGAACTTGTTGCACAGAACATGTGGATGTAGGAAATGGGATATGACTGTTATGCCTTGCAATCATGCAGTATTTGCAATTGTGAAAGCTAAGTTGCAACCTGAAGACTTTGTGGGTGATTTCTTCTAGAAGGCAATGTACAAAACAACATATCGCCATACCATATTTCCTGTCCCTGGGCCAAATTTGTGGCCAAGGACAAGAACTCAGGACATGGAGCCTCCGGTTTCCAGAGACAAGGTTGGGAAGAAACAAACAAAGAGGAGGAAAAACCCATTTGAGAAGCCAGCACCAAGGGATACATCTAGGATGGCATCCATTACTTGCAACAACTACAAACTTGTAGGGCATAGATACAATGTGTGCTCCAAGCTCTTGAAACCAGCTCTTGCAATGAGAAAAAACCAGCATTAGGTTTGTTGGGGAACGTAGTAATTTCAAAAAATTTCCTACGCACACGCAAGATCATGGTGATGCATAGCAACGAGACGGGAGAGTATGATCTACGTACCCTTGTAGATCGACAACGGAAGCGTTTGGTTGATGTAGTCGTACGTCTCCACGGCCCGACCGATCAAGCACCGAAACTACGGCACCTCCGAGTTCTAGCACACGTTCAGCTCGATGACGATCCCCGGACTCCGATCCAGCAAAGTGTCGTGGAAGAGTTCCGTCAGCACGACGGCGTGGTGACGATCTTGATGTACTACCATCGCAGGGCTTCGCCTAAGCACCGCTACAATATTATCGAGGACTATGGTGGAAGGGGGCACCGCACACGGCTAAGAATATGATCACGTGGATCAACTTGTGTCTCTAGGGGTGCCCCTGCCTCCGTATATAAAGGTTCAAGGGAGGGGGGCCGGCCGGCCAGGAGAGGCGCGCCAGGAGGAGTCCTACTCCCTCTGGGAGTAGGACTCCCCCTTTCCTAGTTG
>NC_041384.1:483986517-483995920 GCF_002162155.2 Triticum dicoccoides | reverse complement strand
GGGGGAGAGGAGAGAGAGGAGGAAGGGGTGCAGGCCCTCTCTCCTTGTCCAATTCGGACCAAGGGGGGAGGGGCGCGCGGCCCATCTCTGGACACCTCTCCTCTCTTCCACTAAGGCCCAGTAAGGCCCATATACCTCCCGGGGGGTTCCGGTAACCTCCCGGTACTCCGGTAAAATCCCGATTTCACTCGGAACACTTCCGATATCCAAACATAGGCTTCCAATATATCAATCTTTATGTCTCAACCATTTCGAGACTCCTCGTCATGTCCCTGATCACATCCGGGACTCCGAACAACCTTCGGTACATCAAAATGCATAAACTCATAATATAATTGTCATCGTAACCTTAAGCGTGCGGACCCTACGGGTTCGAGAATAATGTAGACATGACCGAGACACGTCTCCGGTCAATAACCAATAGCGGAACCTAGATGCTCATATTGGCTCCTACATATTCTATGAAGATCTTTTATCGGTCAGACCGCATAACAACATACGTTGTTCCCTTTGTCATCGGTATGTTACTTGCCCGATATTCGATCGTCGGTATCCCATACCTAGTTCAATCTTGTTACCGGCAAGTCTCTTTACTCGTTCTGTAATACATCATCCCGCAACTAACTCATTAGTTGCAATGCTTGCAAGGCTTAAGTGATGTGCATTACCGAGAGGGCCCAGAGATACCTCTCTGACAATCGGAGTGACAAATCCTAATCTCGAAATACGCCAACCCAACATGTACCTTTGGAGACACCTGTAGTGCTCCTTTATAATCACCCAGTTAAGTTGTGACGTTTGGTAGCACACAAAGTGTTCCTCCGGCAAACGGGAGTTGCATAATCTCATAGTCATAGGAACATGTATAAGTTATGAAGAAAGCAATAGCAACATACTAAACGATCGGGTGCTAAGCTAAAGGAATGGGTCATGTCAATCAGATCATTCATCTAATGATGTGATCCTGTTAATCAAATGACAACTCTTTGTCCATGGTTAGGAAACATAACCATCTTTGATTAACAAGCTAGTCTAGTAGAGGCATACTAGTGACACTCTGTTTGTCTATGTATTCACACATGTATTATGTTTCCGGTTAATACAATTCTAGCATGAATAATAAACTTTTATCATGATATATAAGGAAATAAATAATAACTTTATTATTGCCTCTAGGGCATATTTCCTTCAGTCTCCCACTTGCACTAGAGTCAGTAATCTAGATTACACAGTAATGATTCTAACACCCATGGAGCCTTGGTGTTGATCATGTTTTGCTCGTGGAAGAAGCTTAGTCAACGGGTCTGCTACATTCAGATCCATATGTATCTTGCAAATCTCTATGTCTCCCACCTGGACTAGATCCCGGATGGAATTGAAGCGTCTCTTGATGTGCTTGGTTCTCTTGTGAAATCTGGATTCCTTTGCCAAGGCAATTGCACAAGTATTGTCACAAAAGATTTTCATTGGACCCAATGCACTAGGTATGACACCTAGATCGGATATGAACTCCTTCTTCCAGACTCCTTCATTCGCTGCTTCCGAAGTAGCTATGTATTCCGCTTCACACGTAGATCCCGCCACGACGCTCTGTTTAGAACTGCACCAACTGACATCTCCACCGTTTAATGTAAACACATATCCGGTTTGCGATTTAGAATCGTCCAGATCAGTGTCAAAGCTTGCATCAACGTAACCGTTTATGATGAGCTCTTTTTCACCTCCATATACGAGAAACATATCCTTAGTCCTTTTCAGGTACTTCAGGATGTTCTTGACCGCTGTCCAGTGATCCACTCCTGGATTACTTTGGTACCTCCCTGCTAGACTTATAGCAAGGCACACATCAGGTCTGGTACACATCATTGCATACATGATAGAGCCTATGGCTGATGCATAGGGAACATCTTTCATTTTCTCTCTATCTTCTGCAGTGGTCGGGCATTGAGTCTGACTCAACTTCACACCTTGTAACACAGGCAAGAACCCTTTCTTTGCTTGATCCATTTTGAACTTCTTCAAAATCTTGTCAAGGTATGTGCTTTGTGAAAGTCCAATTAAGCATCTTGATCTATCTCTATAGATCTTTATGCCTAATATGTAAGCAGCTTCACCGAGGTCTTTCATTGAAAAACTCTTATTCAAATATCCCTTTATGCTATCCAGAAATTCTATATCATTCCCAATCAGTAATATGTCATCCACATATAATATCAGAAATCCTACAGAGCTCCCACTCACTTTCTTGTAAATACAGGCTTCTCCAAAAGTCTGTATAAAACCAAATGCTTTGATCACACTATCAAAGCGTTTATTCCAACTCCGAGAGGCTTGCACCAGTCCATAAATGGATCGCTGGAGCTTGCACACTTTGTTAGCTCCCTTTGGATCGACAAAACCTTTCGGTTGCATCATATACAACTCTTCTTCCAGAAATCCATTCAGGAACGCAGTTTTGACATCCATCTGCCAAATTTCATAATCATAAAATGCGGCAATTGCTAACATGATTCGGATAGACTTAAGCATCACTACGGGTGAGGAGGTCTCATCGTAGTCAACCCCTTGAACTTGTCGAAAACCTTTTGCGACAAGTCGAGCTTTATAGACAGTAATATTACCATCAGTGTCAGTCTTCTTCTTGAAGATCCATTTATTCTCAATTGCTTGCAGATCATCAGGCAAGTCAACCAAAGTCCATACTTTGTTCTCATACATGGATCCCATCTCAGATTTCATGGCTTCAAGCCATTTTACGGAATCTGGGCTCACCATCGCTTCTTCATAGTTCGTAGGTTCATCATGATCTAGTAGCATGATTTCCAGAACAGGATTACCGTACCACTCTGGTGCGGATCTCACTCTGGTTGATCTACGAGGTTCAGTAGTATCTTGTTCTGAAGTTTCATGATTATTATCATTAGCTTCCTCACTAATTGGTGTAGGTGTCACACAAATAGTTTTCTGTGATGCACTACTTTCCAATAAGGGAGCAGGTACAATTACCTCATCAAGTTCTACTTTCCTCCCACTCACTTCTTTCGAGAGAAACTCCTTCTCTAGAAAGGATCCATTCTTAGCAACGAATGTCTTGCCTTCGGATCTGTGATAGAAGGTGTACCCAACAGTCTCCTTTGGGTATCCTATGAAGACACATTTCTCCGATTTGGGTTTGAGCTTATCAGGTTGAAGCTTTTTCACATAAGCATCACAGCCCCAAACTTTAAGAAACGACAACTTTGGTTTCTTGCCAAACCACAGTTCATAAGGTGTTGTCTCAATGGATTTTGATGGTGCCCTATTTAATGTGAATGCGACCGTCTCTAAAGCATAACCCCAAAATGATAGCGGTAAATTTGTAAGAGATATCATAGATTGCACCATATCAAGTAAAGTACGATTACGACGTTCGGACACACCATTACGCTGAGGTGTTCCGGGTGGCGTGAGTTGCGAAACTATTCCGCATTGTTTCAGATGTAGACCAAACTCGTAACTCAAATATTCTCCTCCGCGATCAGATCGCAGAAACTATATTTTCTTGTTACAATGATTTTCAACTTCACTCTGAAATTCTTTGAACTTTTCAAATGTTTCAGACTTATGCTTCATTAAGTAGATGTACCCATATCTGCTTAAATCATCTGTGAAGGTGAGAAAATAACGATATCCGCCACGAGCCTCAACATTCATCGGACCACATACATCTGTATGTATGATTTCCAACAAATCTGTTGCTCTCTCCATTGTACCGGAGAACGGTGTTTTAGTCATCTTGCCCATAAGGCACGGTTCGCAAGTACCAAGTGATTCATAATCAAGAGGTTCCAAAAGTCCATCGGTATGGAGTTTCTTCATGCGCTTTACACCGATATGACCTAAACGGCAGTGCCACAAATAAGTTGCACTATCGTTATCAACTCTGCATATTTTGGCTTCAACATTATGAATATGTGTGTTACTACTATCGAGATTCATCAAAAATAGACCACTCTTCAAAGGTGCATGACCATAAAAGATATTACTCATATAAACAGAACAACCATTATTCTCTAATTTAAATGAATAACCGTCTAGCATTAAACAAGATCCAAATATAATGTTCATGCTCAACGCTGGCACCAAATAACAATTATTTAGGTCTAATATTAATCCCGAAGGTAGATGTAGAGGTAGCATGCCGACCGCGATCACATCGACTTTAGAACCATTTCCCACGCGCATCGTCACCTCGTCCTTTGCCAGTGTTCGCTTAATCCGTAGTCCCTGTTTCGAGTTGCAACTATTAGCAACAGAACAGTATCAAATACCCAGGTGCTACTGCGAGCTCTAGTAAGGTACACATCAATAACATGTATATCACATATACCTTTGTTCACCTTGCCATCCTTCTTATCCGCCAAATACTTGGGGCAGTTCCGCTTCCAGTGACCAGTCTGCTTGCAGTAGAAGCACTCAGTTTTAGGCTTAGGTCCAGATTTGGGTTTCTTCTCCTGATCAGCAACTTGCTTGCTTTTCTTCTTGAAGTTCCCCTTCTTCTTCCCTTTGCCTATTTTCTTGAAACTAGTGGTCTTGTTGACCATCAACACTTGATGCTCCTTCTTGATTTCTACCTCCGCAGCTTTCAGCATTGCGAAGAGCTCGGGAATAGTCTTATTCATCCCTTGCATATTATAGTTCACCACAAAGCTCTTGTAGCTTGGTGGCAGTGATTGGAGAATTCTGTCAATGACGCAATCATCTGGAAGATTAACTTCCATCTGAATCAAGTGATTATTATTCCCAGACATTTTGAGTATATGCTCACTGACAGAACTGTTCTCCTCCATCTTGCAGCTATAGAATTTATTGGAGACTTCATATCTCTCAATCCGGGCATTTGCTTGAAATATTAACTTCAACTCCTGGAACATCTCATATGCTCCATGACGTTCAAAACGTCGTTGAAGTTCCGATTCTAAGCCGTAAAGCATGGCACACTGAACTATCGAGTAGTCATCAGCTTTGCTCTGCCAGACATTCACAACATCTGGTGTTGCTCCAGCAGCAGGCCTGGCACCTAGCGGTGCTTCCAGGATGTAATTCTTCCGTGTAGCAATGAGGATAATCCTCAAGTTACGAACCCAGTCCGTGTAATTGCTACCATCATCTTTCAACTTTGCTTTCTCAAGGAACGCATTAAAATTCAACGGAACAACAGCACGGGCCATTTATCTACAATCATACATAAACAAGCAAGATACTATCAGGTACTAAGTTCATGATAAATTTAGGTTCAATTAATCATATTACTTAAACTCCCACTTAGATAGACATCCCTCTAATCATCTAAGTGATCACGTGATCCAAATCAACTAAACCATAACCAATCATCACGTGAAATGGAGTAGTTTTCAATGGTGAACATCGCTATGTTGATCATATCTACTATATGATTCATGCTCGATCTTTCGATCTCAGTGTTCCGAGGCCATATCTGCATATGCTAGGCTCGTCAAGTTTAACCTGAGTATTCCGCGTGTGCAAAACTGGCTTGCACCCGTTGTAGACGGACGTAGAGCTTATCACACCCGATCATCACGTGGTGTCTGGGCACGACGAACTTTGGCAACGGTGCATACTCAGGGAGAACGCTTTTATCTTGAAATTTAGTGAGAGATCATCTTATAATGCTACCGTCAATCAAAGCAAGATAAGATGCATAAAAGATAAACATCACATGCAATCAATATAAGTGATATGATATGGCCATCATCATCTTGTGCTTGTGATCTCCATCTCCGAAGCACCGTCGTGATCACCATCGTCACCGGCGCGACACCTTGATCTCCATTGTAGTATCGTTGTCGTCTCGCCAATCTTATGCTTCCACGACTATCGCTACCGCTTAGTGATAAAGTGAAGCATTACAACGTGATTGCATTGCATACAATAAAGGGACAACCATATGGCTCCTGCCAGTTGCCGATAACTCGGTTACAAAACATGATCATCTCATACAATAAAATTTAGCATCATGTCTTGACCATATCACATCACAACATGCCCTGCAAAAAAAAGTTAGACGTCCTCTACTTTGTTGTTGCATGTTTTACGTGGCTGCTACGGGCTTTAAGCAAGAACTAATCTTACCTACGCATCAAAACCACAACGATAGTTTGTCAAGTTGGTGCTATTTTAACCTTCGCAAGGACCGGGCGTAGCCACACTCGGTTCAACTAAAGTTGGAGAAACTGTCACCTGCAAGCCACCTATGTGCAAAGCACATCGGGAGAACCGGTCTCACGTAAGCGTACGCGTAATGTCGGTCCGGGCCGCTTCGTCCAACAATACCGCCGAACCAAAGTATGACATGCTGGTAAGCAGTATGACTTATATCGCCCACAACTCACTTGTGTTCTACTCGTGCATATAACGTCAACATATAAAACCTAGGCTCGGATGCCACTGTTGGGGAACGTAGTAATTTCAAAAAATTTCCTATGCACACGCAAGATCATGGTGATGCATAGCAACGAGAGGGGAGAGTATGATCTACGTACCCTTGTAGATCGACAATGGAAGCGTTTGGTTGATGTAGTCGTACGTCTCCACGGCCCGACCGATCAAGCACCGAAACTACGGCACCTCCGAGTTCTAGCACAAGTTCAGCTCGATGACGATCCCCGGACTCAGATCCAGCAAAGTGTCGGGGAAGAGTTCTGTCAGCACGACGGCGTGGTGATGATCTTGATGTACTACCATCGCAGGGCTTCACCTAAGCACCGCTACAATATTATCGAGGACTATGGCGGAAGGGGGCACCGCACACGGCTAAGAATATGATCACGTGGATCAACTTGTGTCTCTAGGGGTGCCCCTGCCTCCGTATATAAAGGTTCAAGGGAGGGGGGCCGGCCGGCCAGGAGAGGCTCGCTAGGAGGAGTCCTACTCCCTCTGGGAGTAGGACTCCCCCCCTTCCTAGTTGGAATAGGATTCGTGGAGGGGGGAAAGAGGAGAGAGAGGAGGAAGGGGGGCCGGCCCCCTCTCCTTGTCCAATTCAGACCAAGGGGGGGAGGGGCGCGCGGCCCATCTCTGGCCACCTCTCCTCTCTTCCACTAAGGCCCACTAAGGCCCATATACCTCCCGGGGGGTTCCGGTAACCTCCCGGTACTCCGGTAAAATCCCGATTTCACCCGGAACACTTCCGATATCCAAACATAGGCTTCCAATATATCAATCTTTATGTCTCAACCATTTAGAGACTCCTCGTCATGTCCGTGATCACATCCGGGACTCCGAACAACCTTCGGTACATCAAAATGCATAAACTCATAATATAACTATCATCGTAACCTTAAGCGTGCGGACCCTACGGGTTCGAGAATAATGTAGACATGACCGAGACACGTCTTCGGTCAATAACCAATAGCGGAACCGGGATGCTCATATTGGCTCCTACATATTCTATGAAGATCTTTTATCGGTCAGACCGCATAACAACATACATTGTTCCCTTTGTCATCGGTATGTTACTTGCCCGAGATTCAATCGTCGGTATCCCATACCTAGTTCAATCTTGTTACCGGCAAGTCTCTTTACTTGTTCTGTAATACATCATCCCACAACTAACTCATTACTTGCAATGCTTGCAAGGCTTAAGTGATGTGCATTACCGAGAGGGCCCAGAGATACCTCTCCGACAATCGGAGTGACAAATCCTAATCTCGAAATACGCCAACCCAACATGTACCTTTGGAGACACCTGTAGTGCTCCTTTATAATCACCCAGTTACGTTGTGACGTTTGGTAGCACACAAAGTGTTCCTCCGGCAAACGGGAGTTGCATAATCTCATAGTCATAGGAACATGTATAAGTTATGAAGAAAGCAATAGCAACATACTAAACGATCGGGTGCTAAGCTAAAGGAATGGGTCATGTCAATCAGATCATTCATCTAATGATGTGATCCTGTTAATCAAATGACAACTCTTTGTCCATGGTTAGGAAACATAACCATCTTTGATTAACAAGCTAGTCTAGTAGAGGCATACTAGTGACACTCTGTTTGTCTATGTATTCACACATGTATTATGTTTCCGGTTAATACAATTCTAGCATGAATAATAAACTTTTATCATGATATATAAGGAAATAAATAATAACTTTATTATTGCCTCTAGGGCATATTTCCTTCAAGGTTACCTAAGAATCTGTGTTTAATTGTAGTTATGTCTCAATTGTAATTCATAATTCATAGTTGTTTTTGAAATGTAGCCAAACATGTCACATGCTTCTGCTTCAACCACCATTTCATCTACAGCTGCTGCACCAACAAGTAAGAGGCCATATCCATCTACAGCAGATGTTAGTACTGCTCCTCCTAGGAAGAAAGCTGCTACTGCAGGTACTGCTCCTCCAAGGAGGACAGCTGCAACTACTGCTACTACAACTACTGCTCCTCCAAGGAGGACAACTACACCTGCTGCTACTACACCTACTGCTCCTCCAAGGAGGACAGCTGCAACTGCTGCTACTACAACTACTGCTCCTCCAAGGAGGACAACTACACCTGCTGCTACTACACCTACTACTCCTCCAAGGAGGTCTCCCAGGAAGAATGCTACCCCAACACCTACTGCTCCTCCAAGGAGGTCTCCCAAGAAGAAAGCTAGCACAACTGGTACATCATCTGATGTAGGCCATAGGGGGAAATTTCATGCTCCAAGACAGACTGGAGGAAAGAGGATTGTTTCCTACAAGATGAAAGAGTACCTATATGCTTCTGGTAACTAGATGCCTTTGTTGGCTGCTTGAATTTGATGTCTTTGCTGGCTGTTGAACTAGATGACTTTGTTGGCTGCTTAACTAGATGTTGGACTTGTTTCCTTTTGATGGCTGTTGAACTTGATGCCTTTGTTGATTGCTTTGAACCAGATGTTGAACTTGTTGCCTTTTGATGGCTGTTGAACTTGATGCTAGATGTTGATGGTAGTTGCACCAAAATGAGTATTAGTTGATGCCTTTTGTTGCCTTTTGATGGCTGTTGAACTTGATGCTAGATGTTGATGGTAGTTGCACCAAAATGAGTATTAGTTGATGCTAGGCTCCCTCGATGTCGAAAAACCACATAAATGAGGCTAGGGTCCCTCGATGTCGAAAAAACCACCTAAATGAGTCTAGGCTCCCTTGACGTCGAAAAAACCACCTAAACGAGTCTAGGCTCCCTTGATGTCAAAAAACCACTAAAATGAGACTAGGCCCCCTTGACGTCGAAAAAACCACCAAAGTGAGGCTAGGCTCCCTCGACGTCGAAAAGACCACCTACATGAGTCTAGGTTCTCCCGACGTCAAAAAACCACCTAAATGAGTCTAGGCTCCCTCGACGTCGAAAAAACCACTAAAATGAGACTAGGCCCCCTC
>NC_041384.1:483983189-483985862 GCF_002162155.2 Triticum dicoccoides | reverse complement strand
AAAAAACCACCAAAGTGAGGCTAGGCTCCCTCGACATCGAAAAAACCACCTACATGAGACTAGGCTCCCTCGACATCAAAAAAACCAGTAAAATGAGACTAGGCTCCCTCGACGTCAAAAAACCACCAAAGTGAGGCTAGGCTCCCTCGACGGCGAAAAAACCACCTAAATGAGGCTAGGCTCCCTCGATGTCGAAAAAACCACAAAAATGATTCCAGGCTCCCTCGACGTTGAAAAACCCACCAAAGTGAGGCTAGGCTCCCTCGATGTCAAAAAAGGGCCTACATGAGTCTAGGCTCCACTGACGTCGATAAAACCACCAAAATGAGTACAGGGCTATTTCAGATATACAAATCCACATCCACATTGATCACATTCAGCATATTGGAAGATCCATACATAACCATTACATAACTAATAAGTAGCATAATTTAGAGATCCATACATGACCATTACATAACTAATAAGTAGCATAATTGGGATATCCATACACGACCATTATATATCTAATAAGTAGCATAATTGGGAGATCCATACATGACCATTACATAAATAATAAGTATCATAATTGGGAGATCCATACATAACCATTACATAACTAATAAGGAGATCCATACATGAGCATGAACTCCACGACCATTACTTCCCAGTGTTGCTCATTCATCTAAGATTGCCTTGATCCCATTCAGCTTGACCTTGGTCTGCTCCATGATATGTCCATTTTGCATCATGTTTACCAACTGTTTTTACTATTTTTTATGCACAATAATACTTTTTGGATTAATTCTAATGCCTTTTCTCTCATAATATGAAAGTGTACACAAAGAGGGAGAATACCGGCAGCTGGAATTCTGGAGCTGAAAAAGCTACGTCATAGTTACCTATTCTGCACATCTCCAAATGGGCTGAAAATTTACAGAGAATTGTTTTGGAATATATGAAAAATACTAGAGCAAATAACTACTGGAGGAGGCCCACTAGGTGGGCACAATCCACCTGGGCGCGCCAGGCACCCCAGGCGCTCCCTAGTGGGTTGTGCCCTCCTCGGCCCACCTCTAGTGACCCTCTTCTGGTATATAAGTCATTTTGACCTAGAAAAATAAAGAGAGGACTTTCAGGACAGAGCACCGCCGTCTCGAGGCGGAACTTGGGCAGGAGCACTTTTGCCCTCCGGCGAAGCGATTCCGTCGGGGGAAGGAAATCATCATCATCATCATCACCAACAATCCTCTCATCTTTGGGAGGGCAATCTCCATCAACATCTTCAACAACACCATCTCCTCTCAAACCCTAGTTCATCTCTTGTGCTCAACCTTTGTACCGTAACCTCAGATTGGTACCTGTGGGTGACTAGTAGTGTTGATTACATTTTGTAGTTGATTACTATCTGCTTTATTTGGTGGAAGATTATATGTTCAGATCCAATATGATATTTAATACCCCTTTGATCTTGAACACGATTATCAATTGTGAGTAGTTAGTTTTGTTCTTGAGGTCACGGGAGAAATCTTGTTGCAAGTAATCATGTGAACTTGATATGTGTTCGATATTTTGATGATGTATGTTGTGATTCCCTTAGTGGTTTCATGTGAATGTCAACTACATGGAACTTCACCATATTTGGGCCTAAGGGAATGCATTATGGAGTAGTTATTAGATGATGGGTTGCTAGAGTGACAGAAGCTTAAACCCTAGTTTATGCGCTACTTCGTAAGGGACCGATTTGATACAAAAGTTTAATGCTATGGTTATATTTTATCTTAATAATTTTCTCGTAATTGCGGATGCTTGCGAGGGGGTTAATCATAAGTAGGATGCTTGTTCAAGTAAGAAAATCACCTAAGCACTGGTCCACCCACATATCAAATTATCAGAGTAGCGAACACAAATCGAACCAACATGATGAAAGTGACTAGATGAAATTCTCATGTACCTTCAAGAACGCTTTGCCTATTATAAGAAACCGTTTTGGCCTGTCCTTTGCCACAAAAGGATTGGGCTACCTTGCTGCACTTTATTTACTGTTACCTTTACTTGCTCGTTACAAAGTATCTTGCTATCAAACTATCTGTTACCGACAGTTTCAGTGCTTGCTGAAATTACCTTGCTGAAAAACCACTTGTCATTTCCTTTTGCTCCTCGTTGGGTTCGACACTCTTACTTGTCGAAAGGACTACGATTGATCCCCTATACTTGTGGGTCATCAAAAATCTTTTTTGGTCCGGTTTCTAGGGAGTGAAGCGCTCTTGGTAAGGAAAAATTACTACTACGTGCTGAAATTTATTGTCACTTGCTACTATCAAAAACAATCCTTTGAGGGGTTTGTTTGGGGTATCTTCACCTCGACTAGAGCAACAATTAGTTGCTCCTCAACCTACCGCACCTACTGAAAATATTGGTTATGAAATTCCTTTGGATATGATAGAACAAGTGCTAGCTAATCCTTATGCAGGAGATGTAACTGAACATCCTGATATGCACTTGATATATGTGGATTTTTAAGCTTGCAGGTTTACCCAAAGATGAAGTTAAGAAGAAGTTTTTCCCTTTATATTTGAAGGGAAAAGCATTGGCATGGTATAGGCTATGCGATGATATTGGATCTTGGAACTGGAATCGATTGAAATTGGAATTTCACCCAAAAAATTATCCTATGCATTTAGTTCATCGTGA
>NC_041384.1:483948310-483982756 GCF_002162155.2 Triticum dicoccoides | reverse complement strand
AAGGAGAAAGTATCTCTCTAGCTTGGTGGAGGCTCAAGTCAATGTTATATTCATGCCCCAATCATGAGCTCTTAAGAGAAATTATCATTTATAACTTTTATGCTCGGCTTTCTCATGATGATCGATCCATGCTCGATACTTCTTGTACTGGTTCTTTTATGAAGAAGACTATTGAATTCAGGTGGGATCTTTTATAAAGAATTAAATGCAACTCTGAATATTGGGAAATCGACTAAGGTAAAGAGTCACGTATTAAGCTTAAGTTTGATTGTGTTAAATCTTTAATGAATACCGATGCCTTTCACAAGTTTAGCATTAAATATGGACTTGACTCTGAGATTGTCGCCTCTTTTTATGAATCATTTGCTACTCATGTTGATCTCCCTAAGGAGAAGTGGTTTAAATGTCATCCACCTATTAAAGATGAAATTAAAGAACCGGTAATAGTTAAAGAAGAAACTATTATTTACAATGTTGATCCAATTGTGCCTACTGCTTATATTGAAAACCCACCTTTTCCCTATTAGAATAAAGGAACATGCTATGGTTTCACTTTTGGTTTGCAAAAGTAATAATAAAGCACCTAGACCTTCAGAACAAATCAAAGTAGAACGTAGTGTTGCTATGGTTAAAGATCTCTTGGTAGAAAATATTGATGGGCATGTTATTTACTTCTGTGATGAAGCTGCTAGAATTGCCAAACCCGATGAAAAAGATAAACATAGACCTATTCTTGTGTGGGAAAGTAAAATACCCAACTGATTTTCTAGCTCTTGGTTCCCCACACGATGATTTTTGTCCCG
The DNA here is from genome assembly GCF_002162155.2 of Triticum dicoccoides. NCBI lineage: Eukaryota > Viridiplantae > Streptophyta > Magnoliopsida > Poales > Poaceae > Triticum > Triticum dicoccoides. Next base: position 483,981,953 of record NC_041384.1, on the reverse strand, counting down.
TTAATTTTGGTTGACCTTTCTTGAACACCGTTAATGCTAAAATAGATTGTGAGAAACACACTGTCGGTGTTAGTTTTGGTGATGAGTCTCATGAGTTTAATTTCTCTAAGTTTAGTATAAACATCATAAGAAAGAATTACCTAGTAAGGATGAAATAATTGGTCTTGCTTCTATTGTCGTGCCTCACACTGATCCACTAGAACAATATTTGCTAGACCATGAAAATGATATGCATATGCATGAAAGAAATGAAATAGATAAACTTTTCTTTGAACAACGACCTCTTCTCAAACATAATTTGCCTATTGAAACTCTAGAAGGTCCTCCTCCACCTAAAGGTGATCCTGTGTTTGAATTAAAAAAATTGCCAGACACTTTGGAATATGCTTATCTTGATGAGAAAAAGATATATCCTGTTATGATTAGTGCTAACCTTTCAGAACATGAAGAAGAAAGATTATTGAAAATTCTGAAGAAGCACCGAGCTGCTATTGGGTATACTCTTGATGATCTTAAGGGCATTAGTACCACTCTATGCCAGCACAAGATTAATATGGAACTTGATGTTAAACACATTGTTGATCACCTACAACATTTGAATCCTAAGATGAAAGAAGTGGTAAGAACTGAAATATTAAAGCTTCTTGAAGTAGGTATAATCTATCCCATAGCTGATAGTAGATGGGTAAGTCTAGTTCATTGTGTCCCTAAGAAGGGAGGTATTACTGTTGTTCTTAATGATAAAAATGAACTTATTCTACAAAGAATTGTCACTGGCTATAAAATGGTAATTGATTTTAGAAAAATAAATAAAGCAACTAGAAAAGATCATTACACTTTGTCTTTTATTGATCAAATGCTAGAAAGACTATCTAAGCACACACACTGTTGCTTCGTTGATGGATATTCTGGTTTTTCTCAAATACCTGTTTCACAACCTGATCAAGAGAAAACCACCTTTACTTGTCCTTTTGGAACTTATGCCTATAGATGCATGCCTTTTGGTTCATGGAATGCACCTGCTACCTTTCAAAGATTTATGACTACTATATTCTCTGATTTTTGTGAAAATATTGCTGACGTCTTCATGTATGATTTTTCTGTTTACAGAATTTCTTTTGATGATTGCTTAAGCAACCTTGATTGAGTTTTGTAGAGATGTGCACAAACTAATCTTGTCCTGAATTGGGAGAAGTGGCACTTTATGGTTAATGAAGGCATTGTCTTGGGTCATAAAATTTCTGAACAAGGTATTGAGGTGGATAAAGCTAAAGTTGATGTGATTGAGAAAATGCCATGTCCTAAAGATATTAAAGGTATTCATAGTTTCCTTGGTCATGCTGGTTTCTATAGGAGGTTCATTAAAGACTTCTTTAAAATTTCTAGGCCTCTTACAAATCTTTTACAAAAGGATGTTCCATTTGTTTTTTATGATGACTGTGTAGAAGCCTTTGAAACACTTAAGAAAGCCTTAACTTCTGCACCTATAGTACAACCACCTGATTGGAACTTGCCTTTGAAATTATGTGTGATGCTAATGAATATGTTGTTGGTGTTGTTCTAGGACAAAGAGTTGATAAAAAATTAAATGTTATTCATTATGCTAGTAAAACGCTAGACAATTCTCAACGAAATTATGCTACTATTGAAAAAGAATTTTAGCAGTTGTGTTTTCTTGTGATAAATTTAGATCTTATATTGTTGATACCAAAGTAACTGTTCACACCGATCATGCTGCTATAAAATATCTTATGGAAAAGAAAGATGCTAAACCTAGACTTATTAGGTGCGTTCTTTTGCTACAAGAATTTGATTTACATATTACTGATAGAAAAGGAGCTAAGAATCCCGTAGCTGATAACTTGTCTAGGTTAGAAAATATCCTTGATGACCCACTGCCTATTGATGATAGTTTTCTTGATGAATAGCTTGCTGCAATAATTGTTTCTCATAACACTCCCTGGTATGTTGACTATGCTAATTACATTGTCACTAAATGCATACCACCTAGTTTCACATACCAACAAAAGAAAAAAATCTTCTATGATTTAAGACATTACTTTTGGGATGACCCACACCTCTATAAAGAAGGGGTACATCATATTATTAGACATTGTGTACCAGAGCATGAACAGGAACAAATCCTATGTAAATGTCACTCTGAAGCTTATGGAGGACATCATGCGTGAGATAGAACTACTCATAATGTATTGCAATCTGGTTTTTCTTGGCCTACTCTCTTCAAGGATTCCCGTAAGTATGTTTTTGTGATGAATTCCAAAGAATTGGTAATATCGGTAAGCGTCAAGAAATGCCTATGAATTATTCACTTGCTGTTGAACCATTTGATGTTTGGGGTTTTGATTATATGGGACCTTTTCCTTTCTCTAACGGGTATACTCATATTTTGGTTGCTATTGGTTATGTTACTTAGTTGGTAGAAGCTATTCCAACTAGTAGTGCTGATCACAACACCTCTAATGCTTAAGAAGTTATTTTCCCAAGCTTTGGAGTCCCTAGATATTTAATGATCGATGGTGGTTCACACTTTATTCATGGTGCTTTTCGCAAAATGCTTTCTAAGTATGATGTTAACCATAGAATTGCATCACCCTATCACCTCAATCTAGTGGTCAAGTTGAACTTAGCAATAGAGAAATAAAACTAATATTACAAAAGACTGTCAATCGGTCCCGAAAGAATTGGTCTAAGAAATTAGATGATGCACTTTGGGCCTACAGGACAGCTTATAAAAATCCTATGGGTATGTCTCCTTATAAAATTGCTTATGTAAAAGCTTTTCATTTGCCTCTTGAGTTAGAACATAAAGCATATTGGGCAATCAAAGAACTCAACTATGATTTCAAATTTGCCGGTGAAAAGAGGTTATTCGATATTCACTCACTAGATGAATACAGAACCCAAGCTTATGAAAATGCCAAATTGTTTAAAGAAAAAGTTAAAAGATGGCATGACAAAAGAATCCAAAAGCAGGAATTTAAAGTTGGAGAATATGTTCTTCTGTACAACTCTCGTTTCAGATTCTTTGCAGGAAAACTTCTCTCCAAATGGGAAGGACCATATATTATCGAAGAGGTTTATCGCTCTGGATCTATCAAAATAAATAATGCCGAAGGTACTAACCCACAGGTTGTCAATGGGCAAAGAATCAAACACTATATCTTAGGTACGCCTATTAATGTTGAAAGAAATATTATCCAAACTATGACACCAGAGGAACACATAAAAGAAACCTTCCAGAACACTCCAGAATCCTGAAAAATAGGAGGTATGTGATACGCTAATAAAACGGACTCCGAAAAATCCGCAAAAATATTTGTTGTCAGTTTTGGAATATTACAAAAAAATAGGAAAATAGTAAACAACCAGGAAGGCAACCGAGGAGGGCAGAAGACACAAGAGTGCGCCTGGCTTGCTTGACGCGCCCAGGTGGGTTGTGCCCACCTCGGGTACCTTCCGGACTCTATTTTTCTCTCATTTGCTTGTTTCCCAAGATAAAAAATCTTTATATAACCCCCGAATGTATTGACCACCGTATCACGGAGAAATCTTCTGTTCTTCTTTCTTGTTGTTACCTGTTAGATCTGTCAAGCCAGGCATCATGTCTTCTCCCTCCTCCAACAAAGTAGAAGAGGATGCTTGGTTGATGAAGATAGAACTAAAGAGAGAGGAACCAGAGGAAACTATCAAGGATGACAAGAGCAAGGAAGCTACTAGAGATCAAGCTCCAGCAGTAGAGCAGGCCTTGCCCGCGGAAGAAGAAGCAGATATCCTTCAATCATACTATGAATATCTTACCCCCACTGGAATTGAAGCTTTTAGGACCATTGAAATGGTTCATGTTCAAAACAAATATCTCACTCATGAAAAAAAATCTATTGCAAGAGCACATCATTGCCCTCCGGAGCATCATCCGTAGATCATAGTATCTTTTGAGCCTGAAGGATAAGCTCGCTACTAACTCATCACCATCACCTTCTTCACCACCAAAGGAGACTTGAGTATTGGGTATGTGCACTCCCCTTGGCTTGTGCCAAGCTTGGGGGAGGTGCCCCGGTATCGTATCACACCACCTCTTTTCCCTTTTTTTATCTTAGTTCGATCTTTAGTTATCTTTTGAATTAGTTGAATAAAAGTTTAGTTCGACCCTTTTTGGGTGTTTTGCTTACTGATCGATCTATCTTTGTAATCGTGTGTGAGATATATAATAAATTTTAGTTCATGTTTTGCTTTCTTTACTTTTATGTTTCAATCAAAATAAAGAAAAAGAATAATGAAAAAGATCGTATGCTAATCTTATGGTAAGTAATGACATAACATAAGGAAAAGTGTAAGTAATAAAATTTACTGGAGATTAACAAACATAGCATTGGTCAATGATGCAATTCATGAAAGAATTAATAAGGGAAGAGAAGATTCACATGCAAATATACTATCTTGGACATCTTTTATGATTGTGAGCCCCCATCAAAATATTATATGACAAAATTGTTGACGTTGGACAAGGAAGACAACGTAATGATTTATGTTTGTTCATATTCACATAGAAGTTATATTGTCATAGATCCTTTAACATGTGGTTCTTTCCCCTATCTTTGCTAGCACAAAATTTCGCACGAAGTAGAGGTACTACTTGTGCATCCAAAAACCCTTAAACCCAAATCTTGTTTTGAGAGTCCACCATACCTACCTATGGATTGAGTAAGGTCCTTCAAGTAAGTTGTCATCGGTGCAATAAGGTAATAAAAATTTCTTCTAAAAGTGTTGGATCATTTAGTGTAAGAGAAAATTGAGCGTTGTACGAACTTGTGATGGCAAAATAATAAAGGCGACAGACTGCATAATAAAGGTTGCTATCACAAGGGGCAATATAACATGACATTATTTTGCACTAAGAGATTGAAAATACAAACCAAAAAGCGCATGAAAACATCTGCTTCCCTCTGCGAAGGGCCTATCTTTTACTTTTATGTATTTACTTTTATGCAAGAGTCAAAGTATTCTTCCCTATTCCTTTTTATTTTCTCTTTTGCAAGCATTATGTGGTGAGGAAAGATCTAGGCACATATATCTAGATGGACGTGATTAAGCATGAGTTATTATTGTTGACATCACCCTTAAGGTGAATACATTGGGAGGCGAAACTATAAGCCTCTATCTTCCTGTGTGTCTGGTTGAAACTTTTTGCCCATGGGTATGCGTTGAGTGTTAGCAATTATAGAAGACTATATGATGGTTGAGTATGTTGACTTGCCAAAAGGTTCCGATATGTGACCCTTCCTGAAAAGATGATGAATTGTAGTTTCAAAGTTGATTGAGAACATAGTTTGTTGGTTTTCAATATTGTTTATGCTTTATACTTCGATGTTGTGATGAATTGTTACTTGCTCACGAGAAGTTATATGATAGAAGTTATGTGAATAAAGTTTTATGATAAAGTTTGTTGATGCTATAATAATATGCATGATGCTTCTATGTCCTTATTTTGTTTTTATCAACACCTCTCTCTCTCTAAGCATGTGGACATGTTTTTCGATTTTGGTTTTTCGCTTGAGGACAAGCGAGGTCTAAGCTTGGGGGAGTTGATACATCCATTTTGCATCATGCATGTTTACCTACTGTTTTTACTATGTTTCTATGCACAATAATGCTTTTTGGAGTAATTCTAATGCCTTTTCTCTCATAATATGCAAGGTTTACACAAAGAGGGAGAATACCGGCAGCTGGAATTCTGGACCTGAAAAAGCTACATCAGAGTTACCTATTCTGCACATCTCCAAATGAGCTAAAAATTTATGGAGAATTGTTTTGGAATATATGAAAAATACTAGAGCAAATAACTATCGGAGGAGGCCCACCAGGTGGGCACAACCACCTGGGCACGCCAGGCACTAATAAGTCTCCAACATATGTATAATTATTTATTGTTCCATGTTGTTATATTATCATTCTTGGATGTTTTACAATCATTTATGGTCATTTTATATCATTTTTTGGTACTAACCTATTCACATAGTGCCAAGTGTCACTTGCTGTTTTCTGCATGTTTTTTACATCGCATGAAATCAATATCAAATGGAGTCCAAACACAGTGAAACTTTTTGTGCATTTTTTGTACCAGAGGACATCCAGTGGGCCAAAGAAGTACCGAAGAGGGAGCCCGAGGTGAGCACAAGACATCAGGGCCTGGAGCCCCAGGCATGCCCTGGTGGGTTGTGCCCACCTCGGTGGCCTCCCGAACCGCCTCTTTGCTCTATAAGTACCCCAATATTCCAGAAACCCTAGTGGAGTCGACGAAAATCAATTATAGCCGCCACACGTTCCAGAACCACCAGATCCAATCAAGACACCATCACAGAGGGGTTCATCACGTCCATTGGTGCCTCTCTGATGATGCGTGAGTAGTTCTTTGTAGACCTACAGGTCCGTAGTTAGTAGCTAGATGGCTTCCTCTCTCTCATTTGATTGTCAATACAATGGTCTCTTGGATATCCATATGATGTAATTCTTTTTGCGATGTGTTTGTCGGGATCTGATGAACTTTGAGTTTATGATCAGATCTATCTCTTTTTATCCATGAAAGTTATTTGAGTCTTCTTTGATCTCTTATATGCATGATTGCTTATAGCCTGATATTTCTTCTCCAATATTTGGGATTTGTTACATTAAGGATAACAAGATGGTGTATATTTCTACACAAATAGATCTTGTCTACGTCATGTCATCGTTCGTATTGCATTACTTCATTTCTCCATGAACTTAATACACTAAATGCATGCTGGATAGCCATCGATGTGTGGAGTAATAGTAGTAGATGCAGGTAGGAGTCGGTCTACTAATCTTGGATGTGACTGATAACTCACAAGTATAGGGGATCAATTATAGCCTCTTTAGATAAGTAAGAGTATCGAACCCAATGAGTAGCTAAAGGTAGAACAAATATTCCCTCAAGTTCTATCGACCACCGATACAACTCTACGCACACTCTACCTAGAACAAGTATGAAACTAGAACTACTTTGTAGGTGTTGTTGGATAGGTTTGATATATAATAAAGAGCATGTAAATAAAAAGTAGGGGTTGTTTAGATACAGAAACAACTAAGTTAGTTTTAGTAGAGAGCTTTTTGTCACAAGAGAGTTATTTCTCCCTAGGCAATCGATAACTAGACCGGTAATCATTATTGCAATTTTATTTGAGGGAGAGGCATAAGCTAACATACTTCCTCTTCTTGGATCATATTCACTTATGATTGGAACTCTAGCAAGCATTCACAACTACTAAAGATCATTAAGGTAAAACCCAACCATAGCATTAAAGTATCAAGTCCTCTTTATTCCCATACGCAAACAACCTACTTACTCGGGTCTGTGCTTCTGTCACTCACGCCACCCACCATAAGAAAATAATGAACATATTGCAAACCCTACAACGGGGATCCATCACGCTTGCGCAAAACAAAGAGAACCATAGGACAACACCAATAATAAAACATGCAACTCAAACCAATCATGATCATCAATTAGCCCATAAGACAAAACGGATCTACTCAAACATCATAGGATAGCCATACATCATTGGGAAATAATATATAGCGTTGAGCACCATGTTTAAGTAGAGATTACATCAGGTAAAAGAGGGGTTACACCGCTGCTTAGAGGGGGAGAGAGTTGGTGATGATGGCGGTGAAGTTTTTGGTGTAGATTGCGGTGACGATGATGGCCCCAGCGGCGTTCCGACGCCACCGGGAGAGAGGGGGAGAGAGCCCCCCTCATTATTCTTCTTCTTCCTTGACCTTCTCCCTAGATGGGAGAAGGGTTTCCCCTCTGGTCCTTGGTCTCCATGGCATGGGAGGGGCGAGAGCCCCTCTGGGATTGGATATGTTTCTCTGTCTCTCTCTGTTTCTGCGTTCCCTGATTCTGCCCTTTCACCGTTTCTTAAATTCCTGGAGATCCGTAACTCTGATTGGGCTGAAATTTTAACACGATTTGTATCCAGATATTGGCTTTCTTGTGGCGAAAGAAGGGCACCAACCACCCTATGGGGTGGCCACGAGGGCCCAGGGCGCGCCCCTGCCTCGTGGACCCCTCAGGCATCGTCTCACGTTGATTCTTCTTCCCAAAAAATCACATATATTCCAAAAAAAAAATCTCTGTCAGTTTTTATCCCGTTTGGACTCTGTTTGATATGGATTTTCTCCGAAACAAAAATATGCAAAAAACAGGAACTGGCATTGGGCACTGGATCAATATGTTAGTCCCCAAAAATAGTATAAAAAGTTGCCAAAAGTATATGAAAATTGTATAATATTGGCATGGAACAATCAAAAATTATAGATATGAAGGAGATGTATCAGCATCCCCAAGCTTAAAATATGCTCGTCCTCAAGTAGGTAAATGATAAAAAAGATAATTTTTGATGTGGAATGCTACCTAGCATAATCTTGATCATGTAATCTAATCATGGCATGTATATTAAGATACGAGTGATTCAAAACAATAGTCTATCATTTGACATTTAGACAATAATACTTCAAGCATACTAATAAAGCAATCATGTCTTTTCAAAATAACATGGCCAAAGAAATTTATCCCTACAAAATCATATGGTCTGGCTATGCTCCATATTCACCACACAAAATATTCAAATCATGCACAACCCCGGTGACAAGCCAAGCAATTGTTTCATACTTTTGACGTTCTCACACCTTTTCAACTTTCACGCAATACATGAGCGTGAGCCATGGACATAGCACTATAGGTGGAATAGAATATGATGGTGGAGGTTGTGTGGAGAAGACAAAAAGGAGAATGTCTCACATCGACGCGGCTAATCAACGGGCTATGGAGATGCCCATCAATTGATGTCAATGTGAGGAGTAGGGATTGCCATGCAACGGATGCACTAAGAGCTATAAGTGTATGGAAGCTCAAACTGGGAACTAAGTGGGTGTGCATCCAACTTGCTTGCTCATGAAGACCTCGGACATTTGAGGAAGCCCCTCATCAGAATATACAAGCCAAGTTCTATAATGAAAAAGTCCCACTAGTATATGAAAGTGATAACTTAAGAGACTCTCTATATGAAGAACATGGTGCTACTCTGAAGCACAAGTGTGGTAAAAGGATAGTAACATTGTCCCTTCTCTCATTTTTCTCTCATTTTTTGTTTTTTGTTTTTTGTGGGCTTCTTTGGCCTGATTTTTTTATTTCGGCTTCTTTGGCCTCTTTTATTTTGATAACCTCACATGGGACAATGTTCTAATAATGATGATCATCACACTTTTATTTACTTACAACTCAATATTACAACTCGATACTAGAACAAAGATATGACTCTATATGAATGCCTCCGGCGGTGTATCGGGATGTGCAATGATCTAGCGTAGCAATGACATCAAAAAACGGACAAGCCATGAAAATATCATGCTAGCTATCTTACGATCATGCAAAGCAATATGACGATGAATGCTCAAGTCATGTATATCATGATGATGGAAGTTGCATGGCAATATATCTCGGAATGGCTATGGAAATGCCATGATAGGTAGGTATGGTGGTTGTTTTGAGGAAGATATAAGGAGGCTTATGTGTGATAGAGCATATCATATCACGGGGTTTGGATGCACCGGCGAAGTTTGCACCAACTCTCGAGGTGAGAAAGGGCAATGCACGTTACCGAGGAGGCTAGCAATGATGGAAGGGTGAGAGTGTGTATAATCCATGGATTCAACATTAGTCATAAAGAACTCACATACTTATTGCAAAAATCTATTAGTCATGGAAACAAAGTACTACGCGCATGCTCCTAGGGGGATAGATTGGTAGGAAAAGTCCATCGCTCGTCCCCGACCGCCACTCATAAGGAAGACAATCAATAAATACCTCATGCTCAAACTGCGTTACATAACGGTTCACCATACGTGCATGCTACGGGAATCACAAACTTCAACACAAGTATTTCTACAATCCATAAATACCCACTAGCTTGACTCTAATATCACCATCTTTATATCACAAAACTATTGCAAGGAATCAAACATATCATATTTAGTGATCTACAAGTTTTATGTAGGATTTTATGACTAACCATGTGAATGACCAGTTCCTGTCATCTCTCTAAATAGATATAAGTGAAGCAAGAGAGTTTAATCCTTTCTACAAAAGATATGCCCACGCTCTAACAAATATAAGTGAAGCAAAATAGCATTCTACAAATGGCGGTTTTCTATGTGAAGAGAAACAGGCAATCCAAACTTTAAAAGATATAAGTGAAGCACATGAAGCATTCTATAAAGCCATACTCAAAAGATATAAGTGAAGTGCAAAGAGCATTCTATAAATCAACCATGGACTATATCATGCCAGCATGGTGCATCAAAGAAAAGTGAAAACTAAATGCAAAAGATGCTCCTAGATTTACGCATATCATGTGACGAATAAAAATATAGCTCCAAGTAAAATTACCAATGATTGTTAGAAGAAGGAGGGGATGCCTTCCGGGGCATCCCCAAGCTTGGTTGCTTGGGAGTCCTTGAATATTTCCTTGGGGTGCCTCGGGCATGCCCAAGCTTAGGCTCTTGCCACTCCTTATCCCTTCATCCATCATGATCTCTCCCAAAACTTGAAAACTTCAATCACACAAAACTTAACAGAAAGTTCAGTAAGATCCGTTAGTATAATAAAGAAAAACATTACTCTAAGTACTGTTGCAAACCAATTAATATTTTGTTTTTCCATTGTAGCTACTGTAATATAACTTTTCCATGGCTTAATCCACTGATAGAAATTGATAGTTTCATCAAAACAAGCAAACTATGCATCAAAAACAGAATCTGTCTTAAACAGGACAGTCTGTAGTAATCTGAACATTCACCATACCTCTGGTACTCCAAAAATTATGAAACAATTAGTAAAAATAAACAATTTGTATAGAAAGACAATGCAAAAAGTTTCAGGACCATTTGACATTCCAGTAAAAAAATGTAAACTCGTGCACTATAGCCAAAGTTTGTGTTCTGCACCGCACAAACCAACAAGCAATGTAAACATCCTAAAGGCAAATCTTGGCACATTATTTTTATAATACAATGGAATTGTACAAGGGGGTAATTATTTTTGTTGAGAAGTTTCTGTAATCAAGATTCACAAAGTTTCCGTGAGGATGAACAAAGTTCAAGGAGCTCCCCCACTTCAACAATGCTTGTCTCTCTCACTTTCACTTTCCTTTTTTGAAATGTTTTGGTTCCCCTCTTTATTTTTTTGTTTTTAAACTATATAAAAGCACTCAACGGAAATAAATGACTCTCTAAAACTTCTGGGTTGTCTCCCTGGCAGCGCTTTCTTTGAAGCCATTAAGCTAGGCATAAGGTGCTCATGTAATGAATCCACCCGGATCCCAAGGTATATCAAAGCCAATTTTAATTAACAATGATTTGTTATTTAGTAGTGATCACAAAGCAACATATATCATGCAATGACGATGTATAACTCTCTTCCTATGCATCGGCATGTCATAAAAGAACAATTCATGCAGACATAGTAAAGGCCAATGCATAGTATAAACAGTTTCTTGCAATTTTATCATATTGGAAACATGGAGAGGAGGAGATGTAGTTCCTCTCTCATAATAATTGCAAGTAGGAGCAATAAGCACATGCATATTATATCTATCAAAATCATCATGTGTAGTAGTGAAACGCAACCCATCAATATAATCCTTAATAAGGGCAAACTTCTCCGATATAGTGTAGTCGAGAGAATTCAAAAAGATAATAGGACTATCATGTGTGGGTTCAATAGCAACAATTTCATGTTTAACATAAGGAACTATAGCAAGTTCATCTCCATAAGCATAATTCATATTGGCATCTTGTCCATAAGCATAGCAAGCATCATCAAAAAGGGATATTTCAAAAGAATCAATGGGATCATGACAATCATCATTGCAATCATCCTTCGGTAAGCACGAAGGGAAATTAAACAATGAGTTGAAGAGTTACTCTCATTAGAAGGTGGGCACGGGTAGCTAATCCGCTCTTCCTTCTTTTGTTATTCGCTCTCCTCATCATCTTTTTCATCTAATGAGCTCACAGTTTCATCAATTTCTTCTTCCATAGACTGCTGCAAAATATGAGTCCCTTCCTGGACAACGGAGACTTTCTCAATAAATTCATTAATATCATAATTGTATTTATAATTCTCATATCAATATTTAAGGACAGCTAAATTTTCAGGTCTATAAACTAAATCATCAAAATCTTTAAACTCTCTAAACAAAGATTCAATTTCATAAGCACCAATAAAAGCAATGAATTCTTCTATTTGTTCCACATCATAATAATCATATATACCATTAGCATAAGAAGCCAAGGTTTCATCATCATCAAATTCACATGAAAGGGGAAGGTGTGGAGCCTTCATCCTAGAGCAACAAGTATAATCATATCTCAAGCATAATTGCCGAGCATACCGATGCAACATATAAATTTGATCCCATAATAGTTTCCCTTTTTGAGTCAAGCAATAATCCCTAAAGTATTCACATTGATCCAACGTTACTCCCATTATAAAGTTGAATGGGGTTTTCTCAGGATTATCAAAGTAGTACATAATATCTTTCACATAATGAACATCGAGGGTTTTAGGAGGTTCCCCATCTCCATGAGTAGCAAGTAAACCTAATTCTTTTGGTATATCGTGTTCCATATCCAGAACTAAAGATAGAGGACAACTTAGAATAGCAAATAAAATTACTTAGTGATAAAGCAAACAAGCACACAAGAGAATATTCACCCCACGCTATAACGCCGCGGCAACGGCGCCCGAAAAAGGTCTTGATAACCCACAAGTATAGGGGATCAATTGTAGCCTCTTTCGATAAGTAAGAGTGTCGAACCCAACGAGGAGCTAAAGGTAGACAAATATTCCCTAAAGTTCTATCGACCACCGATACAACTCTACGCACGCTTAACGTTCGCTTTACCTAGAACAAGTATGAAACTAGAAGTACTTTTTAGGTGTTGTTGGATAGGTTTGCAAGATAATAAAGAGTGCATAAATAAAAAGTAGGGGCTTTTTAGATAAAGAAACAACTAAGTTAGTTTTAGTAGAGAGCTTTTTGTCACAAGAGAGTTATTTGTCCCTAGGCAATCAATAACTAGACCGGTAATCATTACTGCAATTTTATTTGAGGGAGAAGCATAAGCTAACATACTTTCTCTTCTTGGATCATATGCACTTATGATTGGAACTCTAGCAAACATCCGCAACTACTAAAGATCATTAAGGTAAAACCCAACCATAGCATTAAAGTATCAAGTCCTCTTTATTCCCATATGCAAACAACCTACTTACTCGGGTCTGTGCTTCTGTCACTCACGCCACCCACCATAAGCAAATCATGAACATATTGAAAACCCTATAGCGGGGATCCCTCACGCTTGCGCGACACGGAGAGCACCATAGGACAACACCAATAATAGAACATGCAACTCAAACCAGTCACGATCATCAATTAACCCATAGGACAAAACAGATCTACTCAAACATCATAGGATAGCCATACATCATTGGGAAATAACATATAGCGTTGAGCACCATGTTTAAGTAGAGATTACAACGGGTAAAAGAGGGGTTACACCATTGCATAGAGGGGGAAAGAGTTGGTGATGACGTTGGTGAAGTTGTTGGTGTAGATTGCGGTGACGATGATGGCCCCGGTGATGTTCCGGCGCCACCGGGAGAGAGGGGGAGAGAGCCCCCCTTCTTCTTCTTCTTCCTTGACCTTCTCCCTAGATGGGAGAAGGGTTTCCCCTCTGGTCCTTGGTCTCCATGGCATGGGAGGGGCAAGAGCTGAGGGAGTCCTGGACTAGGGGGTCCTCGGGCGTCTGACCTGTTAGCCATGGGCCGGACTGATGGGCTATGAAGAACACGAAGATGGAAGACTGCACCCGTGTCCGGATGGGACTCACCATGGCGTGGAGGGCAAGCTTGGCGACCAAATATGTAGATTCCTTTCTTTGTAACCGACCCTGTGTAACCCTAGGTCCTCCCGATGTCTATATAAACCGGAGGACTTAGTCCGGAGGGGGAGATTCATTACCATAGTCATACATGCTAGGCTTCTAGGTTTTAGCCATTAGGATCTCGTAGTATATCAACTCTTGTAATACTCATATTCATCAAGATCAATCAAGCAGGAAGTAGGGTATTACCTCCATAGAGAGGGCCCGAACCTGGGTAAACATCGTGTCCCTATCTCCTGTTACCATCGACCTTAGACGCACAGTTCGGGACCCCCTACCCGAGATCCGCCGGTTTTGACACCGACATTGGTGCTTTCATTGAGAGTTCCATTGTGCCATCCCTAAAAGGTTTGATGGCCCCTTAAATCGTCAATAATGACACTGTCCAAGGAGAAACATTCCTCCCCGGACAGATCTTTGTGTCCAGTGGCTTTGCACTGCGGGCCAACTCGTTTGGCCATCTGGAGCAGATCGATAGCTATGCCCCTGGCCATCAGATCAGATTTGGGAGCTTGAACTACGTCGCGGACACCCATGGAGATTTGATCTTCGCTGGATTCGAGACCGCGGCAACCGCTCCTGGTCACCTCGATGAACATGACCTAAATCTGCCATAGGACCGCATCCAGGAGATTGCTCCTATAATTGCTCTAGCCTTAGATCAGGAGCATACTGCGCCATCCGAGGACATGAAGCTCAACCCCGCCACGGAAGCCACAGACTCGGTGGCGTTGGAGCCGCACACAAACCTAACCTCGGGTGATGGTTGTGCCACCGGAACTCCGGAATCGTCTCTGGTCATAAGTTCCGAACCATGCGAGCCCGTGGACCTCCGAACTTGACCGTTTATCGATCTTTGAATTCAGCGCCGTACACATCTTCTAGCACTCGCCTTTGGGTGATGTGCTAAACTCATTAAAGAACCTATCCTTGGCGGGGGACTCACAACCGAACTATGTTCGGTTCGAACTAGGGGCTCATGATGGAGAATTTTGCTTCCCACCCGCCACCCACTCCATAGCCATTGTCGAGGACTTAACCGACATGCTCGATTACGGCTCCGAAGACATCGACGGTATGGACAACAATGCCGATGAGGAGTAGGGACAAAACCCGCCATTTACCGGATGTTGGACGACCACTTCTTCGAACGACGTATACATGGTGGATACACCTAAAGAAACTAATGACGATGACAAAGAAGATCCAGTTGAGGATAAACCTCCTGAGACACAGCCCAGACGCCGGCGTCAGCGGCGCCTCTCTAAGTCATGTCATGCAAAAGACAACAATACCGGCACTAGAGAAAACAACACTCCGGACGATGCCGAAGACAACAAAGACCCTGTTGGGACAACGTCCGAACAAGATGAACGGGAAGACGAGAATGATAGCCCTAATGAACAGGCCATACATGAAGAATCGGAGGACAATAATTATCTTCCGCTCTCTAGGGACGAGGAGAGCCTAGGCAATGAGGATTTCATCGTGCCTGAGGAACCTCTCGAGCAGGAGCGCTTTAAACGCCGGCTATTAGCCACTGCAAGGAGCCTGAAAAAGAAGCAGCAGCAGCTTCAAGCTGACCAAGACCTGCTCAACGATAGATGGACAGACATCCTAGCAGCCGAAGAATACGACCTCAAGCACACAACCAAGGGTTACCCGAAGAGCAGATTGCTACCTAAGTTCGATGAGGAGGCGCCAGAACCTGTACCACGCGGTCGGGACAATGCGGCTAACAGACCACCATGCGGTCGGGATAAAGCGGCAGCTCAAGCCAAACAGCAGCTTGCCTCACCCCAACGAAAAAATAGAGATAAAACAGCTCGGGGTCATACATATGACCCTCGGCAGGAGCCGGATAGTAGAACAGAACATACCAGATAGATCTACGGATCGCAAGGACGTGCCTCGACACGCAACATCAGCTACCTATTCAGACGTGACAAGTCTAGTCACGCCCGGGCTGAAAACCACAGACGGACTCCATCTAAGCTACATCGCGCCATGGCCCAATATAGAGGCGCCGCACACCCACTCTGCTTCACTAACGAAGTAATGGAGCATGATTTCCCAGAAGGGTTCAAACCCGTGAATATCGAATAATATGATGGAACAACTGATCCTGCGGTATGGATCCAAAAGCCGCTATAGGAGCACGACCATCCTTTGAAGGAACCTATTCACTTGTCTCTAGAACCATCGCTGGTTGAAAATCAGACAGTCCGGGACCTTCATTGTTGGCCCCGAATCCCGGACAATGGGAGGTTCACCTTCGGGTACTACCTCCTTCATCCCTCGCGCCGCTTCTTGATCAAGAAAAACCCTCCGAGATGACACTTCAGAGTCGTCCGCCTTATTGGGCGAGGAGGCCAGGGGAGGTGTCTCGCTTTCCATCATATCTGGGAGAAGATCTCCTGAAGAATAGGATCGCTCAGGGACACTCTGCGCCGAACTGTAAAGATACACATGAATGTTATGTGTCACTTTGATAACAGGAAAGGAATGGGATGTGATTAAAGCACCCCAGATTTACTTATGATTTGGTCAAAGGCTTGTCCTCACGACGGAGCTGTTCAACGGCGTCGCCTTCCAAGCCCGAACCGCCCTACGATGGCATCTTGCCCCTCTTGGGAGTCCTTTCCTCCCAGCCTTCGGAGGCGGCCCTTTTCTTCCTGAATGGAGAAGGGATGCTTGCTTCTCCTTCGCCTTTGTCTTCGGGTGAAGAAATGTCGATTTCCCCGGACTCGGTGTCTAATTTACCTCTGGAACGAAGGCCATCCCTGGTCTTCCCACTCTCCACCACTATAAAAAAATACACTTCCGTGATGATACGTGTTTGTCACAGTAGGTCGCGTTTTTTGTCATGCATGTACATCCATGACGATTTTATGACAGAATCAAGATAGTCATACCCGTGATGTCGTACAAGTGTTCCATGACATTACCAAAATTATCATCACGGAAGTGTCCACTTCCATGATGATAAATCGCGCGTCACAGAAGTGCTTTTGTCAAGGGTGACCGACACGTGGCATCCACCGTAACGGAACGCCGTTACGCTATCAGGTCGGGTTTTGGATCCGATAACCCATTAACAGCCCCGACCAATCGGAAATTTCCACGTGTAAAATTCTTATTGGCCGGACGAAACACGTGTCAGCTCGTCAGCGGGTCAGATAGGCGCCTATGATATGTCGACACGTGCCACGGCCCACCACTGGCCCATTTAGCTTACAAAGCCAGCCCATTTGACTTGGTCAAAAGTTAACGGGCTGGCCCATGAAAAGCCTGTTAACGGTCTCTTCGCAAATAGCCCATTTTACGTCTTGTTAACTCACGGACCATTAGGCCCTAAAGGAAATCGGCCCAACAATGTCATGTGGGCTGTTGAATATAACACCAGCACATTTCACTTTCAGCCCTTGTATGGCCCACCACGTCTTTCGGCCCATATGAGGCCTTCGTATCTTTCGGCCCTTTACAGGCCCATGGTGACTCTAGCCCATAATGAACATTAATTTTCTTTATACCCATTAACGGCCCGTGATTTATGTGGGCCGTTTCCATCCCGTGTTAGCTTTCGGCCTATTGATGGCTCATAAGTTCTTGGGATCCTTTTTGGCCTTCGATTACTTCCGGCCCGTTACTAGTTTGTTCCCCTAATGGGCCAAATTCGGCCCATGGCAAGAGTCGGCCCGTTACTGGCCTGTTCCCCTAATGGGCCAAATTCGGCTCATGGCAAGAGTCGGCCCGTTTCTGGCCTGTTAACCCGTTGCACCGTTTGCAGCACGTCCTATATTCTGGCCCATTAACGACCCATTATGCCTGTGATAGAATTAAGCCTTTGCTGTCCTACGGCCTGTTACCATGCTGGGCCGATACCAATTAAGCCCGATTACGACCCATGTAGACCCATTTATTCGATGGCCCGAGGCCCACCGATTATAGGCCCATTTATCGATGGCCCGTAGCAGACCCATGGATCCTACGACACGTATATGGCCCATGGTAGTTGCGGCCACTAGCAAACCAGGGAAAAAGAAGACTAGGAAATAAATAAGGCCGAAACTAACGCTAGGCTATTAAGGCGATTGCACAGATTACATCCACTCAGCATCAAAGATCGCCACCAGTGCAAATATAGGGAACATCCTACACTATACAAAAATGGCTTGCTGTTTTGTTTAGCTGGTGGCTGCATGTTAAGAATAAATTTTGTATCGCACCAAAACAAATTACAACTATATAACAAAAGGAAGGTTGGCATAAAACAACAATCTAGCAGATAAATGCACCACCAGAAGTTCAGAAGCTTACTTCATTTGACCTGACTGTTACGTTTTCATGCTGTATTGTCCGATGGAGCACCATAACCCTCGCCTTCATTTCCCCTAGGCTCCTGAACAACATAGCAAATGTCTGATAGTCTAGTTTCAAAACCATGCATATCTTGACGACATTGAGCAATGTTTCTCCTTGTTTCACAAAGGGTCTCTGTTAGGGAATGGACTTGTGTCTGGAGCGCAGATATAACATTGCTTTGAGCTTGCATATCTTGATCATGAGGCAGTTTGGACGATATTGCCTTAAAAACCAACCCAATATTACGCAGGAACGTGCTTTTGGCACTGTTAGTGGACAGGTACTGACCCACTGCAGCAAGAGATGACATTGCGGTTATAGTTGCCTCGCCACCTTTAGTAGGTGGCGGTTCCACCATTTTTTCCATAGCTCGCTGAAAAGTTGAGGTTTTACATTAGTAGTACCAGAACAGAAGATATTAAGGAGGCATCAAAACCAAAGAAAATAGCTTTGGTCTATATACAGAACTTATTCTGGTGAACCCATGTAAAATATCAGTTGTATTTTATTGCAAAGTACATAATAAAACCAGGTTCCAAAGATATGACCATGTACCATCGCTAATGTATTGTCTATTTCTTCACATTGTATTGAGGGCTAAGGATAAAGAGACGAAGTTTATAATACGGTAAGCATAGTATGACATCATTCATATCACAAAACAACTGAGAATGGACAAACAGGCAATTGTAACGTTGTGTGGGCAAGTCCAGCACGGAACTAGATTACGGGTCAAGATCAAAGGAACATCACTCCTCTCTTTTAAACCTTGTAAGGTGCAATGATATGCTAAGACAATTGTGTATAAAATTGAAAATAGTAATAGACATTGGCTGCAAACCATGCAGTTCAAGGCACAAGTCAGAGTAAGTAGTAGTTAAAAGGCATGAGGATTAAGGACTTACAACAGCGGCTTTGACTGGTGTAGTCATGCCCTTCTTCTTGCTGGTGTGACAGTCCCTGAAGATTTCCACAACATTTAGTTCATGTACTTTTTGGTCCTCGCGGGCTTTCCTCTACATTTCGAACAAGTTAATATAGATCTGATAATATGGTACAACGAAAAGAGTGAAACAACAACTAATTACAAGAGCCTCGCAGTGTGCAATATAGCTACGAGATCCTGTCGTCTGTTGGAATTTCACTTTCGTACGGTTGGCCTTGTTCTTTGAACAGTTCACCTACAAGAAGATAGATTTGTGTGGCACATGCGTAAATAGGACTTCAACATGTGATCTGATCACATATATATATAATGTACCTGAATCTTCGGATCAGACCAGTGTTTAACAAGGCCCCTCGAGTCTTCATCTGATATATTTTCCACTTGAGATGTTTGGGAAAGTTCACTGTTAGCCTTGCCTTTAAAGTGAGTTTTCCTCAAGTTATACCGATACTGTCGCAGAGCAGACTTGAAAACATGGGTGCAAGCTTGTCTGGTTGCATCATCTTGGCTATCCAACTTGAACCTCACCTATTGAAAATTATGGGAGTCTCATTATCAGCAACCTAGAAAGTATGGGACGGAGCAAGACGATATTACTAGTTTCCATACATAACCATACTTACAGATAAATGGTCGAGGAAGGTGTTGAACTGGGTTTCGTCTTTGTCATTCCTCTACTGAATCCATGTTGGGAGGATACGTACATGACACCTAACGACAACCACTGCCTCTGATACTAACTTGGCTGACTCTGTAGCATCACGTGGCCTTTTTAAACCTGCCTCAAAACGGATCTCCATTCTTCCTACTCTAGATTTAGTTAACCTATCGAGCATTATCCCTGATGTTTGTTTCCTCTTGCGCCTAGGTGCTAGTCCAACAACGAACATAGGAAGTGTTAGCGTACATCAGACTGTGAGACTACATATAAAGAAGCATGCAACTGTAACTTGACTCCAACAACTACCTTCTTGCTGTTGAAGCTCACAAGGTTCATCTGATATTGCCAACTCGTCTTGTGTCAAGAGTGCTTGGGAAGTAGTGTCAGGTGGCAAGGGAGCTTGGGAATGTGTTGCTAGCTCAGTTGACGCACGAGTAAGTCATGCAGCTGGTAGTACTTCTGTAGGTGTTGCAAGAACTAGGGTTGTCTCTGCTTGTTTGGTGGCAGCTATTTGTTTCTGTTTGGCTTTTTTTGCAACTCGTGTAGCATGGGATGCCGTGTTTGTAGAATTTTCCGCTGGACTTTGACCTTCTATTGCACCATCAGTACCAGCAGAATCTGCATGATTCATCCGCTTCTCATTCCCTGCCATTCTGTGTTTCTTCATCTTTCTCCGTGCCATGTTAAGTCAAGCCGACAAGAAAAACGAATAAAAATTTAGTTCTTCAGAACAAATTGATGCATGATGCAGATGAACTGAACTTTAATGTTAGACAACCACATGATAGGAGGATGTAATATGTATGAAAAACAGGATGGAAGAGATAACCAGACCTATGATGTGTAAACTAAGAAGAAGACATTTCACCAAATTAGAAGCAATGCAATGGAAGGTAGACACCATATGAAAGATGCTACAAATATTGCTCTGCCAAGTTAACAGTGTCTCATCATAAATGGCGTTTAAACAAATGTGAAGCAGTACAAGAAATAAATCATATGCAAGATGCAAACAACATCACACTACCATGTTAGAGGTCTCTCGTCATTAGTGCCATTGCATATTCACAACATTGCATATTCACAGCTTATGATGTGTAAACTAAGGAGAAGGCATTTCAACAAATTAGAAGCAATGAAAGCTAGACACCATATGAAAGATGCAATGAATATCACTCTACCAAGTTAAAACTGTCTCATCATAAGTGCCATTTCAACAAATTAGTCAAATGTGAGATGTAACCTATATCACACTCCAAAGTCAAACGTGTCTTATGATAAGTGATTGTTGCAGGTTACACAACAGTAGTAATTTGATGTAAGAACATGGTTTGATAGACATACATTGTATGTTCTAGAAACAGGAACACGTGTCTTATTCAAGTATAATGTGTAAAGTAAGCAGATGGAATTCAACAAAATTAGAAGCAATACAAGCTAGACATCACACATAACATGCAACCACATATAACAGTGCCAAGTTAGAGGGAGCACCGGTGATGCTGCACTAGGGGAGACGTGCTCATCATAAACACATCTTTGTTGAGTGTCTATGCATGTGTTGTCTTGGAAATCATCTTGGGGGTGTGGAGGAGTAGAAACTGTAGAGGCCCTCCGTTCGGAAGGAGTGCCTTTATCCACTGCCTTGCTAACTTCCTTCCGCTTTATTGATTTTGAATTGTCAAGTAAAACCGACAAGAAAAAGCAATAAAATTCTCTCTTCAAAACTCATTTATGCATGATACTGACAATCACTACTTTGATGTAAGGCAAACACATGATACCAAGATGGAATATGTACGAAAAACAGGACGGCATGGCATGTTCACAATTGTTTGTGTAAACTAAGCAGAAACCATTCCAGCAAATAAGAAGCAATGCAAGCTAGACACCACATGAAAGATGCAACCAACATGACTCTGCCAAGTTAAAAGTGTCCCATCACAAATGGAATTTCAACAAATTAGAAGCAGCGCATGCTATAAATCATATGAAAGATGCAACTAATATCACACTACATATACTAAAGGTGTCTCGTCATGTTGATTGATGCGGGATACAAAAAAACAATAGTTTTATGTAAGGACATGCTTAATAGACAGATGTACTATGTACTAAATACAGGAAGGCATGTCACATTAACAGGTATAATGTATGAGCTAAGCAGACTAGCACATGCAGTTTAACCAGATTGGAAGAATTACAATCTAGACACCATATGCAACATGCAACCACATATCACGCTGCCAAGTTAGAGCAAGCACCCGCGATGCTAGTGTAGGGGAAATGTTGTAATCAACTACAGAGCTATGTTCACTATCTTCATCTAGCACTTCTGTTTCTTGAGAATCATGTCGGGAGGCTGACGCTGCATTCTTTAAATGAGGAGTAGTCCCCTTGCATGCCTGCCTCGTCATAAGTGATTGATGAGGGATACACAAGAACATGAGTTTGATGTAAGAACATGGTTAATACACAGATGTACTAGTATGTACCAAAAACAGAAAGGCATGTCATATTCAAAGGTATAATGTGTAATCTAAGCATATGCAATTTAACCAAATTGGAAGCAATACAAGCTAGACATCCGACTGGAGTGGTGAGCATGATCATCTAGGACCTGAGAGCCTGGTGGGAGGCGGGCTACTTCGCCACCATCATAGCTTTTTAGTTGGCTTCCAGGTGATGCCTATCTTTGCTGGGCTTGTCACTGGCTCGGCCAGTGCCCTGACTAGCTATTTGTCTTCTGGTGCTCACGGGATGGTGGTTCATGTAAAAAATATCTTTCCTTATCTTACCGACTTCGGCCTTTTGAATACAAGCTAGACACCATATGGAACATGCAACCACACATGACACCGCGAAGTTAAAGCAAGCACCTGGGATGGTGGTTCATTGCGAGCAAGGTCATCAACTCCAGAGCTATGTTTACCGTCTCCATCTGCTGACACTGCACCCTTTATAGCGATGTAACGTGTCTTGCCTACCCGCATACGAAGCTGGAGCGACTTCTCTCTTTTCTTTTTGGCTTCTCTCATGGCAGCTGAGTCTGAAATACCCTTGCATAAAAACACAATAGTGAGAGTAAGGGTGAAGTGTGTGCAGAACTAGTGCACTGTAAAAGTAGCAGATAGCAGGTGGCTGAAACATAAATGACATGAGACATATGATAGCTCTACAATATTGCATGGCAAACAAAATTAGATTCTACTCCGTATGATTATGTAATATATGAGCACAGGAAATGCAGGTACTCCTCCAGCACACCACCACATGTGGTCATATCTAAGATAACAGTCGACTGAAAATAAATAGGTCAGTCGATTTTTTAATGAACCGTCCGATCTATAAGGAACGGGCAGATGGCCTTCGTCTACCTCCCGCCAGTCATTGTTGACGATCTTTCTCGAACCGCCAGCGACCACCGGCCCAGACCCCTGCCTCCACCGCTCCGCCCTCCCGTCGACCTCACACCACCGCTGTGCTTGGCAGCGCCCCCAGGCCATCCCTTTAATCCCGGACAACCTCCAGATCGGGCGCAAGTAGCTCTAGGCCACACACGCCCCTAAAATAAACACCAAGGCGCTGCTTCCCCGACGTAATAGGCGTACTAGCGCCTGTTACGCCGGGGAATGCTTCCATTAATTGGGAATCAACTGGCCAGAAATTGAGATTCAGGGGGGCGACGGACCTCTAGCTAAGGTGAAATAGTATATGAGGAGAAACCTTGTGCATCACGAGTTACTAGGAACATCTAGTATCAAGAATAAGCGGTCAACTAGTGTCTTCTGTGGGATGAATACCGTGCAAGCAGAGACGTAAGATTTGCATGAATAAGGGAAGAGGAGTACCTTTTTCAGTTGCCAATGTGGTCACCTCCACTTGTCGCGCCAATCTTCTTCTTTTTACCGGGGAAACCGATGTTCTGGAGGGTGCAGGCTTGGACGAACCCATGGCCAAATTGTTGACTGTGTTGCCGTGGCCGTATGTCGGCGGAGGGGAAGCAGATCCGAGGCGGCGAAGAACGGCGTAGCAGGAACAACTCCGGTGCGGTGGAGGGTGGCGAAGTTGGAGCGGCAGCGGTGAGGCGCAGGACGGCGTGGTTGAACTGGCTCGGGTACGGACGGCTCGGCCTCGGCTTCAACTACTAGCCGTGGAGTGCGTTGTGGTTGAGGTTGCGGTGGACGACGATGTCGGGGTATCGGCTCTGGCGTGATGGAGGAGGGCGGCGGTTGATGGGTGGGATGGGGTGGCGGACGGAGGATGCCGGGGTTTCGCGGCTGGTGGAGAGGTAGTTTTGGCGCCCACGGAGTACGAATGGGGAATCAGACGGGTGGGGGGGAACCATGTTTCGGTCTGGGACACGCTTGTTTTTGGCTTTTTTGAACAGAAGATGGGACACGCTTGTTTGAAATTTGGGGAAAGTACAAACTTTGCCCCCTCTTAAATTTCGGACCTACTGTGGGTCGGGGGTAGGATGGTAATCCTAGGTGTCCCAAATAGTGGGCGGGAGCGATTTCGGCCGCGCACATGTGTGCTTAGGCGGCCATTGTGTATGAATGTTTTTCGGATGCGGTTGCGTGGCGTCTAGATGAAGCTACAAACCTACCCCGGTTTAGACCTTTGGACGTCGGGCCGGTAGGTTTCACGGGTCGGAGTTATTAGAAAAGTAATTTCCTTGTACTACCAAACATTGGTCTCACGCGGTTTCGGGCGAGTAGAGGCTCTTTTGGCGCTTCATTCAAAATTTTGAAACACAAGCATTCATGTTTAGAGTACTCTTGAACTATGAGGATTGACCTAAATAGACAACATTATATTTGACCTTGTATGTTTGAAAACCTCATTAAATTATCCGCTTCTTTTTGAAATTTTGACACTTGAAAATCCTATAACTACAATTATTTTGGAATGGAGGAGCTAAATTTGAATCTATTTTGTGCACGACTACATATGCTATTATGTACAAAATCAGAGCAAAGATTGGTGCCCCCATAATTTAGGTATGGTTTACAAATGCCATGATATCAAATTCAAATAATTGAATGGACTTCATGTTGAATTCAATTTTTTAAAACCACCTTAAGTTGAATTCAAATGTATGCTAGTTCATAGGTAGCTATTTATAATGTCCATTGTGTAACTTTCGTATGTATAATGTGCTTTACACACACAACATGAACTATACTCAGTTTATATTTGATTGCTAAAGTGATGCATTGTCTGGAGTTCAAAATACTAACTATGTGGATCAATTGTGTCGAATAATAACATAGACATGCTCAAATTTGGTAGAATCTAGATGTCTGATGGATCAATGACCGCTCCTTACGTGAATTGCAAATATCATGATCCCATCCTAATATTTGGATACAATTTATATCTTTAATCAATGTGTAGAGCAGTCTTTTACGTGTAGTTTCACTCTCCATCGGTGGTCTCTCACACATGCTCACACACTCTCTCCCGAGGTGTCTTTCTCGCACACATGCTCTAGATATAACCCTCCCTCCCTCTCATAACCATTTACAACTGTTTTCACTAACCTTTATCACAAGCACTCTTCCTCTCGCAAACATACACACGCACAATCCTCATCGACCCTTTCTATATACATGGACCTGCCTATGTGTCTCATGTACGCACATTATCTTTACGCCTGTCTCTCACGCATTGTCTCACACCTCTCTTCCTAATCGACGAGTATGATTCTAGCAGAGCATTCTGTAGGATGCCCCTTAAAGTTAGGTTGGATGAATAGTAATATCAGAGATAAAGGGGTTACCTTAGTCCAAGAACCTAGGGTTACAAATCCTAGTCGGCTTTGTCAGTGGACACAGAGTCCTTCACAATTCTGCTATCTTTGTCTTGTACGACTAGTCATCCATGGGTCTTCGTAAATGCGTCATGGGCCGACCAATGTGGCACAGGACGGAACCGAATGAAGGGCCTCACCTCGACCCAACGGACCTCACGCGGTGACACACCCTCTGCCCCCACGTCTCATTATCTTCTCACACCCACACATACCAACACAAACACCACACACACAGAAAATTTCTCCTGGTGCCTCTATTCCCTCCCCCCTTGCATATACACACTCAAGGGAATGGAATCTCTTGTCGTGGCGTCATATTCGTCTCTCTCTCTCTAGACCACTCTCATTTCTCGTGCTATCTCTCCCACGCCCCCCGTCGGCCCCTCTGTCCATGCCTCTCTCGAATACGTAATACACACACATACCTCTCTAGGCCCCGCCAAATGCATCAACTACACATTCACACATGTTACATCACGTACCCCATTGATCTAAAAATCCCTCTCTTCACGTTTATTTCACATACAACATTTCTTTTGAATAAAGTGTGGCCAAAAAATTATTTTAGTGTTTCTACATATATACAACATTACAAAGTTATATGGAGGAGTACGAACGCTAATTTGCATTGCATGGTGCCCACAATGATATTTATTCCGCACTGTGAATTTGTATATTTTTATACTATATACAAAGTTAGTCATAATAAAGAGAAACAAAGAGCATCTCTCTCTCCATCGCATACCCCCCCTGTACGCCCCTTTCACGTATGCACACAAAACTATCTCCAGGTCCTCTAAAAGTAAGCCCCCAGAAAATTCACGCATGTTTCATCTTTCTCTCGCGATATATGCAGTGACGATCATTGTATTTGAAGCGAAAGCACGATACGTACATTGGACTTCGGAATCCACTCATTACGGTCACCATTTACATTTACTGGTTATTATACAGTCACGGGTTCACCGTACAACTATGTATTTGCTCATGACATGACTAGTTGACCTGTTAAACGCTCCACGTGGCACCTCTAGTGTTGCATCACATTATCTCACTACCATCGTGCCCACCTGTCGACTTGTATCTACTCTACATCTACACTCTTATAAAATACATAAAATACACTCTTATAAAAAACAGAGTTGGTGATGATGGTGTGCCTGCCATCCTGCAATATAGGCCGTCCGATTTATATCTGACGGATAGGAAAGAAACTATGGCAATTTTGCAAAAAGGTACCCACACACCTATCCACATTTGCAAATAAGGCCTTCCCTCGTTCATCTTTTTCTCTCACAACATAAACAAGTCATACAAATGCATCTTGATGTTACGTGCAACGCACGGGCATCTTGCTAGTAAGAATGAAAACAAACGACAAAAAAATATTTGGACGGTGGTTCGAAGTCATGACCGCGGGCAGAGCGGACAAGGTGGCCTTGTATTGTTATGCTGAGCCGTCTGTTTTAACACACAGGAGCTGGTGTGGTGATTATACACACACGCACGCATGCACACGAACTGCATCCACGCAACACTCACACAAACACATGCACCCACGCACACACGCAACACTCACACGTACACACGCAGCCATGCACACACGCAACACTCACACGCACACATGCAACACTCACACGCACACAGGCACACATGCATGCACACACCAGTACACCACACGACCAACACACACTCTCACGCTCAAGTGCTCAACCTAAACGTGCATGCGCACACATCAGGCCCTGACAGACACATACACAACCAGGTGATTCCCGCGCACGGGTTGGAGCCTTGTCGAGCCTGCGTAAATTTGTGTTTATCTGACATTTTGCCTATGCGAACTGACAGGTGGGACCCACAAGGAACATGGTCAATTTAACTAGTCATCATGATGCCACGCAGACTATTTGGCCGGTCAACAGTGTGCAATCCAATGCTGAATTGTGAGCAAGTGACCATATAATCACCACAAAACATATATAGTGACCGTAATCAGCTTATTCTGAAGTTTGGTGACCGTATTACACTTTTCTCTCTGTAGGCCCTCCAAAACTACATCTCTACACGTTCTTGCATGTTACATCTAACAACTATGCAATACAGCACTACTACTACACTAACACAATAAATCATATGTGTTTTTAGTTTTAGTAGATATCATATTGTTAGTTATAATTATTCAGTTTGCATACATTAAAATTGCCTTTGAAATGTATGGCCAGTATCATCTACCGCACGAGAAAAATCCCGCCCTTTCCTGTTTAATCGGGTTTGTATCGATGGATCATGCGAAACAACAAAACTATAGTACTATACAGTACAAGTGACAGTTCATTGGGCCATCGTGTCGTCTACTCCTCTGTTGTAAGAGTGGAGCGCTCGCTTTCATAAATCTTGTAGTCCCTTTCGCCGACATGTGGGACATCAAGCTACCGGGTCCACGCGCCATGCCAGAATACAGTGCAGAGCAGCCGGGGTGAAGCACCCCAGTCATGGTGCCGGCGTAGTAATGAGCAATGAGGCGTCAAATCACAAAGCTGCACCTTTCCCGCAATTAAGTTGGAGGGACGAAGCAACCACCATTTCACTTGTTGCTAAATCCGCTTCTCCCTCATCTTCTTCAACTTAACCACGTGTTGCTTGTGTCGTTGTTCTGCCTCATGTGGGATGCAGATCGGCTTGGTAAAGCACTGACACGTGGGACCGCATGTTAGCAAACCGCCAGGACAACGTCCTCCGAAAATAAGAAGCATAATCCTAGACTTACAAAGGGCTACGTAGCTGCTACATATACTTTCCATCTAATCTATACGCCCCCCTGATTTTCAGGTGGGGTGGGCATAATCCTCTCCTTTAATCCAATCAAATAATCCCACATCACATCAGTTCATAACTTTACGTAAACCATTACGTGGATGTAGCATTGCTCAAATAAGAAACCTCCCCCGCCATCCGCGCGGCAAAATCACCTCCTTTTTACTAATCTTGATTCTATAATTTTTAGATCAATATAATTGAGATTTGTATAGATAGCACACATGAGCAAAACCAAGTGGTACGGTTAAGGGCATCCACAATGTGTAGCCAAATGTGAAAATAGCTTTTGGCATCGTGGGAACCATTGTGGACGGTGTTGCCAAAGCCAAAAAGATGGAACCGAAGCTCCCTGATTGATTGATTGAAGGAATAGAAAAATGCAACATCTCTCCTCTTTCTCCCATGCTTGGACGCATGTAGTATAGTATAGAGCACAGATTCTACTCCCCTGTCCCTTCTATCACAAATCACAAAGCAGTGAGGCGTCAAATCACAAAAGCACGGACGAAGCAACCATCATTTCACTCTTCGTTGACTCCGCTTCTCCATCATCTTCTTCGAGAAACCATCTCACCGCACTAGTACTCCTAGTAGTACTAGTAAAGGACTTCCTGGATGCAAATAAGGCGGTTGTCTCGGCTTGTAGGCAGCACTTGCGAATGACTTACCGTGGTCTCCCTCAATGGTGTTCTTCGTCGAACGCACTTCGCCAAACCACCAAAAAAAGATATCGTCGACGTCACCGCAATGGGGAAGGAAGTCAAATATAGTTACTACCTCCATTTTTTTGTACACAAGGCCAGTATATCAAAATTACAATTTGCAAAGGGCTACTAACACTAATCGAGGAAAAATTGATGGGGTTAGCAACCAAGGACATTAATATCCCATGCATGCATGCGGAAGTGAGAAGGTTGGTTTGCATGGCGCTGCATTAATCAAGCGATGAGGAGTGAGATGGTTAGATCTTTGGTCTTTGGAGAAAAAAATACGCATTAATTGACACGTGAAACGAGGATTTGTATTGATTAAATCCCACGAAGGAAAACCCCGCCTTTCTTTTTTAACACTAGTACTCCTAGTACGTACGTACTTATCCTGTTTGGGTCTAGGCCATGCATTGCCAAACTTCGCCACACATTTTTCCCAAGCTTGCCTAAAGTTTCAAAATGAGAAGGAGGTACACTTGCGCACGGCTGTCGCAGTCGCACCGCACCCTCACACGGTCGCTCCTGCATGCCGCGGTCGCACCGCACCCTCACACAGTCGCTCCTGCACGCCGCAAACCCAACCAAGGGAACGCACCCTCACTGACACGTGCTGTCGCATGTGAACAAACCAAACTCAGCCATCCTATCGCTGACACATAATTTTCGTTCATAGAGTATGTTTATCCAACCGCATGTTGGGGAGTATCTGTATGGCCCGTGTGGTGGTCTGTTGGGGAAGAAGAAGAGGTGAGGAAGAAGGAAAGAAGGGTTAGGAGACGTAGGATATTCACCCAACCGCCTGAAATGGTAGACTGACCCAAGTCAGGCGACTTGCATAACAAATATATGTTTTTACACAACAAAAGATCCATAAAAAACAACATAAAGAAAAATTATCACTGCTCGCGGAAAGAGACGGCCTCGTCTTCTTTGGCTGCCGGCGCGAACCAGCTGTCGCTGCCGATGTGTGTCTCCGCACCGTGGTTGTCCTCGGCCTCCAGCTACTCGTTCAAGCAGAGCGTGCAGGCGCTCTGCACGGACGAGAGCACAGCCCGGTTTAAGTCGAGGATGTCCGGTTCCGCCTGCAGGAGGGCCTCGATGGCAGCGGTATCCGCACGCTCCACGTCGAGTCTAGCGTCCGCCGCTCGATTCAAGTCCAGGACGTCCGGTTCCTCCTGCAGGAGGGCGTCGATGAGAGCGGCATCCGCGCGCTCTGCGTCGAGTCGAGCCTCTGCCGCCCGGTTCAAGTCCAGGACGCCCGGTTCTGCCTGCAGGAGGGCCTTGATGGCAGCGACATCCGCGCGCTCCGCCTCAAGTTGAGCCTCCGCCGCCCGGTTCACATCCACGACATCCGATTCCGCCTGCAGGAGAGCCTCGATGGCAGCGGCATGCGCGCGTACCGTGTCGAGTTGAGCATCTACCTCCCGGTCCTCCTTTAGTATCGCCATGTTGAACTGCTGGTCCGCCTGCACCATGGGGGACTCGGACGCCGGCACGAATTCGACGTCCATCGTCTCATACCCATCGGTGGCCTTCTACGCTGCGACCTCCGCCATGAACGTTGGATCGGCTTCCTCCTTGTAGCTTAGCTCCAGAGAACTGGGGGTTGGCCCGCCACAAAGCAAGCTTGGGAACGGAGGTCAGTGGCGCCGATCGCCGCCGCAATTTCTGC
The DNA here is from genome assembly GCF_002162155.2 of Triticum dicoccoides. Classification (NCBI taxonomy): domain Eukaryota; kingdom Viridiplantae; phylum Streptophyta; class Magnoliopsida; order Poales; family Poaceae; genus Triticum; species Triticum dicoccoides. The sequence continues at coordinate 483,950,918 of NC_041384.1, read as the reverse complement.
GCGGCGCTCCGGCATCAGCATCTTGTACTAAGTGATCTTGCAGTGCACCATGGCCTTCCGGCGAACTAGAGGACGCTTGATGCGGGCTAGGGGATCGAAAGGTGAGGGAATGGGCTGGAGATTTGGTGTGGTTTTAGGGCAGTGGCTGGTGTAGGCCGAGCAGTGAAGGTTCTTGTGTGAATTGTGGTTCCGGTGATGACCGGTCAATCGGTTTTGACTATACATCTCTCTTGTCGCGTTCGCGTTGCAGCCTGACACGCTGGACCCTCCAGTCGCTCACCGAATGGAATGCACTTTGTCTTGCGTTTTCGCTTGCTTGTGGGACCGCAGTTGAGAGCAAACCGACGTCCCTCCCTCTCCCCCGCCCGCGTCATTTATTATACCACCACTCCCTCCGTTTTATGCGGAGTAAATAAAACAGGGGGAGTATACTACGGATGAGGATCCCCTGACGTGGCCAAACCCATTGAGTAACTGACATGCGGGGCCTAGCAAGCATGGGGTCCGCCAGTAAGTAACCGAAAGGGAGGGTAAGGCAGGGATACCTACGTCAGAGGATCCACTTCCACTATACTACTTTGACCAAATGTTAGAGTAATAATATATGGCATGCAACTTACACAAAGCATACATGGTCTAATGCGTTTTTCGAGGCTAACTTTGACCAAATGTTAGTAATAATATATGACATGCAACTTACACAAAGCATACGGTCAAATTCGTATGTGAAAGGAGTTTCCAATGATATAATTTTCACATTATACATCTCATGTACTATTAATCTTGTTAATAGTCAAATTGGAAACCATCTCGAGTACAAATCTAGGAGTGCGTACGAATCTAACAATATTGATTGGGCGTTGTTGAATGTTGATACCTTTTTGATCAAAGTAGAGATACTTTGACTACACATAAAACTTATATGTAAACTAGAAAGGATAGGAGGGAGTATATTGTACGTTCAAAAACAAAACGAACATTGAATACCCTTTATATATGATTTGCGGATGCTATGATCATCGGTTCAAAATTTTGAATCCGCCTTAGGTATCACGTGCCCCCACTCGTTCCCTCTCGATTTTATCTCGGGGTCCGGAGATCTATTGAAAGAGGACTTGGGTGGGTACATGCGAATGATACTCGGCGGAATGTTCAAATGAGGCATGCGGGAGGATGGACTCGACTGGAGGGCGACATGATCGATGGAGAAGAGGGTTGGAGAGGAATGAGAAATAAGCAAACACCACATGATTATACTTGAACGACTCAAATAAACAATAAGTTGTCTCGCTTGGCCTACATAGTGAAAGGCCTAATGCGCAACACGGAGCACTGATGCTCGAATATGGCCGAGAAAACAGGGAAACCGACATGTGGGGCACACCCGTCGGGATGACGTAGCGCAAACTAGTCCAATGGAGGAGCTGGCCCACGACCTCCTCGCCACCGACGACCGTTCTTGTGGGTGATTGGGGCCAACAACGGGGCGCAGCTCCAGCACCGCCTCTGGACACGGCAACCGCGGTGAGCGACACGCTCATATCGTCGCTAGACACGGTCGGTTTCAGTGTGCCGAGGGTGGCTTTAGTGCTATGGCACGACCAATGGTATGTTTGGTTTGTGCCCAAGGTTGCCCCATCAAAGCATTGGGTAGCCAAAAATTTGGTTGAGGTATTGGTTGCCCATGATTTGGCTGACATTGGCAAGAAAAATGAACTAGAGTTGTCTAGAGTTCATTGGCATGCCAAAGAAATGGCAACCATCCAAACAAAGACCAATCTTTGGGTCATGACCAAAATTTTGGTTGAGGTATTGGTTGCCCATGATTTGGCCGACATTGGCAAGAAAACTGAATTAGAGTTGGGTAGAGTTCATTGGCATGCCAAAAAAATGGCAACCATCCAAGCAAAGACCAATCTTTGGGTCATGACCAAAATTTTGGTAAGGTGCACGTTGGCCACAATCCAAACACACCCCAAAAGAATCAACTAAATCAGAGTTACGAAACTCAAGTTACGATAAAAAGAAGTTCAAAATCAAATCTGTTTGAAAACAAATTTTAAACTTAAAAAAATATGTTTAAGTTGGTTATCTGGACAGGGGGGTCATAAAGAAGAAATTGGCGTTGGTTTCATTGGATTTGGATAAACGAGCAAAAAGTTGCGAGGGTTTAAAGATCAGGGGCTAATCTGTGAAGAAAATATTCACGGATGGGTCCCTGGTTGAAAACTGAAATAAAAAGAAAAAATCTATCGGACGAACGTTCGCTGCGGGGGACTAACGAACAAAATCATTCGTTAACAGATCTAAACGAACGTACGTTCGCTAGATAGATCAAACCGAAAAAACCGAAACGAAAACCGGGAAAACTGAAAACAAACGATCTAGGGTTTTACCAGTTTTTCCGACGAGAACCGGCGACAAACTCCGGCGGTCAACGGCGGCGGCTCCGGTGGCTGAAGCGACGGCGGAGGCTGTGGAGGCGTGGCGCGACGGCGGCGCGGCGCAAGGTGGGAGACTGCAGCAGTGGCGTGGCGCAGCAGCAGCTGGCCCGGGCGGCGGGGTTGCGGCAGGAGGCGGCGGCGGTCGGGGTTAACGGGTCCTAGGG
>NC_041384.1:483944512-483947853 GCF_002162155.2 Triticum dicoccoides | reverse complement strand
GCGGAGTCCCGGGTGGCGGCAACTCCTCCCATGTCCCTGGATAGACTCGGGGAAGGCGATGGAGGTGAGGCTGGGCCTGGCCTGGCTCGGCTGGGCCGACCCAGTTCAGCTGCGGTTGACTTTGTTTTCCAAACAGCACAGCGAAAAAAAATCAAAATAAAATAAAATCCTATAAATTCCAGAAACAATTTTCACGATTCCCTCCTAATAAATAGGCTTAGGTGAACATTTTTCTGGACCTAAATGGCTAAAATAAAAATAAACATTTTAGCACTAACAAAACTAATTAAATATGCAGATAAAATCAACTAAAATATATTTTTATTCAAAATTAAATTTCCAATATTTCTTTACTGTTTTTGAAGAAGTCATTTTATCTTCTCTTGTTATTTTATTTATCTGCAAATATTGGAAAAACATTTTGAATAAATCACTTCGATCTAGTTTGCAAATTTTGAAAATTCAAAAATGGATTTTTGAGAAAAACCTCCAACTCTCTCAATTGGTCCTTGAGTTGCTTAAGGTTTCTAGGATTAAAGATTCCAATAAAAAAATTCCAAAATGCATAACATCCAAATTGAAAATTCGGATGTTACAGATGGTATCTTAACATCACACGTATCATTATCAAACGACATGAACGTGCACAAGGCTAGGCTTCACTCATCCCCGCGCCAGTCAGCAGGGTCACGACAAAGAAGATAGGGGAGATCAAACCGCTCCTGGACCCTTGGGTTTCTTGTAATGATGTTATTAGTTGAGTGGAGAATGGTCTTGAACGAACCTGCCATGCTAGCCGAGGTGATGACATCGCACCGATCAATGAGTTCCTCCACCACGTCATCTTTCAGATCGTGGCAAGAATAACAGGGTCGTTTCCGGCCTGTTCCCTCCACGGAGAAGATGATCGAACAATGGCAGAAGGAAGGGTGAAGGCAAATGGAGGGAGGAAGAGCATGCGACAGCAGTTACGAATCGAGAGGGAAAGACGAAGAGGCGGTAGACGGTAGCCACGGTACACGAAGAGGCGCCCCAGCCTACATAGACGTCCGTTCGGAAATTGTACAAAAGGACTGCCCGTCATCTCATTGACATGTTGGAATGGGACCACATGTAAATGAAACATGGTGTGTAATTTCTCGTGCAAAATGCGATCTGGCCGCGTTGGCCTGAGGCTAGTGGGGAGCGAACGGTTGCCACAGAGGTCACACACTGACGACAAGGCCGACTGAACCGCATGCCGTATATCGTACACACCTTGATCTGGCTGACCATTTCTTTTGTGTTGCCTAATCACAAACAGTTCATCCGAGTCAACCGTATGTTGTACATCACACACACCTTCATTTGGCTGCCCGTTTCTTTTGTGTTGCCTAATCACAATCAGTTCATCCGAGTGAACCGTATGCTGTATATCGCACACACCTTCATCTGGCTGCACATTTCTTTTGTTCCACCTCATCGCAAACAGTTAATTGAACTGAACCGTATGCCCTGCATCGCACACGCAACTAAAATCCGAACCGTGTTTGATGCATCCGTCATCGCAAATGTTTTGCACCTTTTTTGACGGGTTTTTACACCACTGTTTGCGATTATTGCATCGCACATAGTTTCATCGAAGGGTCTCTGATCGTAGTGTCGTGTTAGCAGCATCCAACAGTGGTGGCACACCAGTGTGAGGACATGCTGAGAATTGATATTGGCACACCAATCACCACAATAATGTAGAATTTGAAGAAGAAATATAGAGTAGAGATCTCGACCCATATGGCCTATAGGGCTAGGAAGCAAGCATTGAAGATTGTCCAAGGAGACCAGAGAGGACAATACACTAGGATTAGAGATTATTTGCAGGATGTTTTAGACACAAACCCAGGAAGTAGATGTGTTGTAACCACTAAGCATCTGCCACAGCACCCAAGCAAAAACCCAAGGTTCCATGGACTGTTCTTCTGTCTTAATTCTTGCAAAGAAGGTTTTTAAATGGATGCAAGCCATTCATAGGTACATTGTGTTTTGTAACTTGTGCAGTGTTTATGTGGTCACATTAAATACAACATCTTCTCACATTTGTCACTTAATAAAGTACCAGTTCATACATGGGCTAGACATGCAATGGATTTTAACTGCAAGACTGACCTTGTTGTGAACAACATCAGTGAGGTGTTTAACAAAATGATCCTAGATGTCAGAGGGAAGCCAATAAAGACCATGATAGAAGAAATTAGGACAAAATTGATGGTCAAATTTAATACCAATAGAACTAAGATAGAGACAGCAAATTGGGAGATTTTCCCAACATATGCTGAGATGTTAGAGTAGGAAAAGTACAACTCAAGGTGGTGCCAATCTTTGATGGCTGGTCCTAACATTTACCAAGTTAGTTGTGGAGATAACACCTACTCAGTGAACTTGCTGCACAGAACATGTGGATGTAGGAAATGGGATATGACTGTTATGCCTTGCAATCATGCAGTATTTGCAATTGTGAAAGCTAAGTTGCAACCTGAAGACTTTGTGGGTGATTTCTTCTAGAAGGCAATGTACAAAACAACATATGGCCATACCATATTTCCTGTCCCTGGGCCAAATTTGTGGCCAAGGACAAGAACTCAGGACATGGAGCCTCCAGTTTCCAGAGACAAGGTTGGGAAGAAACAAACAAAGAGGAGGAAAAACCCATTTGAGAAGCCAGCACCAAGGGATACATCTAGGATGGCATCCATTACTTGCAACAACTACAAACTTGTAGGGCATAGATACAATGTGTGCTCCAAGCTCTTGAAACCAGCTCTTGCAATGAGAAAAAACCAATATTAGGTTTGTTGGGGAACGTAATAATTTCAAAAAATTTCCTACGCACACGCAAGATCATGGTGATGCATAGCAACGAGAAGGGAGAGTATGATCTACGTACCCTTGTAGATCGACAACGGAAGCGTTTGGTTGATGTAGTCGTACGTCTCCACGGCCCGACCGATCAAGCACCGAAACTACGGCACCTCCGAGTTCTAGCACACGTTCAGCTCGATGACGATCCCCGGACTCCGATCCAGCAAAGTGTCGTGGAAGAGTTCCATCAGCACGACGGCGTGGTGACGATCTTGATGTACTACCGTCGCAGGGCTTCGCCTAAGCACCGCTACAATATTATCGAGGACTATGGTGGAAGGGGGCCCGCACACGACTAAGAATATGATCACGTGGATCAACTTGTGTCTCTAGGGGTGCCCCTGCCTCCGTATATAAAGGTTCAAGGGAGGGGGGCCGGCCGGCCAGGAGAGGCGCGCCAGGAGGAGTCCTACTCCCAGAACCCCCCTTTCCTAGTTGGAATAGGA
>NC_041384.1:483934881-483944181 GCF_002162155.2 Triticum dicoccoides | reverse complement strand
AAGGGGTGCCGGCCCCCTCTCCTTGTCCAATTTGGACCAAGGGGGGAGGGTGCATGGCCCATCTCTGGCCACCTCTCCTCTCTTCCACTAAGGCCCACTAAGGCCCATATACCTCCCCGGGGGTTCCGGTAACCTCCCGGTACTCCGATAAAATCCCGATTTCACTCGGAACACTTCCGATATCCAAACATAGGCTTCCAATATATCAATCTTTATGTCTCGACCATTTCGAGACTCCTCGTCATGTCCGTGATCACATCCGGGACTCTGAACAACCTTCGGTACATCAAAATGCATAAACTCATAATATAACTGTCATCGTAACCTTAAGCGTGCGGACCCTACGGGTTCGAGAATAATGTAGACATGACCGAGACACGTCTCCGGTCAATAACCAATAGCGGAACCTAGATGCTCATATTGGCTCCTACATATTCTATGAAGATCTTTTATCGGTCAGACCGCATAACAACATACGTTGTTCCCTTTGTCATCGGTATGTTACTTGCCCGAGATTCGATCGTCGGTATCCCATACCTAGTTCAATCTTGTTACCGGCAAGTCTCTTTACTCGTTCTGTAATACATCATCCCGCAACTAACTCATTAGTTGCAATGCTTGCAAGGCTTAAGTGATGTGCATTACCGAGACGGCCCAGAGATACCTCTCCGACAATCGGAGTGACAAATCCTAATCTCGAAATACGCCAACCCAACATGTACCTTTGGAGACACCTGTAGTGCTCCTTTATAATCACCCAGTTACATTGTGATGTTTGGTAGCACACAAAGTGTTCCTCCAGCAAACGGGAGTTGCATAATCTCATAGTCATAGGAACATGTATAAGTTATGAAGAAAGCAATAGCAACATACTAAACGATCGGTGCTAAGCTAAAGGAATGGGTCATGTCAATCAGATCATTCATCTAATGATGTGATCCTGTTAATCAAATGACAACTCTTTGTCCATGGTTAGGAAACATAACCATCTTTGATTAACAAGGTAGTCTAGTAGAGGCATACTAGTGACACTCTGTTTGTCTATGTATTCACACATGTATTATGTTTCCGGTTAATACAATTCTAGCATGAATAATAAACTTTTATCATGATATATAAGGAAATAAATAATAACTTTATTATTGCCTCTAGGGCATATTTCCTTCAGTCTCCCACTTGCACTAGAGTCAATAATCTAGATTACACAGTAATGATTCTAACACCCATGGAACCTTGGTGTTGATCATGTTTTGCTCGTGGAAGAGGCTTAGTCAACGGGTCTGCTACATTTAGATCCGTATGTATCTTGCAAATCTCTATGTCTCCCACCTGGACTAGATCCCGGATGGAATTGAAGCGTCTCTTGATGTGCTTGGTTCTCTTGTGAAATCTAGATTCCTTTGCCAAGGCAATTGCACCAGTATTGTCACAAGAGATTTTCATTGGACCCAATGCACTAGGTATGACACCTAGATCGGATATGAACTCCTTCATCCAGACTCCTTCATTCGCTGCTTCCGAAGCAGCTATGTATTCCGCTTCACACGTAGATCCCGCCACGACGCTCTGTTTAGAATTGCACCAACTGACAGCTCCACCGTTTAATGTAAACACGTATCCGGTTTGCGATTTAGAATCGTCCGGATCAGTGTCAAAGCTTGCATCAACGTAACCGTTTACAATGAGCTCTTTGTCACCTCCATATACGAGAAACATATCCTTAGTCCTTTTCAGGTACTTCAGGATGTTCTTGACCGCTGTCCAGTGATCCACTCCTGGATTACTTTGGTACCTCCCTGCTAGACTTATAGCAAGGCACACATCAGGTTTGGTACACAGCATCGCATACATGATAGAGCCTATGGCTGATGCATAGGGAACATCCTTCATTTTCTCTCTATCTTCTGCATTGGTCGAGCATTGAGTCTGACTCAACTTCACACCTTGTAACACAGGAAAGAACCCTTTCTTTGCTTGATCCATTTTGAACTTCTTCAAAATCTTGTCAAGGTATGTGCTTTGTGAAAGTCCAATTAAGCGTCTTGATCTATCTCTATAGATCTTTATGCCTAATATGTAAGCAGCTTCACCGAGGTCTTTCATTGAAAAACTCTTATTCAAATATCCCTTTATGCTATCCAAAAATTCTATATCATTCCCAATCAGTAATATGTCATCCACATATAATATCAGAAATGCTACAGAGCTCCCACTCACTTTCTTGTAAATACAGGCTTCTCCAAAAGTCTGTATAAAACCAAATGCTTTGATCACACTATCAAAGCGTTTATTCCAACTCCGAGAGGCTTGCACCAGTCCATAAATGGATCGCTGGAGCTTGCACACTTTGTTAGCTCCCTTTGGATCGACAAAACCTTCCGGTTGCATCATATACAACTCTTCTTCCAGAAATCCATTCAGGAATGCAGTTTTGACATCCATCTGCCAAATTTCATAATCATAAAATGTGGCAATTGCTAACATGATTCGGGCAAACTTAAGCATCGCTACGGGTGAGGAGGTCTCATCGTAGTCAACCCCTTGAACTTGTCGAAAACCTTTTGCGACAAGTCGAGCTTTATAGACAGTAATATTACCATCAGCGTCAGTCTTCTTCTTGAAGATCCATTTATTCTCAATTGCTTGCAGATCATCAGGCAAGTCAACCAAAGTCCATACTTTGTTCTCATACATGGACCCCATCTCAGATTTCATGGCTTCAAGCCATTTTACGGAATCTGGGCTCACCATCGCTTCTTCATAGTTCGTAGGTTCATCATGATCTAGTAGCATGATTTCCAGAACAGGATTACCGTACCACTCTGGTGCGGATCTCACTCCGGTTGATCTACGAGGTTCAGTAGTATCTTGTTCTGAAGTTTCATGATTATTATCATTAGCTTCCTCACTAATTGGTGTAGGTGTCACACAAACAGTTTTCTATGATGCACTACTTTCCAATAAGGGAGTAGGTACAGTTACCTCATCAAGTTCTACTTTCCTCCCACTCACTTCTTTCGAGAGAAACTCCTTCTCTAGAAAGGATCCATTCTTAGCAACGAATGTCTTGCCTTCGGATCTGTGATAGAAGGTGTACCCAACAGTCTCCTTTGGGTATCCTATGAAGACACATTTCTCCGATTTGGGTTCGAGCTTATCAGGTTGAAGCTTTTTCACATAAGCATCGCAGCCCCAAACTTTAAGAAACGACAACTTTGGTTTCTTGTCAAACCACAGTTCATAAGGTGTTGTCTCAATGGATTTTGATGGTGCCCTATTTAATGTGAATGCGACCGTCTCTAAAGCATAACCCCAAAATGATAGCGGTAAATTTGTAAGAGACATCATAGATCGCACCATATCAAGTAAAGTACGATTACGACGTTCGGACACACCATTACACTGAGGTGTTCCGGGTGGCGTGAGTTGCGAAACTATTCCGCATTGTTTCAGATGTAGACCAAACTCGTAACTCAAATATCTCCTCCACGATCAGATCGCAGAAACTTTATTTTCTTGTTACAATGATTTTCAACTTCACTCTGAAATTCTTTGAACTTTTCAAATGTTTCAGACTTATGCTTCATTAAGTAGATATACCCATATCTGCTTAAATCATCTGTGAAGGTGAGAAAATAATGATATCCGCCACGAGCCTCAACATTCATCGGACCACATACATCTGTATGTATGATTTCCAACAAATCTGTTGCTCTCTCCATTGTACCGGAGAATGGTGTTTTAGTCATCTTGCCCATAAGGCACGGTTCGCAAGTACCAAGTGATTCATAATCAAGAGGTTCCAAAAGTCCATCGGTATGGAGTTTCTTCATGCGCTTTACACCGATATGACCTAAACGGCAGTGCCACAAATAAGTTGCACTATCGTTATCAACTCTGCATCTTTTGGCTTCAACATTATGAATATGTGTGTTACTACTATCGAGATTCATCAAAAATAGACCACTCTTCAAAGGTGCATGACCATAAAAGATATTACTCATATAAACAGAACAACCATTATTCTCTAATTTAAATGAATAACCGTCTAGCATTAAACAAGATCCAGATATAATGTTCATGCTCAATGCTGGCACCAAATAACAATTATTTAGGTCTAATATTAATCCCGAAGGTAGATGTAGAGGTAGCATGCCGACCGCGATCACATCGACTTTAGAACCATTTCCCACGCGCATCGTCACCTCGTCCTTTGCCAGTGTTCGCTTAATCCGTAGTCCCTGTTTCGAGTTGCAAATATTAGCAACAGAACCAATATCAAATACTCAGGTGCTACTGCGAGCTCTAGTAAGGTACACATCAATAACATGTATATCACATATACCTTTGTTCACCTTGCCATCCTTCTTATCCGCCAAATACTTGGGGCAGTTCCGCTTCCAGTGACTAGTCTGCTTGCAGTAGAAGCACTCAGTTTCAGGCTTAGGTCCAGATTTGGGTTTCTTCTCCTGATCAGCAACTTGCTTGCTTTTCTTCTTGAAGTTCCCCTTCTTCTTCCCTTTGCCCTTTTTCTTGAAACTAGTGGTCTTGTTGACCATCAACACTTGATGCTCCTTCTTGATTTCTACCTCCGCAGCTTTCAGCATTGCGAAGAGCTTGGGAATAGTCTTATTCATCCCTTGCATATTATAGTTCACCACAAAGCTCTTGTAGCTTGGTGGCAGTGATTGGAGAATTCTGTCAATGACGCAATCATCTGGAAGATTAACTCCCATCTGAATCAAGTGATTGTTAAACCCAGACATTTTGAGTATATGCTCACTGACAGAACTGTTCTCCTCCATCTTGCAGCTATAGAATTTATTGGAGACTTCATATCTCTCAATCCGGGCATTTGCTTGAAATATTAACTTCAACTCCTGGAACATCTCATATGCTCCATGACGTTCAAAACGTCGTTGAAGTCCCGATTCTAAGCCGTAAAGCATGGCACACTGAACTATTGAGTAGTCATCAGCTTTGCTCTGCCAGACGTTCAGAACATCTGGTGTTGCTCCAGCAGTAGGCCTGGCACCTAGCGGTGCTTCCAGGATGTAATTCTTCTGTGCAGCAATGAGGATAATCCTCAAGTTACGGACCCAGTCCGTGTAATTGCTACCATCATCTTTCAACTTTGCTTTCTCAAGGAACGCATTAAAATTCAACGGAACAACAGCACGGGCCATTTATCTACAATCATACATAAACAAGCAAGATACTATCAGGTACTAAGTTCATGATAAATTTATGTTCAATTAATCATATTACTTAAACTCCCACTTAGATAGACATCCCTCTAATCATCTAAGTGATCACGTGATCCAAATCAACTAAACCATAACCGATCATCACGTGAAATGGAGTAGTTTTCAATGGTGAACATCGCTATGTTGATCATATCTACTATATGATTCACGCTCGATCTTTCGATCTCAGTGTTCCGAGGCCATATCTGCATATGCTAGGCTCGTCAAGTTTAACCTGAGTATTCCGCATGTGCAAAACTGGCTTGCACCCGTTGTAGATGGACGTAGAGCTTATCACACCCGATCATCACGTGGTGTCTGGGCACGACGAACTTTGGCAATGGTGCATACTCAGGGAGAACGCTTTTATCTTGAAATTTAGTGAGAGATCATCTTATAATGCTACCGTCAATCAAAGCAAGATAAGATGCATAAAATATAAACATCACATGCAATCAATATAAGTGATATGATATGGCCATCATCATCTTGTGCTTGTGATCTCCATCTCCGAAGCACCGTCGTGATCACCATCGTCACCGGCGCGACACCTTGATCTCCATCGTAGTATTGTTGTCGTCTCGCCAATCTTATGCTTCCACGACTATCGCTACCACTTAGTGATAAAGTAAAGCATTACAGCGTGATTGCATTGCATACAATAAAGCGACAACCATATGGCTCCTGCCAGTTGCCGATAACTCGGTTACAAAACATGATCATCTCATACAATAAAATTTAGCATCATGTCTTGACCATATCACATCACAACATGCCCTGCAAAAAAAAGTTAGACGTCCTCTACTTTGTTGTTGCATGTTTTACGTGGCTGCTACGGGCTTTAAGCAAGAACCAATCTTACCTACGCATCAAAACCACAACGATAGTTTGTCAAGTTGGTGCTGTTTTAACCTTCGCAAGGACCGGGCGTAGCCACACTCGGTTCAACTAAAGTTGGAGAAACTGTCACCTGCAAGCCACCTATGTGCAAAGCACATCGGGAGAACCGGTCTCACGTAAGCGTACGCGTAATGTCGGTCCGGGCCGCTTCGTCCAACAATACCGCCGAACCAAAGTATGACATGCTGGTAAGCAGTATGACTTATATCGCCCACAACTCACTTGTGTTCTACTCATGCATATACCATCAACATATAAAACCTAGGCTCGGATGCCACTGTTGGGGAACGTAGTAATTTCAAAAAAATTCCTACGCACACGCAAGATCATGGTGATGCATAGCAACGAGAGGGGAGAGTATGATCTACGTACTCTTGTAGATTGACAATGGAAGCGTTTGGTTGATGTAGTCGTACGTCTCCACGGCCTGACCGATCAAGCACCGAAACTACGGCACCTCCGAGTTCTAGCACACGTTCAGCTCGATGACGATCCCCGGACTCCGATCCAATAAAGTGTCGGGGAAGAGTTCTGTCAGCATGATGGCATGGTGACGATCTTGATGTAATACCGTCGCAGGGCTTCGCCTATGCACCACTACAATATTATCGAGGACTATGGCAGAAGGGGGCACCGCACACGGCTAAGAATATGATCATGTGGATCAACTTGTGTCTCTAGGGGTGCCCCTGCCTTCGTATATAAAGGTTCAAGGGAGGGGGGCCGGCCGGCCAGGAGAGGCTCGCTAGGAGGAGTCCTACTCCCTCTGGGAGTAGGACTCCCCCCCTTTCCTAGTTGGAATAGGATTCATGGAGGGGGGAAAGAGGAGAGAGAGGAGGAAGGGGGGCCGGCCCCCTCTCCTTGTCCAATTCGGACCAAGGGGAGGAGGGGCGCGCGGCCCATCTCTGGCCACCTCTCCTCTCTTCCACTAAGGCCCACTAAGGCCCATATACCTCCCGGGGGGTTCCGGTAACCTCCCGGTACTCCGGTAAAATCCCGATTTCACCCGGAACACTTCCGATATCCAAACATAGGCTTCCAATATATCAATCTTTATGTCTCAACCATTTCGAGACTCCTCGTCATGTCCATGATCACATCCGGGACTCTGAACAACCTTCGCTACATCAAAATGCATAAACTCATAATATAACTATCATCGTAACCTTAAGCGTGCGGACCCTACGGGTTCGAGAATAATGTAGACATGACCGAGACACGTCTTCGGTCAATAACCAATAGCGGAACCTGGATGCTCATATTGGCTCCTACATATTCTATGAAGATCTTTTATCGGTTAGACCGCATAACAACATACATTATTCCCTTTGTCATCGGTATGTTACTTGCCCGAGATTCGATCGTTGGTATCCCATACCTTGTTCAATCTTGTTACCGGCAAGTCTCTTTACTCGTTCTGTAATACATCATCCCGCAACTAACTCATTAGTTGCAATGCTTGCAAGGCTTAAGTGATGTGCATTACCGAGAGGGCCCAGAGATACCTCTCCGACAATCGGAGTGACAAATCCTAATCTCGAAATACGCCAACCCAACATGTACCTTTGGAGACACCTGTAGTGCTCCTTTATAATCACCCAGTTACGTTGTGACGTTTGGTAGCACACAAAGTGTTCCTCCGGCAAACGGGAGTTGCATAATCTCATAGTCATAGGAACATGTATAAGTTATGAAGAAAGCAATAGCAACATACTAAACGATCGGGTGCTAAGCTAAAGGAATGGGTCATGTCAATCAGATCATTCATCTAATGATGTGATCCTGTTAATCAAATGACAACTCTTTGTCCATGGTTAGGAAACATAACCATCTTTGATTAACAAGCTAGTCTAGTAGAGGCATACTAGTGACACTCTGTTTGTCTATGTATTCACGCATGTATTATGTTTCCGGTTAATACAATTCTAGCATGAATAATAAACTTTTATCATGGTATATAAGGAAATAAATAATAACTTTATTATTGCCTCTAGGGCATATTTCCTTCAAGGTTACCTAAGAATCTGTATTTAATTTTAGTTATGTCTCAATTGTAATTCATAATTCATAGTTGTTTTTGAAATGCAGCCAAACATGTCACATGCTTCTGCTTCAACCACCATTTCATCTACAGCTGCTGCACCAACAAGTAAGAGGCCATATCCATCTACAGCAGATGTTAGTACTGCTCCTCCTAGGAAGAAAGCTGCTACTGTAGGTACTGCTCCTCCAAGGAGGACAGCTGCAACTGCTGCTACTACAACTACTGCTCCTCCAAGGAGGACAACTACACCTGCTGCTACTACACCTACTGCTCCTCCAAGGAGGTCTCCCAGGAAGAATGCTACCCCAACACCTACTGCTCCTCCAAGGAGGTCTCCCAAGAAGAAAGCTAGCACAACTGGTACATCATCTGATGTAGGCCATAGGGGAAAATTTCATGCTCCAAGACAGACTAGAGGAAAGAGGATTGTTTCCTACAAGATGAAAGAGTACCTATATGCTTCTGGTAACTAGATGCCTTTGTTGGCTGCTTGAATTTGATGTCTTTGCTGGCTGTTGAACTAGATGACATTGTTGGCTGCTTAACTAGATGTTGGACTTGTTTCCTTTTGATGGCTGTTGAACTTGATGCCTTTGTTGACTGCTTTGAACCAGATGTTGAACTTGTTGCCTTTTGATGGCTGTTGAACTTGATGCTAGATGTTGATGGTAGTTGCACCAAAATGAGTATTAGTTGATGCCTTTTGTTGCCTTTTGATGGCTGTTGAACTTGATGCTAGATGTTGATGGTAGTTGCACCAAAATGAGTATTAGTTGATGCTAGGCTCCCTCGATGTCGAAAAACCACATAAATGAGGCTCGGGTCCCTCGATGTCGAAAAAACCACCTAAATGAGTCTAGGCTCCCTTGACGTCAAAAAAACCACCTAAACGAGTCTAGGCTCCCTTGATGTCAAAAAACCACTAAAATGAGACTAGGCCCCCTTGACGTCGAAAAAACCACCAAAGTGAGGCTAGGCTCCCTCGACGTCGAAAAGACCACCTACATGAGTCTAGGTTCTCCCGACGTCAAAAAACCACCTAAATGAGTCTAGGCTCCCTCGACATCGAAAAAACCACTATAATGAGACTAGGCCCCCTCGACGTTGAAA
>NC_041384.1:483904893-483934474 GCF_002162155.2 Triticum dicoccoides | reverse complement strand
AAAAACCACCTACATGAGACTAGGCTCCCTCGACATCGAAAAAACCAGTAAAATGAGACTAGGCTCCCTCGACGTCAAAAAACCACCAAAGTGAGGCTAGGCTCCCTCGATGGCGAAAAAACCACCTAAATGAGGCTAGGCTCCCTCGATGTCGAAAAAACCACAAAAATGATTCCAGGCTCCCTCGACGTTGAAAAACCCACCAAAGTGAGGCTAGGCTCCCTCGATGTCAAAAAAGGGCCTACATGAGTCTAGGCTCCACTGACGTCGATAAAACCACCAAAATGAGTACAGGGCTATTTCAGATATACAAATCCACATCCACATTGATCACATTCAGCATATTGGAAGATCCATACATAACCATTACATAACTAATAAGTAGCATACTTTAGAGATCCATGCATGACCATTACATAACTAATAAGTAGCATAATTGGGATATCCATACATGACCATTATATATCTAATAAGTAGCATAATTGGGAGATCCATACATGACCATTACATAAATAATAAGTATCATAATTGGGAGATCCATACATAACCATTACATAACTAATAAGGAGATCCATACATGAGCATGAACTCCACGACCATTACTTCCCAGTGTTGCTCATTCATCTAAGATTGCCTTGATCCCATTCAGCTTGACCTTGGTCTGCTCCATGATATGTCCATTTTGCATCATGTTTACCAACTGTTTTTACTATTTTTTATGCACAATAATACTTTTTGGATTAATTCTAATGCCTTTTCTCTCATAATATGAAAGGTGTACACAAA
The DNA here is from genome assembly GCF_002162155.2 of Triticum dicoccoides. NCBI lineage: Eukaryota > Viridiplantae > Streptophyta > Magnoliopsida > Poales > Poaceae > Triticum > Triticum dicoccoides. The sequence continues at coordinate 483,933,688 of NC_041384.1, read as the reverse complement.
GAGGGAGAATACCGACAGCTGGAATTCTGGAGCTGAAAAAGCTACGTCATAGTTACATATTCTGCACATCTCCAAATGAGCTGAAAATTTACAGAGAATTGTTTTGGAATATATGAAAAATACTAGAGCAAATAACTACCGAAGGAGGCCCACCAGGTGGGCACAATCCACCTGGGCGCGCCAGGCACCCCAGGCGCTCCCTAGTGGGTTCTGCCCTCCTCGGCCCACCTCCGGTGACCCTCTTCTGGTATATAAGTCATTTTGACCTACAAAAATAAAGAGAGGACTTTCAGGACGGAGCACCGCCGTCTCGAGGCAGAACTTGGGCAGGAGCACTTTTGCCCTCCGGCGAAGCGATTCCGTCGGGGGAAGGAAATCGTCATCATCATCATCACCAACAATCCTCTCATCTTTAGGAGGGCAATCTCCATCAACATCTTCAACAACACCATCTCCTCTCAAACCCTAGTTCATCTCTTGTGCTCAACCTTTGTACCGGAACCTCAGATTGGTACCTGTGGGTGACTAGTAGTGTTGATTACACTTGGTAGTTGATTACTATCTACTTTATTTGGTGGAAGATTATATGTTCAGATCCAATATGATATTTAATACCCCTTTGATCTTGAGCACGATTATCAATTGTGAGTAGTTAGTTTTGTTCTTGAGGTCACGGGAGAAATCTTGTTGCAAGGAATCATGTGAACTTGATATGTGTTCGATATTTTGATGATATGTATGTTGTGATTCCCTTAGTGGTTTCATGTGAATGTCAACTACATGGCACTTCACCATATTTGGGCCTAAGGGAATGCATTATGGAGTAGTTATTAGATGATGGGTTGCTAGAGTGACAGAAGCTTAAACCCTAGTTTATGCGCTACTTCGTAAGGGACCGATTTGGATACAAAAGTTTAATGCTATGGTTATATTTTATCTTAATAATTTTCTCGTAATTGCGGATGCTTGCGAGGGGGTTAATCATAAGTAGGATGCTTGTTCAAGTAAGAAAATCACCTAAGCACTGGTCCACCCACATATCAAATTATCAGAGTAGCGAACACAAATCGAACCAACATGATGAAAGTGACTAGATGAAATTCTCATGTACCTTCAAGAACGCTTTGCCTATTATAAGAAACCGTTTTGGCCTGTCCTTCGCCACAAAAGGATTGGGCTACCTTGCTGCACTTTATTTACTGTTACCTTTACTTGCTCGTTACAAAGTATCTTGCTATCAAACTATCTGTTACCGACAGTTTCAGTGCTTGCTGAAATTACCTTGCTGAAAAACCACTTGTCATTTCCTTTTGCTCCTCGTTGGGTTCGACACTCTTACTTGTCGAAAGGACTACGATTGATCCCCTATACTTGTGGGTCATCAAAAATCTTTTTTGGTGCGGTTTCCGGGGAGTGAAGCGCTCTTGGTAAGGAAAAATTACTACTACGTGCTGAAATTTATTGTCACTTGCTACTATCAAAAACAATCCTTTGAGGGGTTTGTTTGGGGTATCTTCACCTCGACTAGAGCAACAATTAGTTGCTCCTCAACCTACCGCACCTACTGAAAATATTGGTTATGAAATTCCTTCGGATATGATAGAACAACTGCTAGCTAATCCTTATGCAGGAGATGTAACTGAACATACTGATATGCACTTGATATATGTGGATTTTTAAGCTTGCAGGTTTACCCGAAGATGAAGTTAAGAAGAAGTTTTTCCCTTTATATTTGAAGGGAAAAGCATTGGCATGGTATAGGCTATGCGATGATATTGGATCTTGGAACTGGAATCGATTGAAATTGGAATTTCACCCAAAAAATTATCCTACGCATTTAGTTCATCGTGATCGGAATTATATATATATATATATATATATATATATATATATATATATATAATTTTTTGGCCTCATGAAGGAGAAAGTATCTCTCTAGCTTGGGGGAGGCTCAAGTCAATGTTATATTCATGCCCCAATCATGAGCTCTTAAGAGAAATTATCATTTATAACTTTTATGCTCGGCTATCTCATGATGATCGATCCATGCTCGATACTTCTTGTACTGGTTCTTTTATGAAGAAGACTATTGAATTCAGGTGGGATCTTTTATAAAGAATTAAATGCAACTCTGAATATTGGGAAATCGACTAAGGTAAAGAGTCACGTATTAAGCTTAAGTTTGATTGTGTTAAATCTTTAATGAATACCGATGCCTTTCACAAGTTTAGCACTAAATATGGACTTGACTCTGAGATTGTCACCTCTTTTTATGAATCATTTGCTACTCATGTTGATCTCCCTAAGGAGAAGTGGTTTAAATGTCATCCACCTATTAAAGATGAAATTAAAGAACCGGTAATAGTTAAAGAAGAAACTATTATTTACAATGTTGATCCAATTGTGCCTACTGCTTATATTGAAAACCCACCTTTTCCCTATTAGAATAAAGGAACATGCTATGGTTTCACTTTTGGTTTGCAAAAGTAATAATAAAGCACCTAGACCTTCAGAACAAATCAAAGTAGAATGTAGTGTTGCTATGGTTAAAGATCTCTTGGTAGAAAATATTGATGGGCATGTTATTTACTTCTGTGATGAAGCTGCTAGAATTGCCAAACCCGATGAAAAAGATAAACATAGTCCTATTCTTGTGTGGGAAAGTAAAATACCCAACTGATTTTCTAGCTCTTGGTTCCCCACACGATGATTTTTGTCCCGTTATTTTTGGTTGACCTTTCTTGAACACCGTTAATGCTAAAATAGATTGTGAGAAACACACTGTCGGTGTTAGTTTTGGTGATGAGTCTCATGAGTTTAATTCCTCTAAGTTTAGTATAAAACATCATAAGAAAGAATTACCTAGTAAGGATGAAATAATTGGTCTTGCTTCTATTGTCGTGCCTCACACTGATCCACTAGAACAATATTTGCTAGACCATGAAAATGATATGCATATGCATGAAAGAAATGAAATAGATAAAATTTTCTTTGAACAACGACCTCTTCTCAAACATAATTTGCCTATTGAAACTCTAGAAGGTCCTCCTCCACCTAAAGGTGATCCTGTGTTTGAATTAAAACAATTGCCAGACACTTTGGAATATGCTTATCTTGATGAGAAAAAGATATATCCTGTTATGATTAGTGCTAACCTTTCAGAACATGAAGAAGAAAGATTATTGAAAATTCTGAAGAAGCACTGAGCTGCTATTGGGTATACTCTTGATGATCTTAAGGGCATTAGTACCACTCTATGCCAGCACAAGATTAATATGGAACTTGATGTTAAACACGTTGTTGATCACCTACAACATTTGAATCCTAAGATGAAAGAAGTGGTAAGAACTGAAATATTAAAGCTTCTTGAAGTAGGTATAATCTATCCCATAGCTGATAGTAGATGGGTAAGTCTAGTTCATTGTGTCCCTAAGAAGGGAGATATTACTGTTGTTCTTAATGATAAAAATGAACTTATTCTACAAAGAATTGTCACTGGCTATAAAATGGTAATTGATTTTAGAAAAATAAATAAAGCAACTAGAAAAGATCATTATACTTTGTCTTTTATTGATCAAATGCTAGAAAGACTATCTAAGCACACACACTTTGCTTCGTTGATGGATATTCTGGTTTTTCTCAAATACCTGTTTCACAACCTGATCAAGAGAAAACCACCTTTACTTGTCCTTTTGGAACTTATGCCTATAGATGCATGCCTTTTGGTTCATGGAATGCACCTGCTACCTTTCAAAGATTTATGACTACTATATTCCCTGATTTTTGTGAAAATATTGCTGACGTCTTCATGTATGATTTTTCTGTTTACAGAATTTCTTTTGATGATTGCTTAAGCAACCTTGATTGAGTTTTGTAGAGATGTGCACAAACTAATCTTGTCCTGAATTGGGAGAAGTGACACTTTATGGTTAATGAAGGCATTGTCTTGGGTCATAAAATTTCTGAACAAGGTATTGAGGTGGATAAAGCTAAAGTTGATGTGATTGAGAAAATGCCATGTCCTAAAGATATTGAAGGTATTCATAGTTTCCTTGGTCATGCTGGTTTCTATAGGAGGTTCATTAAAGACTTCTTTAAAATTTCTAGGCCTCTTACAAATCTTTTACAAAAGGATGTTCCATTTGTTTTTTATGATGACTGTGTAGAAGCCTTTGAAACACTTAAGAAAGCCTTAACTTCTGCACCTATAGTACAACCACCTGATTGGAACTTGCCTTTAAAATTATGTGTGATGCTAATGAATATGTTGTTGGTGTTGCTCTAGGACAAAGAGTTGATAAAAAATTAAATGTTATTCATTATGCTAGTAAAACGCTAGACAATTCTCAACGAAATTATGCTACTACTGAAAAAGAATTTTAGTAGTTGTGTTTTCTTGTGATAAATTTAGATCTTATATTGTTGATACCAAAGTAACTGTTCACACCGATCATGCTGCTATAAAATATCTTATGGAAAATAAAGATGCTAAACCTAGACTTATTAGGTGCGTTCTTTTGCTACAAGAATTTGATTTACATATTACTGATAGAAAAGGAGCTAAGAATCCCGTAGCTGATAACTTGTCTAGGTTAGAAAATATCCTTGATGACCCACTACCTATTGATGATAGTTTTCTTGATGAATAGCTTGCTGCAATAATTGTTTCTCATAACACTCCCTGGTATGTTGACTATTCTAATTACATTGTCACTAAATGCATACCACCTAGTTTCACATACCAACAAAAGAAAAAAAATCTTCTATGATTTAAGACATTACTTTTGGGATGACCCACACCTCTATAAAGAAGGGGTACATCATATTATTAGACGTTGTGTACCAGAGCATGAACAGGAACAAATCCTATGTAAATGTCACTCCGAAGCTTATGGAGGACATCATGCGTGAGATAGAACTACTCATAATGTATTGCAATCTGGTTTTTATTGGCCTACTCTCTTCAAGGATTATCGTAAGTATGTTTTTGTGATGAATTCCAAAGAATTGGTAATATCGGTAAGTGTCAAGAAATGCCTATGAATTATTCACTTGCTGTTGAACCATTTGATGTTTGGGGTTTTGATTATATGGGACCTTTTCCTTCCTCTAATGGGTATACTCATATTTTGGTTGCTATTGGTTATGTTACTAAGTTGGTAGAAGCTATTCCAACTAGTAGTGCTGATCACAACACCTCTAATGCTTAAGAAGTTATTTTCCCAAGCTTTGGAGTCCCTAGATATTTAATGAACGATGCTGGTTCACACTTTATTCATGGTGCTTTTCGCAAAATGCTTTCTAAGTATGATGTTAACCATAGAATTGCATCACCCTATCACCTCAATCTAGTGGTCAAGTTGAACTTAGCAATAGAGAAATAAAACTAATATTACAAAAGACTGTCAATCGGTCCCGAAAGAATTGGTCTAAGAAATTAGATGATGCACTTTGGGCCTACAGGACAGCTTATAAAAATCCTATGGGTATGTCTCCTTATAAAATTGCTTATGTAAAAGCTTTTCATTTGCCTCTTGAGTTAGAACATAAAGCATATTGGGCAATCAAAGAACTCAACTATGATTTCAAATTTGCCGGTGAAAAGAGGTTATTCGATATTCACTCACTAGATGAATAGAGAACCGAAGCTTATGAAAATGCCAAATTGTTTAAAGAAAAAGTTAAAAGATGGCATGACAAAAGAATCCAAAAGCAGGAATTTAAAGTTGGAGAATATGTTCTTCTGTACAACTCTCGTTTCAGATTCTTTGCAGGAAAACTTCTCTCCAAATGGGAAGGACCATATATTATCGAAGAGGTTTATCGCTCTGGATCTATCAAAATAAATAATGCCGAAGGTACTAACCCACAGGTTGTCAATGGGCAAAGAATCAAACACTATATCTTGGGTACACCTATTAATGTTGAAAGAAATATTATCCAAACTATGACACCAGAGGAACACATAAAAGAAACCTTCCAGAATACTCTAGAATCCTGAAAAATAGGAGGTACGTGATACGCTAATAAAACGGACTCCAAAAAATCCGCAAAAATATTTGTTGTCAGTTTTGGAATATTACAAAAAATGGGAAAATAATAAACAACCAGGAAGGCAACCTAGGAGGGCAGAAGACACAAGGGTGCGCCTGGCTTGCTTGACGCGCCCAGGTGGGTTGTGCCCACCTCGAGTACCTTCCGGACTCCATTTTTCTCTCGTTTGCTTGTTTCCCAAGATAAAAAATCTTTATATACCCCCCGAATGTATTGACCACCGTATCACGGAGAAATCTTCTGTTCTTCTTTCTTGTTGTTACCTGTTAGATCTGTCAAGCCAGGCATCATGTCTTCTCCCTCCTCCAACAAAGTAGAAGAGGATGCTTGGTTGATGAAGATAGAACTAAAGAGAGAGGAACCAGAGGAAACTATCAAGGATGACAAGAGCAAGGAAGCTACTAGAGATCAAGCTCCAGCAGTAGAGCAGGCCTTGCCCGCGGAAGAAGAAGCAGATATCCTTCAATCATACTATGAATATCTTACCCCCAGTGGAATTGAAGCTTTTAGGACCATTGAAATGGTTCGTGTTCAAAACAAATATCTCACTCATGAAAAAAATCTATTGCAAGAGCACATCATTGCCCTCCGGAGCATCATGCGTAGATCAGAGTATCTTTTGAGCCTGAAGGATAAGCTCGCTACTAACTCATCACCATCACCTTCTTCACCACCAAAGGAGACTTGAGTATTGGGTATGTGCACTCCCCTTGGCTTGTGCCAAGCTTGGGGGAGGTGCCCCGGTATCGTATCACACCACCTCTTTTCCCTTTTTTTATCTTAGTTCGATCTTTAGTTATCTTTTGAATTAGTTTAATAAAAGTTTAGTTCGACCCTTTTTGAGTGTTTTGCTTACTGATCGATCTATCTTTGTAATCGTGTGTGAGATATATAATAAATTTTAGTTCATGTTTTGCTTTCTTTACTTTTATGTTTCAATCAAAATAAAGAAAAAGAATAATGAAAAAGATCGTATGCTAATCTTATGGTAAGTAATGACATAACATAAGGAAAAGTGTAAGTAATAAAATTTATTGGAGATTAACAAACATAGCATTGGTCAATGATGCAATTCATGAAAAAATTAATAAGGGAAGAGAAGATTCACATGCAAATATACTATCTTGGACATCTTTTATGATTGTGAGCCCCCATCAAAATATTATATGACAAAATTGTTGACGTTGGACAAGGAAGACAACGTAATGATTTATGTTTGTTCATATTCACATAGAAGTTATATTGTTATAGATCCTTTCACATGTGGTTCTTTCCCCTATCTTTGCTAGCCAAAAATTTCGCACGAAGTAGAGGTACTACTTATGCATCCAAAAACCCTTAAACCCAAATCTTGTTTTGAGAGTCCACCATACCTACCTATGGATTGAGTAAGGTCCTTCAAGTAAGTTGTCATCGGTGCAATAAGGTAATAAAAATTTCTTCTAAAAGTGTTGGATCATTTAGTGTAAGAGAAAATTGAGCGTTGTACGAACTTGTGATGGCAAAATAATAAAGGTGACAGACTGCATAATAAAGGTTGCTATCACAAGGGGCAATATAACATGACATTATTTTGCACTAAGAGATTGAAAATACAAACCGAAAAGCGCATGAAAACATCTGCTTCCCTCTGCGAAGGGCCTATCTTTTACTTTTATGTATTTACTTTTATGCAAGAGTCAAAGTATTCTTCCCTATTCCTTTTTATTTTCTCTTTTGCAAGCATTATGTGGTGAGGAAAGATCTAGGCACATATATCTAGATGGACGTGATTAAGCATGAGTTATTATTGTTGACATCACCCTTAAGGTGAATACATTGGGAGGCGAAACTATAAGCCTCTATCTTCCTGTGTGTCTGGTTGAAACTTTTTGCCCATGGGTATGCGTTGAGTGTTAGCAATTATAGAAGACTATATGATGGTTGAGTATGTGGACTTGCCAAAAGGTTCCGATATGTGACCCTTCCTGAAAAGATGATGAATTGTAGTTTCAAAGTTGATTGAGAACATAGTTTGTTGGTTTTCGATATTGTTTATGCTTTATACTTCGATGTTGTGATGAATTGTTACTTGCTCATGAGAAGTTATATGATAAAAGTTATGTGAATAAAGTTTTATGATAAAGTTTGTTGATGCTATAATAATATGCATGATGCTTCTATGTCCTTATTTTGTTTTTATCAACACCTCTCTCTCTCTAAGCATGTGGACATGTTTTTCGATTTTGGTTTTTCGCTTGAGCACAAGCGAGGTCTAAGCTTGGGGGAGTTGATACATCCATTTTGCATCATGCATGTTTACCTATTGTTTTTACTATGTTTCTATGCACAATAATGCTTTTTGGAGTAATTCTAATGCCTTTTCTCTCATAATATGCAAGGTTTACACAAAGAGGGAGAATACCGGCAACTGGAATTCTGGACCTAAAAAAGCTACATCAGAGTTACCTATTCTGTACATCTCCAAATGAGCTAAAAATTTATGGAGAATTGTTTTGGAATATATGAAAAATACTAGAGCAAATAACTATCGGAGGAGGCCCACCAGGTGGGCACAACCACCTGGGCACGCCAGGCACTAATAAGTCTCCAACATATCTATAATTATTTATTGTTCCATGTTGTTATATTATCATTCTTGGATGTTTTACAATCATTTATGGTCATTTTATATCATTTTTTGGTACTAACCTATTCACATAGTGCCAAGTGTCACTTGCTGTTTTCTGCATGTTTTTACATCGCATGAAATCAATATCAAACGGAGTCCAAACACAGCGAAACTTTTTGTGCATTTTTTGTACCAGAGGACATCCAGTGGGCCAAAGAAGTACCGAAGAGGGAGCCCGAGGTGAGCACAAGACATCAGGGCCTGGAGCCCCAGGCATGCCCTGGTGGGTTGTGCCCACCTCGGTGGCCTCCCGAACCGCCTCTTTGCTCTATAAGTACCCCAATATTCCAGAAACCCTAGTGGAGTCGACGAAAATCAATTATAGCCGCCACAAGTTCCAGAACCACCAGATCCAATCAAGACACCATCACAGAGGGGTTCATCACGTCCATTGGTGCCTCTCTGATGATGCGTGAGTAGTTCTTTGTAGACCTACAGGTCCGTAGTTAGTAGCTAGATGGCTTCCTCTCTCTCATTTGATTGTCAATACAATGGTCTCTTGGAGATCCATATGATGCAATTCTTTTTGCGATGTGTTTGTTGGGATCTGATGAACTTTGAGTTTATGATCAGATCTATCTCTTTTTATCCATGAAAGTTATTTGAGTCTTCTTTGATCTCTTATATGCATGATTGCTTATAGCCTGATATTTCTTCTCCAATATTTGGGATTTGTTACATTAAGGATAACAAGATGGCGTATATTTCTACACAAATAGATCTTGTCTACGTCATGTCATCGTTCGTATTGCATTACTCCATTTCTCCATGAACTTAATACACTAAATGCATGCTGGATAGCCATCAATGTGTGGAGTAATAGTAGTAGATGCAGGTAGGAGTCGGTCTACTAATCTTGGATGTGACTGATAACTCACAAGTATAGGGGATCAATTATAGCCTCTTTATATAAGTAAGAGTATCAAACCCAATGAGTAGCTAAAGGTAGAACAAATATTCCCTCAAGTTCTATCGACCACCGATACAACTCTACGCACGCTCTACCTAGAACAAGTATGATACTAGAACTACTTTGTAGGTGTTGTTGGATAGGTTTGCTATATAATAAAGAGCATGTAAATAAAAAGTAGGGGCTGTTTAGATATAGAAACAACTAAGTTAGTTTTAGTAGAGAGCTTTTTGTCACAAGAGAGTTATTTCTCCCTAGGCAATCGATAACTAGACCGGTAATCATTATTGCAATTTTATTTGAGGGAGAGGCATAAGCTAACATACTTCCTCTTCTTGGATCATATTCACTTATGATTGGAACTCTAGCAAGCATTCACAACTACTAAAGATCATTAAGGTAAAACCCAACCATAGCATTAAAGTATCAAGTCCTCTTTATTCCCATACGCAAACAACCTACTTACTCGGGTCTGTGCTTCTATCACTCATGCCACCCACCATAAGAAAATCATGAACATATTGCAAACCCTACAACAGGGATCCATCACGCTTGTGCAAAACGGAGAGCACCATAGGACAACACCAATAATAAAACATGCAACTCAAACCAATCATAATCATCAATTAGCCCATAAGACAAAACGGATCTACTCAAACATCATAGGATAGCCATACATCATTGGGAAATAATTTATAGCGTTGAGCACCATGTTTAAGTAGAGATTACAACAGGTAAAAGATGGGTTACACCGCTGCTTAGAGGGGGAGAGAGTTGGTGATGATGGCGGTGAAGTTGTTGGTGTAGATTGCGGTGACGATGATGGCCCCAGCGGCGTTCCGACGCCACCGGGAGAGAGGGGGAGAGAGCCCCCCTTCTTATTCTTCTTCTTCCTTGACCTTCTCCCTCGATGGGAGAAGGGTTTCCCCTCTGGTCCTTGGTCTCCATGGCATGGGAGGGGCGAGAGCCCCTCCGGGATTGGATTTGTTTCTCTGTCTCTCTCTGTTTCTGCGTTCCCTGATTCTGCCCTTTCACCGTTTCTTAAGTTCCTGGAGATCCGTAACTCTGATTGGGATGAAATTTTAACATGATTTGTATCCAGATATTGGCTTTCTTGTGGCGAAAGAAGGGTACCAACCACCCTATGGGGTGGCCACGAGGGCCCAGGGTGCGCCCCTGCCTCGTGGACCCCTCGGGCATCGTCTCACGTTGATTCTTCTTCCCAAAAAATCACATATATTCCAAAAAAAATCTCTGTCAGTTTTTATCCCGTTTGGACTCTGTTTGATATGGATTTTCTGTGAAACAAAAATATGCAAAAAACAGGAACTGGCATTGGGCACTGGATCAATATGTTAGTCCCCAAAAATAGTATAAAAAGTTGCCAAAAGTATATGAAAATTGTATAATATTGGCATGGAACAATCAAAAATTATAGATATGAAGGAGATGTATCAGCATCCCCAAGCTTAAAATATGCTCATCCTCAAGTAGGTAAATGATAAAAAAGATAATTTTTGATGTGGAATGCTACCTAGCATAATCTTGATCATGTAATCTAATCATGGCATGTATATTAAGACACGAGTGATTCAAAGCAATAGTCTATCATTTGACATTAAGACAATAATACTTCAAGCATACTAATAAAGCAATCATGTCTTTTCAAAATAACATGGCCAAAGAAAGTTATCCCTACAAAATCATATGGTCTGGCTATGCTCCATATTCACCACACAAAATATTCAAATCATGCACAACCCCGGTGACAAGCCAAGCAATTGTTTCATACTTTTGACGTTCTCACACCTTTTCAACTTTCACGCAATACATGAGCGTGATCCATGGACATAGCACTATAGGTGGAATAGAATATGATGGTGGAGGTTGTGTGGAGAAGACAAAAAGGAGAATGTCTCACATCGACGCGGCTAATCAACGGGCTATGGAGATGCCCATCAATTGATGTCAATGTGAGGAGTAGGGATTGCCATGCAACGGATGCACTAAGAGCTATAAGTGTATGGAAGCTCAAACTGGAAACTAAGTGGGTGTGCATCCAACTTGCTTGCTCATGAAGACCTCCGACATTTGAGGAAGCCCCTCATCAGAATATACAAGCCAAGTTCTATAAAGAAAAAGTCCCACTAGTATATGAAAGTGATAACTTAAGAGACTCTCTATATGAAGAACATGGTGCTACTCTGAAGCACAAGTGTGGTAAAAGGATAGTAACATTGTCCCTTCTCTCATTTTTCTCTCATTTTTTGTTTTTTGTTTTTTGTGGGCTTCTTTGGCCTGATTTTTTTTATTTCGGCTTCTTTGGCCTCTTTTATTTTGATAACCTCACATGGGACAATGTTCTAATAATGATGATCATCACACTTTTATTTACTTACAACTCAATATTACAACTCGATACTAGAACAAAGATATGACTCTATATGAATGCCTCCGGCGGTGTATTGGGATGTGCAATGATCTAGCGTAGCAATGACATCAAAAAACGGACAAGCCATGAAAATATCATGCTAGCTATCTTACGATAATGCAAAGCAATATGACGATGAATGCTCAAGTCATGTATATCATGATGATGGAAGTTGCATGGCAATATATCTCGGAATGGCTATGGAAATGCCATGATAGGTAGGTATGGTGGTTGTTTTGAGGAAGATATAAGGAGGCTTATGTGTGATAGAGCGTATCATATCACGGGGTTTGGATGCACCGGCGAAGTTTGCACCAACTCTCGAGGTGAGAAAGGGCAATGCACGTTACCGAGGAGGCTAGCAATGATGGAAGGGTGAGAGTGCGTATAATCCATGGATTCAACATTAGTCATAAAGAACTCACATACTTATTGCAAAAATCTATTAGTCATGGAAACAAAGTACTACGCGCATGCTCCTAGGGGGATAGATTGGTAGGAAAAGTCCATCACTCGTCCCCGACCGCCACTCAAAAGGAAGACAATCAATAAATACCTCATGCTCAAACTGCATTACATAACGGTTCACCATACGTGCATGCTACGGGAATCACAAACTTCAACACAAGTATTTCTACAATCCATAACTACCCACTAGCATGACTCTAATATCACCATCTTTATATCACAAAACTATTGCAAGGAATCAAACATATCATATTTAGTGATCTACAAGTTTTATGTAGGATTGTATGACTAACCATGTGAATGACCAGTTCCTGTCATCTCTCTAAATAGATATAAGTGAAGCAAGAGAGTTTAATCCTTTCTACAAAAGATATGCCCACTCTCTAACAAATAAGTGAAGCAAAATAGCATTCTACAAATGGCGGTTTTCTATGTGAAGAGAAACAGGCAATCCAAACTTCAAAAGATATAAGTGAAGCACATGAAGCATTCTATAAAGCCATACTCAAAAGATATAAGTGAAGTGCAAAGAGCATTCTATAAATCAACCATGGACTATATCATGCCAGCATGGTGCATCAAAGAAAAGTGAAAACTAAATGCAAAAGATGCTCCTAGATTTACGCATATCATGTGACGAATAAAAATACATCTCCAAGTAAAATTACCAATGATTGTTAGAAGAAGGAGGGGATGCCTTCCGGGGCATCCCCAAGCTTGGTTGCTTGGGAGTCCTTGAATATTTCCTTGGGGTGCCTCGGGCATGCCCAAGCTTAGGCTCTTGCCACTCCTTATCCCTTCATCCATCATGATCTCTCCCAAAACTTGAAAACTTCAATCACACAAAACTTAACAGAAAGTTCAGTAAGATCCGTTAGTATACTAAAGAAAAACATTACTCTAAGTACTATTGCAAACCAATTAATATTTTGTTTTTCCATTGTAGCTACTGTAATATAACTTTTCCATGGCTTAATCCACTAATAGAAATTGATAGTTTCATCAAAACAAGCAAACTATGCATCAAAAACAGAATCTGTCTTAAACAGGACAGTCTGTAGTAATCTGAACATTCACCATACCTCTGGTACTCCAAAAATTATGAAACAGTTAGTAAAAATAACAATTTGTATAGAAAGACAATGCAAAAAGTTTCAGGACCATTTGACATTCCAGTAAAAAAATGTAAACTCATGCACTATAGCCAAAGTTTGTGTTATGCACCGCACAAACCAACAAGCAATGTAAACATCCTAAAGGCAAATCTTGGCACATTATTTTTATAATACAATGGAATTGTACAAGGGGGTAATTATTTTTGTTGAGAAGTTTCTGTAATCAAGATTCACAAAGTTTCCGTGAGCATGAACAAAGTTCAAGGAGCTCCCCCACTTCAACAATGCTTGTCTCTCTCACTTTCACTTTCCTTTTTGAAATGTTTTGGTTCCCCTCTTTATTTTTTTTGTTTTTAAACTATATAAAAGCACTCAACGGAAATAAATGACTCTCTAAAACTTCTGGGTTGTCTCCCTGGCAGCGCTTTCTTTAAAGCCATTAAGCTAGGCATAAGGTGCTCATGTAATGAATCCACCCGGATCCCAAGGTATATCAAAGCCAATTTTAATTAACAATGATTTGTTATTTAGTAGTGATCACAAAGCAACATATATCATGTAATGACGATGTATAACTCTCTTCCTATGCATCGGCATGTCATAAAAGAACAATTCATGTAGACATAGTAAAGGCCAATGCATAGTATAAACAGTTTCTTGCAATTTTATCATATTGGAAACATGGAGAGGAGGAGATGTAGTTCCTCTCTCATAATAATTGCAAGTAGGAGCAATAAGCACATGCATATTATATCTATCAAAATCATCATGTGTAGTAGTGAAACACAACCCATCAATATAATCCTTAATAAGGGCAAACTTCTCCGATATAGTGTAGTCGGGAGAATTCAAAAAGATAATAGGACTATCATGTGTGGGTTCAATAGCAACAATTTCATGTTTAACATAAGGAACTATAGCAAGTTCATCTCCATAAGCATAATTCATATTGGCATCTTGTCCATAAGCATAGCAAGCATCATCAAAAAGGGATATTTCAAAAGAATCAATGGGATCATGACAATCATCATTGCAATCATCCTTCGGTAAGCACGAAGGGAAATTAAACAATGAGTTGAAGAGTTACTCTCATTAGAAGGTGGGCACGGGTAGCTAATCCGCTCTTCCTTCTTTTGTTATTCGCTCTCCTCATCATCTTTTTCATCTAATGAGCTCACAGTTTCATCAATTTCTTCTTCCATAGACTGCTGCAAAATATTAGTCCCTTCTTGGACATTGGAGACTTTCTCAATAAATTCATTAATATCATAATTGTATTTATAATTCTCATAGCAATATTTAAGGATAGCTAAATTTTCAGGTCTATAAACTAAATCATCAAAATCTTTAAACTCTCTAAACAAAGATTCAATTTCATAAGCACCAATAAAAGCAACGAATTCTTCTATTTGTTCCACATCATAATAATAATATATACCATTAGCATAAGAAGCCAAGGTTTCATCATCATCAAATTCACATGAAAGGGGAAGGTGTGGAGCCTTCATCCTAGAGCAACAAGTATAATCATATCTCAAGCATACTTGCCGAGCATACCGATGCAACATATAAATTTGATCCCATAATAGTTTCCCTTTTTGAGTCAAGCGATAATCCCTAAAGTATTCACATTGATCCAACGTTACTCCCGTTATAAAGTTGAATGGGGTTTTCTCAGGATTATCAAAGTAGTACATAATATCTTTCACATAATGAGCATCGAGGGTTTTAGGAGGTTCCCCATCTCCATGAGTAGCAAGTAAACCTAATTCTTTTGGTATATCGTGTTCCATATCCTGAACTAAAGATAGAGAACAACTTAGAATAGAAAATAAAATTACTTAGTGATAAAGCAAACAAGCACACACGAGAATATTCACCCCACGCTATAACTCCGTGGCAACGGCGCCAGAAAAAGGTCTTGATAACCCACAAGTATAGGGGATCAATTGTAGCCTCTTTCGATAAGTAAGAGTGTCGAACCCAACGAGGAGCTAAAGGTAGACAAATATTCCCTAAAGTTCTATCGACCACCGATACAACTCTACGCACGCTTAACGTTCGCTTTACCTAGAACAAGTATGAAACTAGAAGTACTTTTTAGGTGTTGTTGGATAGGTTTGCAAGATAATAAAGAGCGCATAAATAAAAAGTAGGGGCTTTTTAGATAAACAAACAACTAAGTTAGTTTTAGTAGAGAGCTTTTTGTCACAAGAGAGTTATTTGTCCCTAGGAAATCGATAACTAGACCGGTAATCATTATTGCAATTTTATGTGAGGGAGAAGCATAAGCTAACATACTTTCTCTTCTTGGATCATATGCACTTATGATTGGAACTATAGCAAGCATCCACAACTACTAAAGATCATTAAGGTAAAACCCAACCATAGCATTAAAGTATCAAGTCCTGTTTATTCCCATACGCAAACAACCTACTTACTCGGGTCTGTGCTTCTGTCACTCACGCCACCCACCATAAGCAAATCAGGAACATATTGAAAACCCTATAGCGGGGATCCCTCACGCTTGCACGACACGGAGAGCACCATAGGACAACACCAATAATAAAACATGCAACTCAAACCAGTCACGATCATCAATTAACCCATAGGACAAAACAGATCTACTCAAACATCATAGGATAGCCATACATCATTGGGAAATAACATATAGCGTTGAGCACCATGTTTAAGTAGAGATTACAATGGGTAAAAGAGGGGTTACACCGTTGCATAGAGGGGGAAAGAGTTGGTGATGACGTTGGTGAAGTTGTTGGTGTAGATTGCGGTGACGATGATGGCCCCGGTGGCGTTCCGGCGCCACCGGGAGAGAGGGGGAGAGAGCCCCCCTTCTTCTTCTTCTTCTTCTTCTTCCTTGACCTTCTCCCTAGATGGGAGAAGGGTTTCCCCTCTGGTCCTTGGTTTCCATGGCATGGGAGGGGCGAGAGCTGAGGGAGTCCTGGACTAGGGGGTCCTCGGGCGTCCGGCCTGTTAGCCATGGGCCGGACTAATGGGCTGTGAAGAACACGAAGATGGAAGACTGCACCCGTGTCCGGATGGGACTCACCATGGTGTGGAGGGCAAGCTTGGCGACCAAATATGTAGATTCCTTTCTTTGTAACTGACCCTGTGTAACCCTAGGTCCTCCCGATGTCTATATAAACCGGAGGACTTAGTCCGGAGGGGGAGATTCATTACCATAGTCATACATGATAGGCTTCTAGGTTTTAGCCATTACGATCTCGCAGTATATCAACTCTTGTAATACTCATATTCATCAAGATCAATCAAGCAGGAAGTAGGGTATTACCTCTATAGAGAGGGCCTGAACCTGGGTAAACATCGTGTCCCTGTCTCCTGTTACCATCGACCTTAGACGCACAGTTCGGGACCCCCTACCCGAGATCCGCCGGTTTTGACACCGACATTGGTGCTTTCATTGAGAGTTCCATTGTGCCATCCCTAAAAGGTTTGATGGCCCCTTCAATCATCAATAATGACACTGTCCAAGGAGAAACATTCCTCCCCGGACAGATCTTTGTGTCCAGCGGCTTCGCACTGCGGGCCAACTCGTTTGGCCATCTGGAGCAGATCGATAGCTATGCCCCTGGCCATCAGATTAGATTTGGGAGCTTGAACTACGTCGCGGACACCCGTGGAGATTTGATCTTCGCTGGATTCGAGACCGCGGCAACCGCTCCTGGTCACCTCGATGAACATGACCTAAATCTGTCATAGGACCGCATCCAGGAGATTGCTCCTGTAATTGCTCTAGCCTTAGATCAGGAGCATACTGCACCATCCGAGGACAGGAAGCTCAACCCCGCCATGGAAGCCACAGACTCCATGGCGTTGGAGCCGCACACAAACCTAACCTCGGGTGATGGTTGTGCCACCGGAACTCCGGAATCGTCTCTGGTCATAAGTTCCGAACCATGCGAGCCCGCGGACCTCCGAACTTGACCGTTTATCGATCTTCGAATTCAGCGCCGTAGACATCTTCTAGCACTCGCCTTTGGGTGATGTGCTAAACTCATTAAAGAACCTATCCTTGGCGGGGGGACTCACAACCGAACTATGTTCGGTTCGAACTAGGGGCTCATGATGGAGAATTTTGCTTCCCACCCGCCACCCACTCCATAGCCATTGTCGAGGACTTAACCGACATGCTCGATTACGGCTCCAAAGACATCGACGGTATGGACAACGATGCCGATGAGGAGCAGGGACAAAACCCGCCGTTTATCGGATGTTGGACGACCACTTCTTCGAACGACGCATACATGGTGGATACACCTAAAGAAACTAATGACGATGACAAAGAAGATCCAGTTGAGGATAAACCTCCTGAGACACAGCCCAGACGCCGGCATCAGCGGCGCCTCTCTAAGTCACGTCATGCAAAAGACAACAATACCAGCACCAGAGAAAACAACACTCCGGACGATGCCGAAGACAACAAAGACCCTGTTGGGACAACGTCCGAACAAGATGAACGGGAAGACGAGAACGATAGCCCTAATGAACAGGCCATACATGAAGAATCAGAGGACAATAATTATCTTCCGCTCTCCAAGGACGAGGAGAGCCTAGGCAATGAGGATTTCATCGTGCCTGAGGAACCTCTCGAGCAGGAGCGCTTTAAACACCGGCTATTAGCCACTGCAAGGAGCCTGAAAAAGAAGCAGCAGCAGCTTCAAGCTGACCAAGACCTGCTCAACGATAGATGGACAGACATCCTAGCAGCCGAAGAATACGACCTCAAGCACACAACCAAGGGTTACCCAAAGAGCAGATTGCTACCTCAGTTCGATGAGGAGGCGCCAGAACCTGTACCACGCGATCGGGACAATGCGGCTAACAGACCACCATGCGGTCAGGATAAAGCGGCAGCTCAAGCCGAACAGCAGCCTGCCTCACCCCAACGAAAAAATAGAGATAAAACAGCTCGGGGTCATACATATGACCCTCGGCAGGAGCTGGATAGTAGAACAGAACATACCAGATAGATCTACGGATCGCAAGGACGTGCCTCGACACGCAACATCGGCTACCTATTCGGACGTGACAAGTCTAGTCACACCCAGGCCGAAAACCACAGACGGACTCCATCTAAGCTACGTCGCGACGTGGCCCAATATAGAGGCGCCGCACACCCACTCTGCTTCACTAACGAAGTAATGGAGCATGATTTCCCAGAAGGGTTCAAACCCGTGAATATCGAATCATATGATGGAACAACTGATCCTGCGGTATGGATCCAAAAGCCGCTATAGGAGCACGACCATCCTTTGAAGGAACCTGTTCACTCGTCTCTAGAACCATCGCTGGTTGAAAATCGGACAGTCCGGGACCTTCATTGTTGGCCCCGAATCCCGGACAATGGGAGGTTCACCTTCGGGTACTACCTCCTTCATCCCTCGCGCCGCTTCTTGATCAAGAAAAACCCTCTGAGATGACACTTCAGAGTCGTCCGCCTTATTGGGTGATGAGGCCAGGGGAGGTGTCTCGCTTTCCATCATATTTGGGAGAAGATCTCCTGAAGAATAGGATCGCTCAGGGACACTCTGCGCCGAACTGTAAAGATACACATGAACATTATGTGTCACTTCGATAACAGGAAAGGAACGGGATGTGATTAAAGCACCCCGGATTTACTGATGATTTGGTCGAAGGCTTGTCCTCACGACGGAGCTGTTCAACGGCATCGCCTTCCAAGCCCGAACCGCCCTACGATGGCATCTTGCCCCTCTTGGGAGTCCTTTCCTCCCAACCTTCGGAGGCGGCCCTTTTCTTCCTGAATGGAGAAGGGATGCTTGCTTCTCCTTCGCCTTTGTCTTCGGGCGAAGAAATGTCGATTTCCCCGGACTCGGTGTCTAATTTACCTCTGGAACGAAGGCCATCCCTGGTCTTCCCACTCTCCACCACTACAAAAAAATACACTTCCGTGATGATACGTGTTTGTCACAGTAGGTCGCGTTTTTTGTCATGCATGTACATCCATGACGATTTTACGATAGAATCAAGATAGTCATACCCGTGCTGTCGTACAAGTGTTCCATGACATTACCAAAATTATCATCACGGAAGTGTCCACTACCATGATGATAAATCGCGCGTCACAGAAGTGCTTTCGTCAAGGGTGACCGACACGTGGCATCCACCGTAAAGGAATGCCGTTAAGCTATCAGGTCGGGTTTTGGATCCGATAACCCATTAACAGCCCCGACCAATGGGAAATTTCCACGTGTAAAATTCTTATTGGCCGGACGAAACACGTGTCAGCTCGTCAGTGGGTCAGATAGGCGCCTATGATATGTCGACACGTGCCACGGCCCACCACTGGCCCATTTAGCTTACAAAGCCAGCCCATTTGACTTGGTCAAAAGTTAACGGGCTAGCCCATGAAAAGCCTATTAACGGTCTCTTCGCAAATAGCCCATTTTACGTCTTGTTAACTCATGGACCATTAGGCCCTAAAGGAAATCGACCCAACAACGTCATGTGGGCCGTCGAATATAACACCAGCACATTTCACTTTCGGCCCTTGTATGGCCCACCACGTCTTTCGGCCCATATGAGGCCTTCGTATCTTTCGGCCCTTTACAGGCCCACGGTGACTCTAGCCCATAATGAACATTAATTTTCTTTATACCCATTAACGGCCCGTGATTTATGTGGGCCGTTTCCATCCCGTGTTAGCTTTCGGCCTATTGATGGCCCATAAGTTCTTGGGCTCCTTTTTGGCCCTCGATTACTTCCGGCCCATTACTGGTCTGTTCCCCTAATGGGCCAAATTCGGTCCATGGCAAGAGTCAGCCCGTTACTGGCCTGTTCCCCTAATGGGCCAAATTCGGCTCATGGCAAGAGTCGGCCCGTTTCTGGCCTGTTAACCCGTTGCGTCGTTTGCAGCCCGTCCTATATTCTGGCCCATTAACGACCCGTTATGGCTGTGATAGAATTAAGCCTTTGCTGTCCTACGGCCTATTACCGTGCTGGGCCGATACCAATTAAGCTCGATTACGGCCCATGTAGACCCATTTATCTGATGGCCCGAGGCCCACCGATTATAGGCCCATTTATCGATGGCCCGTAGCAGACCCATGGATCCTACGACACATATATGGCCCATGGTAGTTGCGGCCACTAGCAAACCAAGGAAAAAGAAGACTAGGAAATAAATAAGGCCAAAACTAACGCTAGGCTATTAAGGCGATTGCACAGATTACATCCACTCAGCATCAAAGATCGCCACCAGTGCAAATATAGGGAACATCCTACACTATACAAAAATGGCTTGCTGTTTTGTTTAGCTGGTGGCTGCACGTTAAGAATAAATTTTGTATCGCACCAAAACAAATTACAACTATATAACAAAAGGAAGGTTGGCATAAAACTTAACAATCTAGAAGCTTAGTTCATTTGACCTGACTGTTACGTTTTCATGCTGTATTGTCCGATGGAGCACCATAACCCTCGCCTTCATTTCCCCTATGCTCCTGAACAACATAGCAAATGTCTGATAGTCTAGTTTCAAAACCATGCATATCTTGACGACATTGAGCAATGTTTCTCCTTGTTTCACAAAGGGTCTCTATTAGGGAATGGACTTGTGTCTGGAGCGCAGATACAACATTGCTTTGAGCTTGCATATCTTGATCATGAGGCAGTTTGGACGGTATTGCCTTAAAAACCAACCCAGTATTACGCAGGAACGTGCTTTTGGCACTGTTAGTGGACAGGTACTGACCCACTGCAGCAAGAGATGACATTACGGTTATAGTTGCCTCGCCACCTTTAGAAGGTGGCGGTTCCACCATTTTTTTCCATAGCTCACTGAAAAGTTGAGGTTTTACATCAGTAGTACCAGAACAGAAGATATTAAGGAGGCATCAAAACCAAATAAAATAGCTTTGGTCTATATACAGAACTTATTCTGGTGAACCCATGTAAAATATTAGTTGTATTTTATTGCAAAGTACATAATAAAACCAGGTTCCAAAGATATGACCATGTACCATCGCTAATGTATTGTCTATTTCTTCACATTGTATTGAGGGCTAAGGATAAAGAGACGAAGTTTATAATATGGTAAGCATAGTATGACATCATTCATATCACAAAACAACTGAGAATAGACAAACAGGCAATTGTAACATTGTGTGGGCAAGTCCAGCACGGAACTAGATTACGGGTCAAGATCAAAGGAACATCACTCCTCTCTTTTAAACCTTGTAAGGTGCAATGATATGCTAAGACAATTGTGTATAAAATTGAAAATAGTAATAGACATTGGCTGCAAACCATGCAGTTCAAGGCACAAGTCAGAGTAAGTAGTAGTTAAAAGGCATGAGGATTAAGGACTTACAACAGCGGCTTTGACTGGTGTAGTCATGCCCTTCTTCTTGCTGGTGTGACAGTCCTTGAAGATTTCCACAACATTTGGTTCATGTACTTTTTGGTCCTCGCGGGCTTTCCTCTACATTTCGAACAAGTTAATATAGATCTGATAATATCGTACAACGAAAAGAGTGAAACAACAGCTAATTACAAGAGCCTCGCAGTGTGCAATATAGCTACGAGATCCTGTCGTCTGTTGGAATTTCACTTTCGTTCGGTTGGCCTTGTTCTTTGAACAGTTCACCTACAAGAAGATAGATTTGTGTGGCACATGCGTAAATAGGACTTCAACATGTGATCTGATCACATATATATAATGTACCTGATACTTCGGATCAGACCAGTGTTTAACAAGGCCCCTCGAGTCTTCATCTGATATATTTTCCACTTGAGATGTTTGGGAAAGTTCACTGTTAGCCTTGCCTTTAAAGTGAGTTTTCCTCAAGTTATACCGATACTGTCGCAGAGCAGACTTGAAAACATGGGTGCAAGCTTGTCTGGTTGCATCATCTTGGCTATCCAACTTGAACCTCACCTGTTGAAAATTATGGGAGTCTCATTATCAGCAACCTAGAAAGTATGGGATGGAGCAAGACGATATTACTAGTTTCCATACATAACCATACTTACAGATAAATGGTCGAGGAAGGTGTTGAACTGGGTTTCGTCTTTGTCATTCCTCTACTGAATCCATGTTGGGAGGATACGTACATGACACCTAACGACAACCACTGCCTCTGATACTAACTTGGCTGACTCTGTAGCATCACGTGGCCTTTTTAAACCTGCCTCAAAACGGATCTCCATTCTTCCTCCTCTAGATTTAGTTAACCTATCAAGCATTATCCCTGATGTTTGTTTCCTCTTGCGCCTAGGTGCTAGTCCAACAACGAACATAGGAAGTGTTAGTGTACATCAGACTGTGAGACTACATATAAAGAAGCATGCAACTGTAACTTGACTCCAACAACTACCTTCTTGCTGTTGAAGCTCACAAGGTTCATCTGATATTGCCAACTCGTCTTGTGTCAAGAGTGCTTGGGAAGTAGTGTCAGGTGGCAAGGAAGCTTGGGAACATGCTGCTAGCTCAGTTGACGCACGAGTAAGTCATGCAGCTGGTAGTACTGTTGTAGGTGTTGCAAGAACTAGGGTTGTCTCTGCTTGTTTGGTGGCAGCTATTTGTTTCTGTTTGGCTTTTTTTGCAACTCGTGTAGCATGGGATGCCGTGTTTGTAGAATTTTCCGCTGGACTTTGACCTTCTATTGCACCATCAGTACCAGCAGAATCTGCAGGATTCATCCGCTTCTCATTCCCTGCCATTCTGTGTTTCTTCATCTTTCTCCGTGCCATGTTAAGTCAAGCCGACAAGAAAAATGAATAAAAATTTAGTTCTTCAGAACAAATTGATGCATGATGCAGATGAACTGAACTTTAATGTTAGACAACCACATGATAGGAGGATGCAATATGTATGAAAAACAGGATGGAAGAGATAACCAGACCTATGATGTGTAAACTAAGAAGAAGACATTTCACCAAATTAGAAGCAATGCAATGGAAGGTAGACACCATATGAAAGATGCTACAAATATCGCTCTGCCAAGTTAACAGTGTCTCATCATAAATGGCGTTTAAACAAATGTGAAGCAGTACAAGAAATAAATCATATGCAAGATGCAAACAACATCACACTACCATGTTAGAGGTCTCTCGTCATTAGTGCCATTGCATATTCACAACATTGCATATTCACAGCTTATGATGTGTAAACTAAGGAGAAGGCATTTCAACAAATTAGAAGCAATGAAAGCTAGACACCATATGAAAGATGCAATGAATATCACTCTACCAAGTTAAAACTGTCTCATCATAAGTGCCATTTCAACAAATTAGTCAAATGTGAGATGTAACCTATATCACACTCCAAAGTCAAACGTGTCTTATGATAAGTGATTGTTGCAGGTTACACAACAGTAGTAATTTGATGTAAGAACATGGTTTGATAGACAGATATTGTATGTTCTAGAAACAGGAACACGTGTCTTATTCAAGTATAATGTGTAAAGTAAGCAGATGGAATTCAACAAAATTAGAAGCAATACAAGCTAGACATCACACATAACATGCAACCACATATAACAGTGCCAAGTTAGAGGGAGCACCGGTGATGCTGCACTAGGGGAGACGTGCTCATCATAAACACAGCTTTGTTGAGTGTCTATGCATGTGTTGTCTTGGAAATCACTTGGGGGTGTGGAGGAGTAGAAACTGTAGAGGCCCTCTGTTCGGAAGGAGCACCTTTATCCACTGCCTTGCTAACTTCCTTCCGCTTTATTGATTTTGAATTGTCAAGTAAAACCGACAAAAAAAAGCAATAAAATTCTCTCTTCAGAACTCATTTATGCATGATACTGACAATCACTACTTTGATGTAAGGCAAACACATGATACCAGGATGGAATATGTACGAAAAACAGGACGGCATGGCATGTTCACAATTGTTTGTGTAAACTAAGCAGAAACCATTCCGGCAAATAAGAAGCAATGCAAGCTAGACACCACATGAAAGATGCAACCAATATGACTCTGCCAAGTTAAAAGTGTCCCATCACAAATGGAATTTCAACAAATTAGAAGCAGCGCATGCTATAAATCATATGAAAGATTCAACTAATATCACACTACATATACTAAAGGTGTCTCATCATGTTGATTGATGCGGGATACAAAAAAACAATAGTTTTATGTAAGGACATGCTTAATAGACAGATGTACTATGTACTAAATACAGGAAGGCATGTCACAGTAACAGGTATAATGTATGAGCTAAGCAGACTAGCACATGCAGTTTAACCAGATTGGAAGAATTACAATCTAGACACCATATGCAACATGCAACCACATATCACGCTGCCAAGTTAGAGCAAGCACCCGCGATGCTAGTGTAGGGGAAATGCTGTAATCAACTACAGAGCTACGTTCACTATCTTCATCTAGCATTTCTGTTTCTTGAGAATCATGTCGGGAGGCTGACGCTGCATTCTTTAAATGAGGAGTAGTCCCCTTGCATGCCTGCCTCGTCATAAGTGATTGATGAGGGATACACAAGAACATGAGTTTGATGTAAGAACATGGTTAATACACAGATGTACTAGTATGTACCAAAAACAGAAAGGCATGTCATATTCAAAGGTATAATGTGTAAGCTAAGCAGATGCAATTTAACCAAATTGGAAGCAATACAAGCTAGACATCCGGCTGGAGTGGTGAGCATGATCATCTAGGACCTGAGAGCCTGGTGGGAGGCGGGCTGCTTCGCCACCATCACAGCTTTTTAGTTGGCTTCCAGGTGATGCCTATCTTTGCTGGGCTTGTCACTGGTTCGGCCAGTGCCCTGACTAGAGATTTGTCTTCTGGTGCTCACGGGATGGTGGTTCATGTAAAAAATATCTTTCCTTATCTTACCGACTTCGGCCTTTTGAATACAAGCTAGACACCATATGGAACATGCAACCACACATGACACCGCGAAGTTAAAGCAAGCACCTGGGATGGTGGTTCATTGCGAGCGAGGTCATCAACTCCAGAGCTACGTTTACCGTCTCCATCTGCTGACACTGCACCCTTTATAGCGCTGTAACGTGTCTTGCCTACCCGCATACGAAGCTGGAGCGACTTCTCTCTTTTCTTTTTGGCTTCTCTCATGGCAGCAGAGTCTGAAATACCCTTGCATAAAAACACAATAGTGAGAGTAAGGGTGAAGTGTGTGCAGAACTAGTGCACTGTAAAAGTAGCAGATAGCAGGTGGCTGAAAAATAAATGACATGAGACATATGATAGCTCTACAATATTGCATGGCAAACAAAATTAGATTCTACTCCGTATGATTATGTAATATATGAGAACAGGAAATGCAGGTACTCCTCCAGCACACCACCACATGTGGTCATATCTAAGATAACAGTCGACTGAAAATAAATAGGTCAGTCGATTTTTTAATGAACCGTCCGATCTATAAGGAACGAGCAGATGGCCTTCGTCTACCTCCCGCCAGTCATTGTTGACGATCTTTCTCGAACCGCCAGCGACCACCGGCCCAGACCCCTGCCTCCACCGCCCCGCCCTCCCATCGACCTCACACCACCGCTGTGCTTGGCAGCGCCCCCAGGCCATCCCTTTAATCCCGGACAACCTCCAGATCGGGCGCAAGTAGCTCTAGGCCGCACACGCCCCTAAAATAAACACCAAGGCGCTACTTCCCCGGCGTAATAGGCGTACTAGCACCTGTTACGCCGGGGAATGCTTCCATTAATTGGGAATCAACTGGCCAGAAATTGAAATTCAGGGGGGCGACGGACCTCTAGCTAAGGTGAAATAGTATATGAGGAGAAACCTTGTGCATCACGAGTTACTAGGAACATCTAGTATCAAGAATAAGCGTTCAACTAGTGTCTTCTGTGGGATGAATACCGTGCAAGCAGAGACGTAAGATTTGCATGAATAAGGGAAGAGGAGTACCTTTTTCAGTTGCTGGTGTGGTCACCTCCACATGTCGCGCCAATCTTCTTCTTTTTACCGGGGAAACCGATGTTCTGGAGGGTGCAGGCTTGGACGAACCCATGGCCAAATTGTTGACTGTGTTGCCGTGGCCGTATGTCGGCGGAGGGGAAGCAGATCCGAGGCGGCGAAGGACGGCGTAGCAGGAACAACTCTGGTGCGGTGGAGGGTGGCGAAGTTGGAGCGGCAGCGGTGAGGCGCAGGATGGCGTGGTTGAACTGGCTCGGGTACGGACGGCTCGGCCTCGGCTTCAACTACTAGCCGTGGAGGGCGTTGTGGTTGAGGTTGCGGTGGACGACGACGTCGGGGTATCGGCTCTGGCGTGATGGAGGAGGGTGGCGGTTGATGGGTGGGATGGGGTGGCGGACGGAGGACGCTGGGGTTTCACGGCTGGTGGAGAGGTAGTTTTGGCGCCCATGGAGTATGAATGGGGAATCAGACGGGTGGGGGGGGGAACCATGTTTCGGTCTGGGACACGCTTGTTTTTGGCTTTTTTGAACAGAAGATGGGACACGCTTGTTTGAAATTTGGGGAAAGTACAAACTTTGCCCCCCTCTTAAATTTCGGACCTACTGTGGGTCGGGGGTAGGATGGTAATCTTAGGTGCCCCAAATAGTGGGCGGGAGCGATTTCGGCCGCGCACATGTGTGCTTAGGCAGCCATTGTGTATGAATGTTTTTCGGATGCGGTTGCGTGGCGTCTAGATGAAGCTACAAACCTACCCCGGTTTAGACCTTTGGACGTCGGGCCGGTAGGTTTCACGGGTCGGAGTTATTAGGAAAGTAATTTCCTTGTACTACCAAACATTGGTCTCACGCGGTTTCGGGCGAGTGGAGGCTCTTTTGGCGCTTCATTCAAAATTTTGAAACACAAGCATTCATGTTTAGAGTACTCTTGAACTATGAGGATTGACCTAAATAGACAACATTATATTTGACCTTGTATGTTTGAAAACCTCATTAAATTATCCGCCTCTTTTTGAAACTTTGACACTTGAAAATCCTATAACTACAATTATTTTGGAATGGAGGAGCTAAATTTGAATCTATTTTGTACACGACTACATATGCTATTATGTACAAAATCAGAGCAAAGATTGGTGCCCCCATAATTTAGGTATGGTTTACAAATGCCATGATATCAAATTCAAATAATTGAATGGACTTCATGTTGAATTCGATTTTTTAAAACCACCTTAAGTTGAATTCAAATGTATGCTAGTTCATAGGTAGCTATTTATAATGTCCATTGTGTAACTTTCGTATGTATAATGTGCTTTACACACAACATGAACTATACTCAGTTTATATTTGATTGCTAAAGCGATGCATTGTCTGGAGTTCAAAATACTAACTATGTGGATCAATTGTGTCGAATAATAACATAGACATGCTCAAATTTGATAGAATCTAGATGTCTGATGGATCAATGACCGCTCCTTACGTGAATTGCAAATATCATGATCCCATCCTAATATTTGGATACAATTTATATCTTTAATCCATGTGTAGAGCAGTCTTTTACGTGTAGTTTCACTCTCCATCGGTGGTCTCTCACACATGCTCACACACTCTCTCCCGAGGTGTCTTTCTCGCACACATGCTCTAGATATAACCCTCCCTCCCTCTCGTAACCATTTACAACTGTTTTCACTAACCTTTATCACAAGCATTCTTCCTCTCACAAACATACACACGCACAATCCTCATCGACCCTTTCTATATACATGGACCTGCCTATGTGTCTCATGTACGCACATTATCTTTATGCATGTCTCTCACGCATTGTCTCACACCTCTCTTCCTAATCGACGAGTATGATTCTAGCAGAGCATTCTGTAGGATGCCCCTTAAAGTTAGGTTGGATGAATAGTAATATCAGAGATAAAGGGGTTACCTTAGTCCAAGAACCTAGGGTTACAAATCCTAGTCGGCTTTGTCAGTGGACACAGAGTCCTTCACAATTCTGCTATCTTTGTCTTGTACGACTAGTCATCCATGGGTCTTCGTAAATGCGTCATGGGCCGACCAATGTGGCACAGGACGGAACCGAACGAAGGGCCTCACCTTGACCCACCGGACCTCGCGCGGTGACACACCCTCTGCCCCCACGTCTCATTATCTTCTCACACCCACACATACCAACACAAACACCACACACACAGAAAATTTCTCCTGGTGCCTCTATTC